>NW_027445625.1:1811919-2117879 GCF_035582795.1 Mycteria americana
GAGTCACATAGGCATTGTTGCATCATAACCAACCAAGGCTTTTGCAGAGCGCGAATGTCTGTGCGGCAGCGAATGCAGTTCCAAGGGACAGTGAAAACCCGGTAGACCTTTCAGTGCTGGCAGATTTCGTGTGGGCGCAATCGCTGGACGTTTCGAATTTGGCAGCCGGGCTCTGCGACAGTCACGTAGGCATTGTTGCATCATAACCAACCAAGGCATTTGCAGAGCGCGAATGTCTGTGCGGCAGCGAATGCAGTTCCAAGGGACAGTGAAAACCAGGTAGACCTTTCAGTGCTGGCAGCTTTCGTGTGGGCGCAATCGCTGGACGTTGAGAATTTGGCAGCCGGGCTCTGCCAGAGTCACATAGGCATTGTTGCATCATAACCAACCAAGGCATTTGCAGAGCGCGAATGTCTGTGCGGCAGCGAATGCAGTTCCAAGGGACAGTGAAAACCAGGTAGAGCTTTCCGTGCTGGCAGCTTTCGTGTGGGCGCAATCGCTGGACGTTGAGAACTTGGCAGCCGGGCTCTGCCAGAGTCACGTAGGCATTGTTGCATCATAACCAACCAAGGCTTTTGCAGAGCGCGAATGTCTGTGCGGCAGCGAATGCAGTTCCAAGGGACAGTGAAAACCAGGTAGAGCTTGCAGTGCTGGCAGCTTTCGTGTGGGCGCAATCGCTGGACGTTTCGAATTTGGCAGCCGGGCTCTGCCAGAGTCACATAGGCATTGTTGCATCATAACCAACCAAGGCATTTGCAGAGCGCGAATGTCTGTGCGGCAGCGAATGCAGTTCCAAGGGACAGTGAAAACCAGGTAGACCTTTCCGTGCTGGCAGTATTCGTGTGGGCGCAATCGCTGGACGTTTCGAATTTGGCAGCCGGGCTCTGCGATAGCCACATAGGCATTGGTACATCATAACCAACCAAAGCTCATGCGGAGCGCGAATGTCTGTGCGGCAGCGAATGCAGTTCCAAGGGACAGTGAAAACCAGGTAGACCTTTCAGTGCTTGCAGTATTCGTGTGGGCGCAATCGCTGGACGTTTCGAATTTGGCAGCCGGGCTCTGCCAGAGTCACATAGGCATTGTTGCATCATAACCAACCAAGGCTTTTGCAGAGCGCGAATGTCTGTGCGGCAGCGAATGCAGTTCCAAGGGACAGTGAAAACCAGGTAGAGCTTTCAGTGCTGGCAGCTTTCGTGTGGGCGCAATCGCTAGACGTTTCGAATTTGGCAGCCGGGCTCTGCCAGAGTCACATAGGCATTGTTGCATCATAACCAACCAAGGCATTTGAAGAGCGCGAATGTCTGTGCGGCAGCGAATGCAGTTCCAAGGGACAGTGAAAACCAGGTAGACCTTTCAGTGCTGGCAGTATTCGTGTGGGCGCAATCGCTGGACGTTGAGAATTTGGCAGCCGGGCTCTGCCAGAGTCACATAGGCATTGTTGCATCATAACCAACCAAGGCTTTTGCAGAGCGCGAATGTCTGTGCGGCAGCGAATGCAGTTCCAAGGGACAGTGAAAACCAGGTAGAGCTTGCAGTGCTGGCAGCTTTCGTGTGGGCGCAATCGCTGGACGTTGAGAATTTGGCAGCCGGGCTCTGGCAGAGTCACATAGGCATTGTTGCATCATAACCAACCAAGGCATTTTCAGAGCGCGAATGTCTGTGCGGCAGCGAATGCAGTTCCAAGGGACAGTGAAAACCAGGTAGAGCTTGCAGTGCTGGCAGCTTTCGTGTGGGCGCAATCGCTGGACGTTTCAAATTTGGCAGCCCGGCTCTGCGACAGTCACATAGGCATTGTTGCATCATAACCAACCAAGGCATTTGCAGAGCACGAATGTCTGTGCGGCAGCGAATGCAGTTCCAAGGGACAGTGAAAACCAGGTAGACCTCTCAGTGCTGGCAGTATTCGTGTGGGCGCAATCGCTGGACGTTTCGAATTTGGCAGACGGGCTCTGCCAGAGTCACATAGGCATTGTTGCATCATAACCAACCAAGGCTTTTGCAGAGCGCGAATGTCTGTGCGGCAGCGAATGCAGTTCCAAGGGACAGTGAAAACCAGGTAGAGCTTTCAGTGCTGGCAGCTTTCGTGTGGGCGCAATCGCTGGACGTTGAGAATTTGGCAGCCGGGCTCTGCCAGAGTCACATAGGCATTGTTGCATCATAACCAACCAAGGCATTTTCAGAGCGCGAATGTCTGTGCGGCAGCGAATGCAGTTCCAAGGGACAGTGAAAACCAGGTAGAGCTTTCAGTGCTGGCAGCTTTCGTGTGGGCGCAATCGCTGGACGTTTCGAATTTGGCAGCCGGGCTCTGCCAGAGTCACATAGGCATTGTTACATCATAACCAACCAGGGCATTTGCAGAGCGCGAATGTCTGTGCGGCAGCGAATGCAGTTCCAAGGGACAGTGAAAACCAGGTAGACCTTTCAGTGCTGGCAGTATTCGTGTGGGCGCAATCGCTGGACGTTGAGAATTTGGCAGCCGGGCTCTGCCAGAGTCACATAGGCATTGTTGCATCATAACCAACCAAGGCTTTTGCAGAGCGCGAATGTCTGTGCGGCAGCGAATGCAGTACCAAGGGACAGTGAAAACCCAGTATACCTTTCAGTGCTGGCAGCTTTCGTGTGGGCGCAATCGCTAGACGTTTCGAATTTGGCAGCCGGGCTCTGCGACAGTCACGTAGGCATTGTTGCATCATAACCAACCAAGGCATTTGCAGAGCACGAATGTCTGTGCGGCAGCGAATGCAGTTCCAAGGGACAGTAAAAACCAGGTAGAGCTTTCACTGCTGGCAGCTTTCGTGTGGGCGCAATCGCTGGACGTTGAGAATTTGGCAGCCGGGCTCTGCCAGAGTCACATAGGCATTGTTGCATCATAACCAACCAAGGCATTTGCAGAGCACGAATGTCTGTGCGGCAGCGAATGCAGTTCCAAGGGACAGTGAAAACCAGGTAGACCTTTCAGTGCTGGCAGCTTTCGTGTGGGCGCAATCGCTGGACGTTTCGTATTTGGCAGCCGGGCTCTGCCAGAGTCACATAGGCATTGTTGCATCATAACCAACCAAAGCTCTTGCGGAGCGCGAATGTCTGTGCGGCAGCGAATGCAGTTCCAAGGGACAGTGAAAACCAGGTAGACCTTTCAGTGCTGGCAGCTTTCGTGTGGGCGCAATCGCTGGACGTTGAGAATTTGGCAGCCGGGCTCTGCCAGAGTCACATAGGAATTGTTGCATCATAACCAACCAAGGCTTTTGCAGAGCGCGAATGTCTGTGCGGCAGCGAATGCAGTTCCAAGGGACAGTGAAAACCAGGTAGAGCTTTCAGTGCTGGCAGCTTTCGTGTGGGCGCAATCGCTGGACGTTGAGAATTTGGCAGCCGGGCTCTGCGACAGTCACATAGGCATTGTTGCATCATAACCAACCAAGGCATTTGCAGAGCGCGAATGTCTGTGCGGCAGCGAATGCAGTTCCAAGGGACAGTGAAAACCCGGTAGACCTTTCAGTGCTGGCAGCTTTCGTGTGGGCGCAATCGCTGGACGTTTCGAATTTGGCAGCCGGGCTCTGCGACAGTCACGTAGGCATTGTTGCATCATAACCAACCAAGGCTTTTGCAGAGCGCGAATGTCTGTGCGGCAGCGAATGCAGTTCCAAGGGACAGTGAAAACCAGGTAGACCTTTCAGTGCTTGCAGTATTCGTGTGGGCGCAATCGCTGGACGTTTCGAATTTGGCAGCCGGGCTCTGCCAGAGTCACATAGGCATTGTTGCATCATAACCAACCAAGGCTTTTGCAGAGCGCGAATGTCTGTGCGGCAGCGAATGCAGTTCCAAGGGACAGTGAAAACCAGGTAGAGCTTTCAGTGCTGGCAGCTTTCGTGTGGGCGCAATCGCTAGACGTTTCGAATTTGGCAGCCGGGCTCTGCCAGAGTCACATAGGCATTGTTGCATCATAACCAACCAAGGCATTTGAAGAGCGCGAATGTCTGTGCGGCAGCGAATGCAGTTCCAAGGGACAGTGAAAACCCGGTAGACCTTTCAGTGCTGGCAGCTTTCGTGTGGGCGCAATCGCTGGACGTTTCGAATTTGGCAGCCGGGCTCTGCGACAGTCACGTAGGCATTGTTGCATCATAACCAACCAAGGCATTTGCAGAGCACGAATGTCTGTGCGGCAGCGAATGCAGTTCCAAGGGACAGTAAAAACCAAGTAGAGCTTTCAGTGCTGGCAGCTTTCGTGTGGGCGCAATCGCTGGACGTTGAGAATTTGGCAGCCGGGCTCTGCCAGAGTCACATAGGCATTGTTGCATCATAACCAACCAAGGCATTTTCAGAGCACGAATGTCTGTGCGGCAGCGAATGCAGTTCCAAGGGACAGTGAAAACCAGGTAGACCTTTCAGTGCTGGCAGCTTTCGTGTGGGCGCAATCGCTGGACGTTGAGAATTTGGCAGCCGGGCTCTGCCAGAGTCACATAGGCATTGTTGCATCATAACCAACCAAGGCATTTGCAGAACACGAATGTCTGTGCGGCAGCGAATGCAGTTCCAAGGGACAGTGAAAACCAGGTAGAGCTTGCAGTGCTGGCAGCTTTCGTGTGGGTGCAATCGCTGGACGTTTCGAATTTTGCAGCCGGGCTCTGCGACAGTCACGTAGGCATTGTTGCATCATAACCAACCAAGGCATTTTCAGAGCGCGAATGTCTGTGCGGCAGCGAATGCAGTTCCAAGGGACAGTGAAAACCAGGTAGAGCTTGCAGTGCTGGCAGCTTTCGTGTGGGCGCAATCGCTGGACGTTTCAAATTTGGCAGCCCGGCTCTGCGACAGTCACATAGGCATTGTTGCATCATAACCAACCAAGGCATTTGCAGAGCACGAATGTCTGTGCGGCAGCGAATGCAGTTCCAAGGGACAGTGAAAACCAGGTAGACCTCTCAGTGCTGGCAGCTTTCGTGTGGGCGCAATCGCTGGACGTTGAGAATTTGGCAGCCGGGCTCTGCCAGAGTCACATAGGCATTGTTGCATCATAACCAACCAAGGCTTTTGCAGAGCGCGAATGTCTGTGCGGCAGCGAATGCAGTTCCAAGGGACAGTGAAAACCAGGTAGAGCTTTCAGTGCTGGCAGCTTTCGTGTGGGCGCAATCGCTAGACGTTTCGAATTTGGCAGCCGGGCTCTGCCAGAGTCACATAGGCATTGTTGCATCATAACCAACCAAGGCATTTGAAGAGCGCGAATGTCTGTGCGGCAGCGAATGCAGTTCCAAGGGACAGTGAAAACCCGGTAGACCTTTCAGTGCTGGCAGCTTTCGTGTGGGCGCAATCGCTGGACGTTTCGAATTTGGCAGCCGGGCTCTGCGACAGTCACGTAGGCATTGTTGCATCATAACCAACCAAGGCATTTGCAGAGCACGAATGTCTGTGCGGCAGCGAATGCAGTTCCAAGGGACAGTAAAAACCAGGTAGAGCTTTCAGTGCTGGCAGCTTTCGTGTGGGCGCAATCGCTGGACGTTGAGAATTTGGCAGCCGGGCTCTGCCAGAGTCACATAGGCATTGTTGCATCATAACCAACCAAGGCATTTTCAGAGCACGAATGTCTGTGCGGCAGCGAATGCAGATCCAAGGGACAGTGAAAACCAGGTAGACCTTTCAGTGCTGGCAGCTTTCGTGTGGGCGCAATCGCTGGACGTTGAGAATTTGGCAGCCGGGCTCTGCGACAGTCACATAGGCATTGTTGCATCATAACCAACCAAGGCATTTGCAGAACACGAATGTCTGTGCGGCAGCGAATGCAGTTCCAAGGGACAGTGAAAACCAGGTAGAGCTTGCAGTGCTGGCAGCTTTCGTGTGGGCGCAATCGCTGGACGTTGAGAATTTGGCAGCCGGGCTCTGGCAGAGTCACATAGGCATTGTTGCATCATAACCAACCAAGGCATTTTCAGAGCGCGAATGTCTGTGCGGCAGCGAATGCAGTTCCAAGGGACAGTGAAAACCAGGTAGAGCTTGCAGTGCTGGCAGCTTTCGTGTGGGCGCAATCGCTGGACGTTTCAAATTTGGCAGCCCGGCTCTGCGACAGTCACATAGGCATTGTTGCATCATAACCAACCAAGGCATTTGCAGAGCACGAATGTCTGTGCGGCAGCGAATGCAGTTCCAAGGGACAGTGAAAACCAGGTAGACCTCTCAGTGCTGGCAGTATTCGTGTGGGCGCAATCGCTGGACGTTTCGAATTTGGCAGACGGGCTCTGCCAGAGTCACATAGGCATTGTTGCATCATAACCAACCAAGGCTTTTGCAGAGCGCGAATGTGTGTGCGGCAGCGAATGCAGTTCCAAGGGACAGTGAAAACCAGGTAGAGCTTTCAGTGCTGGCAGCTTTCGTGTGGGCGCAATCGCTGGACGTTGAGAATTTGGCAGCCGGGCTCTGCCAGAGTCACATAGGCATTGTTGCATCATAACCAACCAAGGCATTTTCAGAGCGCGAATGTCTGTGCGGCAGCGAATGCAGTTCCAAGGGACAGTGAAAACCAGGTAGAGCTTTCAGTGCTGGCAGCTTTCGTGTGGGCGCAATCGCTGGACGTTTCGAATTTGGCAGCCGGGCTCTGCCAGAGTCACATAGGCATTGTTACATCATAACCAACCAGGGCATTTGCAGAGCGCGAATGTCTGTGCGGCAGCGAATGCAGTTCCAAGGGACAGTGAAAACCAGGTAGACCTTTCAGTGCTGGCAGTATTCGTGTGGGCGCAATCGCTGGACGTTGAGAATTTGGCAGCCGGGCTCTGCCAGAGTCACATAGGCATTGTTGCATCATAACCAACCAAGGCTTTTGCAGAGCGCGAATGTCTGTGCGGCAGCGAATGCAGTACCAAGGGACAGTGAAAACCCAGTATACCTTTCAGTGCTGGCAGCTTTCGTGTGGGCGCAATCGCTAGACGTTTCGAATTTGGCAGCCGGGCTCTGCGACAGTCACGTAGGCATTGTTGCATCATAACCAACCAAGGCATTTGCAGAGCACGAATGTCTGTGCGGCAGCGAATGCAGTTCCAAGGGACAGTAAAAACCAGGTAGAGCTTTCACTGCTGGCAGCTTTCGTGTGGGCGCAATCGCTGGACGTTGAGAATTTGGCAGCCGGGCTCTGCCAGAGTCACATAGGCATTGTTGCATCATAACCAACCAAGGCATTTGCAGAGCACGAATGTCTGTGCGGCAGCGAATGCAGTTCCAAGGGACAGTGAAAACCAGGTAGACCTTTCAGTGCTGGCAGCTTTCGTGTGGGCGCAATCGCTGGACGTTTCGTATTTGGCAGCCGGGCTCTGCCAGAGTCACATAGGCATTGTTGCATCATAACCAACCAAAGCTCTTGCGGAGCGCGAATGTCTGTGCGGCAGCGAATGCAGTTCCAAGGGACAGTGAAAACCAGGTAGACCTTTCAGTGCTGGCAGCTTTCGTGTGGGCGCAATCGCTGGACGTTGAGAATTTGGCAGCCGGGCTCTGCCAGAGTCACATAGGAATTGTTGCATCATAACCAACCAAGGCTTTTGCAGAGCGCGAATGTCTGTGCGGCAGCGAATGCAGTTCCAAGGGACAGTGAAAACCAGGTAGAGCTTTCAGTGCTGGCAGCTTTCGTGTGGGCGCAATCGCTGGACGTTGAGAATTTGGCAGCCGGGCTCTGCGACAGTCACATAGGCATTGTTGCATCATAACCAACCAAGGCATTTGCAGAGCGCGAATGTCTGTGCGGCAGCGAATGCAGTTCCAAGGGACAGTGAAAACCCGGTAGACCTTTCAGTGCTGGCAGCTTTCGTGTGGGCGCAATCGCTGGACGTTTCGAATTTGGCAGCCGGGCTCTGCGACAGTCACGTAGGCATTGTTGCATCATAACCAACCAAGGCTTTTGCAGAGCGCGAATGTCTGTGCGGCAGCGAATGCAGTTCCAAGGGACAGTGAAAACCAGGTAGACCTTTCAGTGCTTGCAGTATTCGTGTGGGCGCAATCGCTGGACGTTTCGAATTTGGCAGCCGGGCTCTGCCAGAGTCACATAGGCATTGTTGCATCATAACCAACCAAGGCTTTTGCAGAGCGCGAATGTCTGTGCGGCAGCGAATGCAGTTCCAAGGGACAGTGAAAACCAGGTAGAGCTTTCAGTGCTGGCAGCTTTCGTGTGGGCGCAATCGCTAGACGTTTCGAATTTGGCAGCCGGGCTCTGCCAGAGTCACATAGGCATTGTTGCATCATAACCAACCAAGGCATTTGAAGAGCGCGAATGTCTGTGCGGCAGCGAATGCAGTTCCAAGGGACAGTGAAAACCCGGTAGACCTTTCAGTGCTGGCAGCTTTCGTGTGGGCGCAATCGCTGGACGTTTCGAATTTGGCAGCCGGGCTCTGCGACAGTCACGTAGGCATTGTTGCATCATAACCAACCAAGGCATTTGCAGAGCACGAATGTCTGTGCGGCAGCGAATGCAGTTCCAAGGGACAGTAAAAACCAAGTAGAGCTTTCAGTGCTGGCAGCTTTCGTGTGGGCGCAATCGCTGGACGTTGAGAATTTGGCAGCCGGGCTCTGCCAGAGTCACATAGGCATTGTTGCATCATAACCAACCAAGGCATTTTCAGAGCACGAATGTCTGTGCGGCAGCGAATGCAGTTCCAAGGGACAGTGAAAACCAGGTAGACCTTTCAGTGCTGGCAGCTTTCGTGTGGGCGCAATCGCTGGACGTTGAGAATTTGGCAGCCGGGCTCTGCCAGAGTCACATAGGCATTGTTGCATCATAACCAACCAAGGCATTTGCAGAACACGAATGTCTGTGCGGCAGCGAATGCAGTTCCAAGGGACAGTGAAAACCAGGTAGAGCTTGCAGTGCTGGCAGCTTTCGTGTGGGTGCAATCGCTGGACGTTTCGAATTTTGCAGCCGGGCTCTGCGACAGTCACGTAGGCATTGTTGCATCATAACCAACCAAGGCATTTTCAGAGCGCGAATGTCTGTGCGGCAGCGAATGCAGTTCCAAGGGACAGTGAAAACCAGGTAGAGCTTGCAGTGCTGGCAGCTTTCGTGTGGGCGCAATCGCTGGACGTTTCAAATTTGGCAGCCCGGCTCTGCGACAGTCACATAGGCATTGTTGCATCATAACCAACCAAGGCATTTGCAGAGCACGAATGTCTGTGCGGCAGCGAATGCAGTTCCAAGGGACAGTGAAAACCAGGTAGACCTCTCAGTGCTGGCAGCTTTCGTGTGGGCGCAATCGCTGGACGTTGAGAATTTGGCAGCCGGGCTCTGCCAGAGTCACATAGGCATTGTTGCATCATAACCAACCAAGGCTTTTGCAGAGCGCGAATGTCTGTGCGGCAGCGAATGCAGTTCCAAGGGACAGTGAAAACCAGGTAGAGCTTTCAGTGCTGGCAGCTTTCGTGTGGGCGCAATCGCTAGACGTTTCGAATTTGGCAGCCGGGCTCTGCCAGAGTCACATAGGCATTGTTGCATCATAACCAACCAAGGCATTTGAAGAGCGCGAATGTCTGTGCGGCAGCGAATGCAGTTCCAAGGGACAGTGAAAACCCGGTAGACCTTTCAGTGCTGGCAGCTTTCGTGTGGGCGCAATCGCTGGACGTTTCGAATTTGGCAGCCGGGCTCTGCGACAGTCACGTAGGCATTGTTGCATCATAACCAACCAAGGCATTTGCAGAGCACGAATGTCTGTGCGGCAGCGAATGCAGTTCCAAGGGACAGTAAAAACCAGGTAGAGCTTTCAGTGCTGGCAGCTTTCGTGTGGGCGCAATCGCTGGACGTTGAGAATTTGGCAGCCGGGCTCTGCCAGAGTCACATAGGCATTGTTGCATCATAACCAACCAAGGCATTTTCAGAGCACGAATGTCTGTGCGGCAGCGAATGCAGATCCAAGGGACAGTGAAAACCAGGTAGACCTTTCAGTGCTGGCAGCTTTCGTGTGGGCGCAATCGCTGGACGTTGAGAATTTGGCAGCCGGGCTCTGCGACAGTCACATAGGCATTGTTGCATCATAACCAACCAAGGCATTTGCAGAACACGAATGTCTGTGCGGCAGCGAATGCAGTTCCAAGGGACAGTGAAAACCAGGTAGAGCTTGCAGTGCTGGCAGCTTTCGTGTGGGTGCAATCGCTGGACGTTTCGAATTTTGCAGCCGGGCCCTGCGACAGTCACGTAGGCATTGTTGCATCATAACCAACCAAGGCTTTTGCAGAGCGCGAATGTCTGTGCGGCAGCGAATGCAGTTCCAAGGGACAGTGAAAACCAGGTAGAGCTTGCAGTGCTGGCAGCTTTCGTGTGGGCGCAATCGCTGGACGTTTCAAATTTGGCAGCCCGGCTCTGCGACAGTCACATAGGCATTGTTGCATCATAACCAACCAAGGCATTTGCAGAGCACGAATGTCTGTGCGGCAGCGAATGCAGTTCCAAGGGACAGTGAAAACCAGGTAGACCTCTCAGTGCTGGCAGTATTCGTGTGGGCGCAATCGCTGGACGTTTCGAATTTGGCAGCCGGGCTCTGCCAGAGTCACATAGGCATTGTTGCATCATAACCAACCAAGGCTTTTGCAGAGCGCGAATGTCTGTGCGGCAGCGAATGCAGTTCCAAGGGACAGTGAAAACCAGGTAGACCTTTCAGTGCTGGCAGCTTTCGTGTGGGCGCAATCGCTGGACGTTGAGAATTTGGCAGCCGGGCTCTGCCAGAGTCACATAGGCATTGTTGCATCATAACCAACCAAGGCATTTTCAGAGCGCGAATGTCTGTGCGGCAGCGAATGCAGTTCCAAGGGACAGTGAAAACCAGGTAGACCTTTCAGTGCTGGCAGTATTCGTGTGGGCGCAATCGCTGGACGTTGAGAATTTGGCAGCCGGGCTCTGCCAGAGTCACATAGGCATTGTTGCATCATAACCAACCAAGGCTTTTGCAGAGCGCGAATGTCTGTGCGGCAGCGAATGCAGTACCAAGGGACAGTGAAAACCCAGTATACCTTTCAGTGCTGGCAGCTTTCGTGTGGGCGCAATCGCTGGACGTTTCGAATTTGGCAGCCGGGCTCTGCGACAGTCACGTAGGCATTGTTGCATCATAACCAACCAAGGCATTTGCAGAGCACGAATGTCTGTGCGGCAGCGAATGCAGTTCCAAGGGACAGTAAAAACCAGGTAGAGCTTTCACTGCTGGCAGCTTTCGTGTGGGCGCAATCGCTGGACGTTGAGAATTTGGCAGCCGGGCTCTGCCAGAGTCACATAGGCATTGTTGCATCATAACCAACCAAGGCTTTTGCAGAGCGCGAATGTCTGTGCGGCAGCGAATGCAGTTCCAAGGGACAGTGAAAACCCGGTAGACCTTTCAGTGCTGGCAGCTTTCGTGTGGGCGCAATCGCTGGACGTTTCGAATTTGGCAGCCGGGCTCTGCGACAGTCACGTAGGCATTGTTGCATCATAACCAACCAAGGCTTTTGCAGAGCGCGAATGTCTGTGCGGCAGCGAATGCAGTTCCAAGGGACAGTGAAAACCAGGTAGACCTTTCAGTGCTGGCAGTATTCGTGTGGGCGCAATCGCTGGACGTTGAGAATTTGGCAGCCGGGCTCTGCCAGAGTCACATAGGCATTGTTGCATCATAACCAACCAAGGCTTTTGCAGAGCGCGAATGTGTGTGCGGCAGCGAATGCAGTTCCAAGGGACAGTGAAAACCAGGTAGACCTTTCAGTGCTGGCAGTATTCGTGTGGGCGCAATCGCTGGACGTTGAGAATTTGGCAGCCGGGCTCTGCCAGAGTCACATAGGCATTGTTGCATCATAACCAACCAAGGCTTTTGCAGAGCGCGAATGTCTGTGCGGCAGCGAATGCAGTTCCAAGGGACAGTGAAAACCCGGTAGACCTTTCAGTGCTGGCAGATTTCGTGTGGGCGCAATCGCTGGACGTTTCGAATTTGGCAGCCGGGCTCTGCGACAGTCACGTAGGCATTGTTGCATCATAACCAACCAAGGCATTTGCAGAGCGCGAATGTCTGTGCGGCAGCGAATGCAGTTCCAAGGGACAGTGAAAACCAGGTAGACCTTTCAGTGCTGGCAGCTTTCGTGTGGGCGCAATCGCTGGACGTTGAGAATTTGGCAGCCGGGCTCTGCCAGAGTCACATAGGCATTGTTGCATCATAACCAACCAAGGCATTTGCAGAGCGCGAATGTCTGTGCGGCAGCGAATGCAGTTCCAAGGGACAGTGAAAACCAGGTAGAGCTTTCCGTGCTGGCAGCTTTCGTGTGGGCGCAATCGCTGGACGTTGAGAACTTGGCAGCCGGGCTCTGCCAGAGTCACGTAGGCATTGTTGCATCATAACCAACCAAGGCTTTTGCAGAGCGCGAATGTCTGTGCGGCAGCGAATGCAGTTCCAAGGGACAGTGAAAACCAGGTAGAGCTTGCAGTGCTGGCAGCTTTCGTGTGGGCGCAATCGCTGGACGTTTCGAATTTGGCAGCCGGGCTCTGCCAGAGTCACATAGGCATTGTTGCATCATAACCAACCAAGGCATTTGCAGAGCACGAATGTCTGTGCGGCAGCGAATGCAGTTCCAAGGGACAGTGAAAACCAGGTAGACCTTTCCGTGCTGGCAGTATTCGTGTGGGCGCAATCGCTGGACGTTTCGAATTTGGCAGCCGGGCTCTGCGATAGCCACATAGGCATTGGTACATCATAACCAACCAAAGCTCATGCGGAGCGCGAATGTCTGTGCGGCAGCGAATGCAGTTCCAAGGGACAGTGAAAACCAGGTAGACCTTTCAGTGCTTGCAGTATTCGTGTGGGCGCAATCGCTGGACGTTTCGAATTTGGCAGCCGGGCTCTGCCAGAGTCACATAGGCATTGTTGCATCATAACCAACCAAGGCTTTTGCAGAGCGCGAATGTCTGTGCGGCAGCGAATGCAGTTCCAAGGGACAGTGAAAACCAGGTAGACCTTTCAGTGCTGGCAGCTTTCGTGTGGGCGCAATCGCTAGACGTTTCGAATTTGGCAGCCGGGCTCTGCCAGAGTCACATAGGCATTGTTGCATCATAACCAACCAAGGCATTTGAAGAGCGCGAATGTCTGTGCGGCAGCGAATGCAGTTCCAAGGGACAGTGAAAACCAGGTAGACCTTTCAGTGCTGGCAGTATTCGTGTGGGCGCAATCGCTGGACGTTGAGAATTTGGCAGCCGGGCTCTGCCAGAGTCACATAGGCATTGTTGCATCATAACCAACCAAGGCTTTTGCAGAGCGCGAATGTCTGTGCGGCAGCGAATGCAGTTCCAAGGGACAGTGAAAACCAGGTAGAGCTTGCAGTGCTGGCAGCTTTCGTGTGGGCGCAATCGCTGGACGTTGAGAATTTGGCAGCCGGGCTCTGGCAGAGTCACATAGGCATTGTTGCATCATAACCAACCAAGGCATTTTCAGAGCGCGAATGTCTGTGCGGCAGCGAATGCAGTTCCAAGGGACAGTGAAAACCAGGTAGAGCTTGCAGTGCTGGCAGCTTTCGTGTGGGCGCAATCGCTGGACGTTTCAAATTTGGCAGCCCGGCTCTGCGACAGTCACATAGGCATTGTTGCATCATAACCAACCAAGGCATTTGCAGAGCACGAATGTCTGTGCGGCAGCGAATGCAGTTCCAAGGGACAGTGAAAACCAGGTAGACCTCTCAGTGCTGGCAGTATTCGTGTGGGCGCAATCGCTGGACGTTTCGAATTTGGCAGCCGGGCTCTGCCAGAGTCACATAGGCATTGTTGCATCATAACCAACCAAGGCTTTTGCAGAGCGCGAATGTCTGTGCGGCAGCGAATGCAGTTCCAAGGGACAGTGAAAACCAGGTAGAGCTTTCAGTGTTGGCAGCTTTCGTGTGGGCGCAATCGCTGGACGTTGAGAATTTGGCAGCCGGGCTCTGCCAGAGTCACATAGGCATTGTTGCATCATAACCAACCAAGGCATTTTCAGAGCGCGAATGTCTGTGCGGCAGCGAATGCAGTTCCAAGGGACAGTGAAAACCAGGTAGAGCTTTCAGTGCTGGCAGCTTTCGTGTGGGCGCAATCGCTGGACGTTTCGAATTTGGCAGCCGGGCTCTGCCAGAGTCACATAGGCATTGTTACATCATAACCAACCAGGGCATTTGCAGAGCGCGAATGTCTGTGCGGCAGCGAATGCAGTTCCAAGGGACAGTGAAAACCAGGTAGACCTTTCAGTGCTGGCAGTATTCGTGTGGGCGCAATCGCTGGACGTTGAGAATTTGGCAGCCGGGCTCTGCCAGAGTCACATAGGCATTGTTGCATCATAACCAACCAAGGCTTTTGCAGAGCGCGAATGTCTGTGCGGCAGCGAATGCAGTACCAAGGGACAGTGAAAACCCAGTATACCTTTCAGTGCTGGCAGCTTTCGTGTGGGCGCAATCGCTAGACGTTTCGAATTTGGCAGACGGGCTCTGCGACAGTCACGTAGGCATTGTTGCATCATAACCAACCAAGGCATTTGCAGAGCACGAATGTCTGTGCGGCAGCGAATGCAGTTCCAAGGGACAGTAAAAACCAGGTAGAGCTTTCACTGCTGGCAGCTTTCGTGTGGGCGCAATCGCTGGACGTTGAGAATTTGGCAGCCGGGCTCTGCCAGAGTCACATAGGCATTGTTGCATCATAACCAACCAAAGCTCTTGCGGAGCGCGAATGTCTGTGCGGCAGCGAATGCAGTTCCAAGGGACAGTGAAAACCAGGTAGACCTTTCAGTGCTGGCAGCTTTCGTGTGGGCGCAATCGCTGGACGTTGAGAATTTGGCAGCCGGGCTCTGCCAGAGTCACATAGGCATTGTTGCATCATAACCAACCAAGGCTTTTGCAGAGCGCGAATGTCTGTGCGGCAGCGAATGCAGTTCCAAGGGACAGTGAAAACCAGGTAGAGCTTTCAGTGCTGGCAGCTTTCGTGTGGGCGCAATCGCTGGACGTTGAGAATTTGGCAGCCGGGCTCTGCGACAGTCACATAGGCATTGTTGCATCATAACCAACCAAGGCATTTGCAGAGCGCGAATGTCTGTGCGGCAGCGAATGCAGTTCCAAGGGACAGTGAAAACCCGGTAGACCTTTCAGTGCTGGCAGCTTTCGTGTGGGCGCAATCGCTGGACGTTTCGAATTTGGCAGCCGGGCTCTGCGACAGTCACGTAGGCATTGTTGCATCATAACCAACCAAGGCTTTTGCAGAGCGCGAATGTCTGTGCGGCAGCGAATGCAGTTCCAAGGGACAGTGAAAACCAGGTAGACCTTTCAGTGCTTGCAGTATTCGTGTGGGCGCAATCGCTGGACGTTTCGAATTTGGCAGCCGGGCTCTGCCAGAGTCACATAGGCATTGTTGCATCATAACCAACCAAGGCTTTTGCAGAGCGCGAATGTCTGTGCGGCAGCGAATGCAGTTCCAAGGGACAGTGAAAACCAGGTAGAGCTTTCAGTGCTGGCAGCTTTCGTGTGGGCGCAATCGCTAGACGTTTCGAATTTGGCAGCCGGGCTCTGCCAGAGTCACATAGGCATTGGTGCATCATAACCAACCAAGGCATTTGAAGAGCGCGAATGTCTGTGCGGCAGCGAATGCAGTTCCAAGGGACAGTGAAAACCCGGTAGACCTTTCAGTGCTGGCAGCTTTCGTGTGGGCGCAATCGCTGGACGTTTCGAATTTGGCAGCCGGGCTCTGCGACAGTCACGTAGGCATTGTTGCATCATAACCAACCAAGGCATTTGCAGAGCACGAATGTCTGTGCGGCAGCGAATGCAGTTCCAAGGGACAGTAAAAACCAAGTAGAGCTTTCAGTGCTGGCAGCTTTCGTGTGGGCGCAATCGCTGGACGTTGAGAATTTGGCAGCCGGGCTCTGCCAGAGTCACATAGGCATTGTTGCATCATAACCAACCAAGGCATTTTCAGAGCACGAATGTCTGTGCGGCAGCGAATGCAGTTCCAAGGGACAGTGAAAACCAGGTAGACCTTTCAGTGCTGGCAGCTTTCGTGTGGGCGCAATCGCTGGACGTTGAGAATTTGGCAGCCGGGCTCTGCGACAGTCACATAGGCATTGTTGCATCATAACCAACCAAGGCATTTGCAGAACACGAATGTCTGTGCGGCAGCGAATGCAGTTGCAAGGGACAGTGAAAACCAGGTAGAGCTTGCAGTGCTGGCAGCTTTCGTGTGGGTGCAATCGCTGGACGTTTCGAATTTTGCAGCCGGGCTCTGCGACAGTCACGTAGGCATTGTTGCATCATAACCAACCAAGGCATTTTCAGAGCGCGAATGTCTGTGCGGCAGCGAATGCAGTTCCAAGGGACAGTGAAAACCAGGTAGAGCTTGCAGTGCTGGCAGCTTTCGTGTGGGCGCAATCGCTGGACGTTTCAAATTTGGCAGCCCGGCTCTGCGACAGTCACATAGGCATTGTTGCATCATAACCAACCAAGGCATTTGCAGAGCACGAATGTCTGTGCGGCAGCGAATGCAGTTCCAAGGGACAGTGAAAACCAGGTAGACCTCTCAGTGCTGGCAGCTTTCGTGTGGGCGCAATCGCTGGACGTTGAGAATTTGGCAGCCGGGCTCTGCCAGAGTCACATAGGCATTGTTGCATCATAACCAACCAAGGCTTTTGCAGAGCGCGAATGTCTGTGCGGCAGCGAATGCAGTTCCAAGGGACAGTGAAAACCAGGTAGAGCTTTCAGTGCTGGCAGCTTTCGTGTGGGCGCAATCGCTAGACGTTTCGAATTTGGCAGTCGGGCTCTGCCAGAGTCACATAGGCATTGTTGCATCATAACCAACCAAGGCATTTGAAGAGCGCGAATGTCTGTGCGGCAGCGAATGCAGTTCCAAGGGACAGTGAAAACCCGGTAGACCTTTCAGTGCTGGCAGCTTTCGTGTGGGCGCAATCGCTGGACGTTTCGAATTTGGCAGCCGGGCTCTGCGACAGTCACGTAGTCATTGTTGCATCATAACCAACCAAGGCATTTGCAGAGCACGAATGTCTGTGCGGCAGCGAATGCAGTTCCAAGGGACAGTAAAAACCAGGTAGAGCTTTCAGTGCTGGCAGCTTTCGTGTGGGCGCAATCGCTGGACGTTGAGAATTTGGCAGCCGGGCTCTGCCAGAGTCACATAGGCATTGTTGCATCATAACCAACCAAGGCATTTTCAGAGCACGAATGTCTGTGCGGCAGCGAATGCAGATCCAAGGGACAGTGAAAACCAGGTAGACCTTTCAGTGCTGGCAGCTTTCGTGTGGGCGCAATCGCTGGACGTTGAGAATTTGGCAGCCGGGCTCTGCGACAGTCACATAGGCATTGTTGCATCATAACCAACCAAGGCATTTGCAGAGCGCGAATGTCTGTGCGGCAGCGAATGCAGTTCCAAGGGACAGTGAAAACCAGGTAGAGCTTGCAGTGCTGGCAGCTTTCGTGTGGGTGCAATCGCTGGACGTTTCGAATTTTGCAGCCGGGCCCTGCGACAGTCACGTAGGCATTGTTGCATCATAACCAACCAAGGCTTTTGCAGAGCGCGAATGTCTGTGCGGCAGCGAATGCAGTTCCAAGGGACAGTGAAAACCAGGTAGAGCTTGCAGTGCTGGCAGCTTTCGTGTGGGCGCAATCGCTGGACGTTTCGAATTTGGCAGCCGGGCTCTGCCAGAGTCACATAGGCATTGTTACATCATAACCAACCAGGGCATTTGCAGAGCGCGAATGTCTGTGCGGCAGCGAATGCAGTTCCAAGGGACAGTGAAAACCAGGTAGACCTTTCAGTGCTGGCAGTATTCGTGTGGGCGCAATCGCTGGACGTTGAGAATTTGGCAGCCGGGCTCTGCCAGAGTCACATAGGCATTGTTGCATCATAACCAACCAAGGCTTTTGCAGAGCGCGAATGTCTGTGCGGCAGCGAATGCAGTACCAAGGGACAGTGAAAACCCAGTATACCTTTCAGTGCTGGCAGCTTTCGTGTGGGCGCAATCGCTAGACGTTTCGAATTTGGCAGCCGGGCTCTGCGACAGTCACGTAGGCATTGTTGCATCATAACCAACCAAGGCATTTGCAGAGCACGAATGTCTGTGCGGCAGCGAATGCAGTTCCAAGGGACAGTAAAAACCAGGTAGAGCTTTCACTGCTGGCAGCTTTCGTGTGGGCGCAATCGCTGGACGTTGAGAATTTGGCAGCCGGGCTCTGCCAGAGTCACATAGGCATTGTTGCATCATAACCAACCAAAGCTCTTGCGGAGCGCGAATGTCTGTGCGGCAGCGAATGCAGTTCCAAGGGACAGTGAAAACCAGGTAGACCTTTCAGTGCTGGCAGCTTTCGTGTGGGCGCAATCGCTGGACGTTGAGAATTTGGCAGCCGGGCTCTGCCAGAGTCACATAGGCATTGTTGCATCATAACCAACCAAGGCTTTTGCAGAGCGCGAATGTCTGTGCGGCAGCGAATGCAGTTCCAAGGGACAGTGAAAACCAGGTAGAGCTTTCAGTGCTGGCAGCTTTCGTGTGGGCGCAATCGCTGGACGTTGAGAATTTGGCAGCCGGGCTCTGCGACAGTCACATAGGCATTGTTGCATCATAACCAACCAAGGCATTTGCAGAGCGCGAATGTCTGTGCGGCAGCGAATGCAGTTCCAAGGGACAGTGAAAACCCGGTAGACCTTTCAGTGCTGGCAGCTTTCGTGTGGGCGCAATCGCTGGACGTTTCGAATTTGGCAGCCGGGCTCTGCGACAGTCACGTAGGCATTGTTGCATCATAACCAACCAAGGCTTTTGCAGAGCGCGAATGTCTGTGCGGCAGCGAATGCAGTTCCAAGGGACAGTGAAAACCAGGTAGACCTTTCAGTGCTTGCAGTATTCGTGTGGGCGCAATCGCTGGACGTTTCGAATTTGGCAGCCGGGCTCTGCCAGAGTCACATAGGCATTGTTGCATCATAACCAACCAAGGCTTTTGCAGAGCGCGAATGTCTGTGCGGCAGCGAATGCAGTTCCAAGGGACAGTGAAAACCAGGTAGAGCTTTCAGTGCTGGCAGCTTTCGTGTGGGCGCAATCGCTAGACGTTTCGAATTTGGCAGCCGGGCTCTGCCAGAGTCACATAGGCATTGGTGCATCATAACCAACCAAGGCATTTGAAGAGCGCGAATGTCTGTGCGGCAGCGAATGCAGTTCCAAGGGACAGTGAAAACCCGGTAGACCTTTCAGTGCTGGCAGCTTTCGTGTGGGCGCAATCGCTGGACGTTTCGAATTTGGCAGCCGGGCTCTGCGACAGTCACGTAGGCATTGTTGCATCATAACCAACCAAGGCATTTGCAGAGCACGAATGTCTGTGCGGCAGCGAATGCAGTTCCAAGGGACAGTAAAAACCAAGTAGAGCTTTCAGTGCTGGCAGCTTTCGTGTGGGCGCAATCGCTGGACGTTGAGAATTTGGCAGCCGGGCTCTGCCAGAGTCACATAGGCATTGTTGCATCATAACCAACCAAGGCATTTTCAGAGCACGAATGTCTGTGCGGCAGCGAATGCAGTTCCAAGGGACAGTGAAAACCAGGTAGACCTTTCAGTGCTGGCAGCTTTCGTGTGGGCGCAATCGCTGGACGTTGAGAATTTGGCAGCCGGGCTCTGCGACAGTCACATAGGCATTGTTGCATCATAACCAACCAAGGCATTTGCAGAACACGAATGTCTGTGCGGCAGCGAATGCAGTTGCAAGGGACAGTGAAAACCAGGTAGAGCTTGCAGTGCTGGCAGCTTTCGTGTGGGTGCAATCGCTGGACGTTTCGAATTTTGCAGCCGGGCTCTGCGACAGTCACGTAGGCATTGTTGCATCATAACCAACCAAGGCATTTTCAGAGCGCGAATGTCTGTGCGGCAGCGAATGCAGTTCCAAGGGACAGTGAAAACCAGGTAGAGCTTGCAGTGCTGGCAGCTTTCGTGTGGGCGCAATCGCTGGACGTTTCAAATTTGGCAGCCCGGCTCTGCGACAGTCACATAGGCATTGTTGCATCATAACCAACCAAGGCATTTGCAGAGCACGAATGTCTGTGCGGCAGCGAATGCAGTTCCAAGGGACAGTGAAAACCAGGTAGACCTCTCAGTGCTGGCAGCTTTCGTGTGGGCGCAATCGCTGGACGTTGAGAATTTGGCAGCCGGGCTCTGCCAGAGTCACATAGGCATTGTTGCATCATAACCAACCAAGGCTTTTGCAGAGCGCGAATGTCTGTGCGGCAGCGAATGCAGTTCCAAGGGACAGTGAAAACCAGGTAGAGCTTTCAGTGCTGGCAGCTTTCGTGTGGGCGCAATCGCTAGACGTTTCGAATTTGGCAGCCGGGCTCTGCCAGAGTCACATAGGCATTGTTGCATCATAACCAACCAAGGCATTTGAAGAGCGCGAATGTCTGTGCGGCAGCGAATGCAGTTCCAAGGGACAGTGAAAACCCGGTAGACCTTTCAGTGCTGGCAGCTTTCGTGTGGGCGCAATCGCTGGACGTTTCGAATTTGGCAGCCGGGCTCTGCGACAGTCACGTAGGCATTGTTGCATCATAACCAACCAAGGCATTTGCAGAGCACGAATGTCTGTGCGGCAGCGAATGCAGTTCCAAGGGACAGTAAAAACCAGGTAGAGCTTTCAGTGCTGGCAGCTTTCGTGTGGGCGCAATCGCTGGACGTTGAGAATTTGGCAGCCGGGCTCTGCCAGAGTCACATAGGCATTGTTGCATCATAACCAACCAAGGCATTTTCAGAGCACGAATGTCTGTGCGGCAGCGAATGCAGATCCAAGGGACAGTGAAAACCAGGTAGACCTTTCAGTGCTGGCAGCTTTCGTGTGGGCGCAATCGCTGGACGTTGAGAATTTGGCAGCCGGGCTCTGCGACAGTCACATAGGCATTGTTGCATCATAACCAACCAAGGCATTTGCAGAACACGAATGTCTGTGCGGCAGCGAATGCAGTTCCAAGGGACAGTGAAAACCAGGTAGAGCTTGCAGTGCTGGCAGCTTTCGTGTGGGTGCAATCGCTGGACGTTTCGAATTTTGCAGCCGGGCCCTGCGACAGTCACGTAGGCATTGTTGCATCATAACCAACCAAGGCTTTTGCAGAGCGCGAATGTCTGTGCGGCAGCGAATGCAGTTCCAAGGGACAGTGAAAACCAGGTAGAGCTTGCAGTGCTGGCAGCTTTCGTGTGGGCGCAATCGCTGGACGTTTCAAATTTGGCAGCCCGGCTCTGCGACAGTCACATAGGCATTGTTGCATCATAACCAACCAAGGCATTTGCAGAGCACGAATGTCTGTGCGGCAGCGAATGCAGTTCCAAGGGACAGTAAAAACCAAGTAGAGCTTTCAGTGCTGGCAGCTTTCGTGTGGGCGCAATCGCTGGACGTTGAGAATTTGGCAGCCGGGCTCTGCCAGAGTCACATAGGCATTGTTGCATCATAACCAACCAAGGCATTTTCAGAGCACGAATGTCTGTGCGGCAGCGAATGCAGTTCCAAGGGACAGTGAAAACCAGGTAGAGCTTTCAGTGCTGGCAGCTTTCGTGTGGGCGCAATCGCTGGACGTTTCAAATTTGGCAGCCCGGCTCTGCGACAGTCACATAGGCATTGTTGCATCATAACCAACCAAGGCATTTGAAGAGCGCGAATGTCTGTGCGGCAGCGAATGCAGTTCCAAGGGACAGTGAAAACCCGGTAGACCTTTCAGTGCTGGCAGCTTTCGTGTGGGCGCAATCGCTGGACGTTTCAAATTTGGCAGCCCGGCTCTGCGACAGTCACATAGGCATTGTTGCATCATAACCAACCAAGGCATTTGCAGAGCACGAATGTCTGTGCGGCAGCGAATGCAGTTCCAAGGGACAGTGAAAACCAGGTAGACCTCTCAGTGCTGGCAGCTTTCGTGTGGGCGCAATCGCTGGACGTTGAGAATTTGGCAGCCGGGCTCTGCCAGAGTCACATAGGCATTGTTGCATCATAACCAACCAAGGCTTTTGCAGAGCGCGAATGTCTGTGCGGCAGCGAATGCAGTTCCAAGGGACAGTGAAAACCAGGTAGAGCTTTCAGTGCTGGCAGCTTTCGTGTGGGCGCAATCGCTAGACGTTTCGAATTTGGCAGCCGGGCTCTGCCAGAGTCACATAGGCATTGTTGCATCATAACCAACCAAGGCATTTGAAGAGCGCGAATGTCTGTGCGGCAGCGAATGCAGTTCCAAGGGACAGTGAAAACCCGGTAGACCTTTCAGTGCTGGCAGCTTTCGTGTGGGCGCAATCGCTGGACGTTTCGAATTTGGCAGCCGGGCTCTGCGACAGTCACGTAGGCATTGTTGCATCATAACCAACCAAGGCATTTGCAGAGCACGAATGTCTGTGCGGCAGCGAATGCAGTTCCAAGGGACAGTAAAAACCAGGTAGAGCTTTCAGTGCTGGCAGCTTTCGTGTGGGCGCAATCGCTGGACGTTGAGAATTTGGCAGCCGGGCTCTGCCAGAGTCACATAGGCATTGTTGCATCATAACCAACCAAGGCATTTTCAGAGCACGAATGTCTGTGCGGCAGCGAATGCAGATCCAAGGGACAGTGAAAACCAGGTAGACCTTTCAGTGCTGGCAGCTTTCGTGTGGGCGCAATCGCTGGACGTTGAGAATTTGGCAGCCGGGCTCTGCGACAGTCACATAGGCATTGTTGCATCATAACCAACCAAGGCATTTGCAGAACACGAATGTCTGTGCGGCAGCGAATGCAGTTCCAAGGGACAGTGAAAACCAGGTAGAGCTTGCAGTGCTGGCAGCTTTCGTGTGGGTGCAATCGCTGGACGTTTCGAATTTTGCAGCCGGGCCCTGCGACAGTCACGTAGGCATTGTTGCATCATAACCAACCAAGGCTTTTGCAGAGCGCGAATGTCTGTGCGGCAGCGAATGCAGTTCCAAGGGACAGTGAAAACCAGGTAGAGCTTGCAGTGCTGGCAGCTTTCGTGTGGGCGCAATCGCTGGACGTTTCAAATTTGGCAGCCCGGCTCTGCGACAGTCACATAGGCATTGTTGCATCATAACCAACCAAGGCATTTGCAGAGCACGAATGTCTGTGCGGCAGCGAATGCAGTTCCAAGGGACAGTGAAAACCAGGTAGACCTCTCAGTGCTGGCAGCTTTCGTGTGGGCGCAATCGCTGGACGTTGAGAATTTGGCAGCCGGGCTCTGCCAGAGTCACATAGGCATTGTTGCATCATAACCAACCAAGGCTTTTGCAGAGCGCGAATGTCTGTGCGGCAGCGAATGCAGTTCCAAGGGACAGTGAAAACCAGGTAGACCTTTCAGTGCTGGCAGCTTTCGTGTGGGCGCAATCGCTGGACGTTTCGAATTTGGCAGCCGGGCTCTGCCAGAGTCACATAGGCATTGTTGCATCAAAACCAACCAAGGCATTTGCAGAGCACGAATGTCTCTGCGGCAGCGAATGCAGTTCCAAGGGACAGTGAAAACCAGGTAGACCTTTCAGTGCTGGCAGTATTCGTGTGGGCGCAATCGCTGGACGTTTCGAATTTGGCAGCCGGGCTCTGCGATAGTCACATAGGCATTGTTACATCATAACCAACCAAAGCTCTTGCGGACCGCGAATGTCTGTGCGGCAGCGAATGCAGTTCCAAGGGACAGTGAAAACCAGGTAGACCTTTCAGTGCTTGCAGTATCCGTGTGGGCGCAATCGCTGGACGTTGAGAATTTGGCAGACGGGCTCTGCCAGAGTCACATAGGCATTGTTGCATCATAACCAACCAAGGCTTTTGCAGAGCGCGAATGTCTGTGCGGCAGCGAATGCAGTTCCAAGGGACAGTGAAAACCAGGTAGAGCTTGCAGTGCTGGCAGCTTTCGTGTGGGCGCAATCGCTGGACGTTGAGAATTTGGCAGCCGGGCTCGGCCAGAGTCACATAGGCATTGTTGCATCATAACCAACCAAGGCATTTTCAGAGCGCGAATGTCTGTGCGGCAGCGAATGCAGTTCCAAGGGACAGTGAAAACCAGGTAGAGCTTGCAGTGCTGGCAGCTTTCGTGTGGGCGCAATCGCTGGACGTTGAGAATTTGGCAGCCGGGCTCTGCGACAGTCACATAGGCATTGTTGCATCATAACCAACCAAGGCATTTGCAGAGCACGAATGTCTGTGCGGCAGCGAATGCAGTTCCAAGGGACAGTGAAAACCAGGTAGACCTTTCAGTGCTGGCAGCTTTCGTGTGGGCGCAATCGCTGGACGTTTCGAATTTGGCAGCCGGGCTCTGCCAGAGTCACATAGGCATTGTTACATCATAACCAACCAGGGCATTTGCAGAGCGCGAATGTCTGTGCGGCAGCGAATGCAGTTCCAAGGGACAGTGAAAACCAGGTAGACCTTTCAGTGCTGGCAGTATTCGTGTGGGCGCAATCGCTGGACGTTGAGAATTTGGCAGCCGGGCTCTGCCAGAGTCACATAGGCATTGTTGCATCATAACCAACCAAGGCATTTGCAGAGCGCGAATGTCTGTGCGGCAGCGAATGCAGTTCCAAGGGACAGTGAAAACCCGGTAGACCTTTCAGTGCTGGCAGCTTTCGTGTGGGCGCAATCGCTGGACGTTTCGAATTGGGCAGCCGGGCTCTGCGACAGTCACGTAGGCATTTTTGCATCATAACCAACCAAGGCATTTGCAGAGCACGAATGTCTGTGTGGCAGCGAATGCAGTTCCAAGGGACAGTAAAAACCAGGTAGAGCTTTCAGTGCTGGCAGCTTTCGTGTGGGCGCAATCGCTGGACGTTTCGAATTTGGCAGCCGGGCTCTGCCAGAGTCACATAGGCATTGTTGCATCATAACCAACCAAGGCATTTGCAGAGCACGAATGTCTGTGCGGCAGCGAATGCAGTTCCAAGGGACAGTGAAAACCAGGTAGACCTTTCAGTGCTGGCAGCTTTCGTGTGGGCGCAATCGCTGGACGTTGAGAATTTGGCAGCCGGGCTCTGCGACAGTCACGTAGGCATTGTTGCATCATAACCAACCAAGGCATTTGCAGAGCACGAATGTCTGTGCAGCAGCGAATGCAGTTCCAAGAGACAGTGAAAACCAGGTAGACCTCTCAGTGCTGGCAGTATTCGTGTGGGCGCAATCGCTGGACGTTGAGAATTTGGCAGCCGGGCTCTGCCAGAGTCACATAGGCATTGTTGCATCATAACCAACCAAGGCATTTTCAGAGCGCGAATGTCTGTGCGGCAGCGAATGCAGTTCCAAGGGACAGTGAAAACCAGGTAGACCTTTCAGTGCTGGCAGCTTTCGTGTGGGCGCAATCGCTGGACGTTTCGAATTTGGCAGCCGGACTCTGCCGGAGTCACATAGGCATTGTTGCATCATAACCAACCAAGGCATTTGCAGAGCATGAATGTCTGTGCGGCAGCGAATGCAGTTCCAAGGGACAGTGAAAACCAGGTAGACCTTTCAGTGCTGGCAGCTTTCGTGTGGGCGCAATCGCTGGACGTTTCGAATTTGGCAGCCGGGCTCTGCCAGAGTCACATAGGCATTGTTGCATCATAACCAACCAAAGCTCTTGCGGAGCGCGAATGTCTGTGCGGCAGCGAATGCAGTTCCAAGGGACAGTGAAAACCAGGTAGACCTTTCAGTGCTGGCAGCTTTCGTGTGGGCGCAATCGCTGGACGTTGAGAATTTGGCAGCCGGGCTCTGCCAGAGTCACATAGGCATTGTTGCATCATAACCAACCAAGGCTTTTGCAGAGCGCGAATGTCTGTGCGGCAGCGAATGCAGTTCCAAGGGACAGTGAAAACCCGGTAGACCTTTCAGTGCTGGCAGCTTTCGTGTGGGCGCAATCGCTGGACGTTTCGAATTTGGCAGCCGGGCTCTGCGACAGTCACGTAGGCATTGTTGCATCATAACCAACCAAGGCTTTTGCAGAGCGCGAATGTCTGTGCGGCAGCGAATGCAGTTCCAAGGGACAGTGAAAACCAGGTAGACCTTTCAGTGCTTGCAGTATTCGTGTGGGCGCAATCGCTGGACGTTGAGAATTTGGCAGCCCGGCTCTGCGACAGTCACATAGGCATTGTTGCATCATAACCAACCAAGGCATTTGCAGAGCACGAATGTCTGTGCGGCAGCGAATGCAGTTCCAAGGGACAGTGAAAACCAGGTAGACCTTTCAGTGTTGGCAGTATTCGTGTGGGCGCAATCGCTGGACGTTGAGAATTTGGCAGCCGGGCTCTGCCAGAGTCACATAGGCATTGTTGCATCATAACCAACCAAGGCATTTGCAGAGCGCGAATGTCTGTGCGGCAGCGAATGCAGTTCAAAGGGACAGTGAAAACCAGGTAGACCTTTCAGTCATGGCAGCTTTCGTGTGGGCGCAATCGCTGGACGTTGAGAATTTGGCAGCCCGGCTCTGCGACAGTCACATAGGCATTGTTGCATCATAACCAACCAAGGCATTTGCAGAGCACGAATGTCTGTGCGGCAGCGAATGCAGTTCCAAGGGACAGTGAAAACCAGGTAGAGCTTGCAGTGCTGGCAGCTTTCGTGTGGGCGCAATCGCTGGACGTTGAGAATTTGGCAGCCGGGCTCTGCCAGAGTCACATAGGCATTGTTGCATCATAACCAACCAAGGCTTTTGCAGAGCGCGAATGTCTGTGCGGCAGCGAATGCAGTTCCAAGGGACAGTGAAAACCCGGTAGACCTTTCAGTGCTGGCAGCTTTCGTGTGGGCGCAATCGCTGGACGTTTCGAATTTGCCAGCCGGGCTCTGCGACAGTCACGTAGGCATTGTTGCATCATAACCAACCAAGGCATTTGCAGAGCGCGAATGTCTGTGCGGCAGCGAATGCAGTTCCAAGGGACAGTGAAAACCAGGTAGACCTTTCAGTGCTGGCAGCTTTCTTGTGGGCGCAATCGCTGGACGTTTCGAATTTGGCAGCCGGGCTCTGCCAGAGTCACATAGGCATTGTTGCATCATAACCAACCAAGGCATTTGCAGAGCGCGAATGTCTGTGCGGCAGCGAATGCAGTTCCAAGGGACAGTGAAAACCAGGTAGACCTTTCAGTGCTGGCAGCTTTCGTGTGGGCGCAATCGCTGGACGTTGAGAATTTGGCAGCCGGGCTCTGCCAGAGTCACATAGGCATTGTTGCATCATAACCAACCAAGGCTTTTGCAGAGCGCGAATGTCTGTGCGGCAGCGAATGCAGTTCCAAGGGACAGTGAAAACCAGGTAGAGCTTGCAGTGCTGGCAGCTTTCGTGTGGGCGCAATCGCTGGACGTTGAGAATTTGGCAGCCGGGCTCTGGCAGAGTCACATAGGCATTGTTGCATCATAACCAACCAAGGCATTTTCAGAGCGCGAATGTCTGTGCGGCAGCGAATGCAGTTCCAAGGGACAGTGAAAACCAGGTAGAGCTTGCAGTGCTGGCAGCTTTCGTGTGGGCGCAATCGCTGGACGTTTCAAATTTGGCAGCCCGGCTCTGCGACAGTCACATAGGCATTGTTGCATCATAACCAACCAAGGCATTTGCAGAGCACGAATGTCTGTGCGGCAGCGAATGCAGTTCCAAGGGACAGTGAAAACCAGGTAGACCTCTCAGTGCTGGCAGTATTCGTGTGGGCGCAATCGCTGGACGTTTCGAATTTGGCAGCCGGGCTCTGCCAGAGTCACATAGGCATTGTTGCATCATAACCAACCAAGGCTTTTGCAGAGCGCGAATGTCTGTGCGGCAGCGAATGCAGTTCCAAGGGACAGTGAAAACCAGGTAGACCTTTCAGTGCTGGCAGCTTTCGTGTGGGCGCAATCGCTGGACGTTGAGAATTTGGCAGCCGGGCTCTGCCAGAGTCACATAGGCATTGTTGCATCATAACCAACCAAGGCATTTTCAGAGCGCGAATGTCTGTGCGGCAGCGAATGCAGTTCCAAGGGACAGTGAAAACCAGGTAGACCTTTCAGTGCTGGCAGCTTTCGTGTGGGCGCAATCGCTGGACGTTGAGAATTTGGCAGCCGGGCTCTGCGACAGTCACATAGGCATTGTTGCATCATAACCAACCAAGGCATTTGCAGAGCACGAATGTCTGTGCGGCAGCGAATGCAGTTCCAAGGGACAGTGAAAACCAGGTAGAGCTTTCAGTGCTGGCAGCTTTCGTGTGGGCGCAATCGCTGGACGTTTCGAATTTGGCAGCCGGGCTCTGCCAGAGTCACATAGGCATTGTTACATCATAACCAACCAGGGCATTTGCAGAGCGCGAATGTCTGTGCGGCAGCGAATGGAGTTCCAAGGGACAGTAAAAACCAGGTAGAGCTTTCAGTGCTGGCAGTATTCGTGTGGGCGCAATCGCTGGACGTTGAGAATTTGGCAGCCGGGCTCTGCCAGAGTCACATAGGCATTGTTGCATCATAACCAACCAAGGCTTTTGCAGAGCGCGAATGTCTGTGCGGCAGCGAATGCAGTTCCAAGGGACAGTAAAAACCAGGTAGACCTTTCAGTGCTGGCAGCTTTCGTGTGGGCGCAATCGCTGGACGTTTCGAATTTGGCAGCCGGGCTCTGCGACAGTCACGTAGGCATTGTTGCATCATAACCAACCAAGGCATTTGCAGAGCACGAATGTCTGTGCAGCAGCGAATGCAGTTCCAAGGGACAGTGAAAACCAGGTAGAGCTTGCAGTGCTGGCAGCTTTCGTGTGGGTGCAATCGCTGGACGTTGAGAATTTGGCAGCCGGGCTCTGGCAGAGTCACATAGGCATTGTTGCATCATAACCAACCAAGGCATTTTCAGAGCGCGAATGTCTGTGCGGCAGCGAATGCAGTTCCAAGGGACAGTGAAAACCAGGTAGAGCTTGCAGTGCTGGCAGCTTTCGTGTGGGCGCAATCGCTGGACGTTTCAAATTTGGCAGCCCGGCTCTGCGAGAGTCACATAGGCATTGTTGCATCATAACCAACCAAGGCATTTGCAGAGCACGAATGTCTGTGCGGCAGCGAATGCAGTTCCAAGGGACAGTGAAAACCAGGTAGACCTCTCAGTGCTGGCAGTATTCGTGTGGGCGCAATCGCTGGACGTTGAGAATTTGGCAGCCGGGCTCTGCCAGAGTCACATAGGCATTGTTGCATCATAACCAACCAAGGCATTTTCAGAGCGCGAATGTCTGTGCGGCAGCGAATGCAGTTCCAAGGGACAGTGAAAACCAGGTAGACCTTTCAGTGCTGGCAGCTTTCGTGTGGGCGCAATCGCTGGACGTTGAGAATTTGGCAGCCGGGCTCTGCCAGAGTCACATAGGCATTGTTGCATCATAACCAACCAAAGCTCTTGCGGAGCGCGAATGTCTGTGCGGCAGCGAATGCAGTTCCAAGGGACAGTGAAAACCAGGTAGACCTTTCAGTGCTGGCAGCTTTCGTGTGGGCGCAATCGCTGGACGTTGAGAATTTGGCAGCCGGGCTCTGCCAGAGTCACATAGGCATTGTTGCATCATAACCAACCAAGGCTTTTGCAGAGCGCGAATGTCTGTGCGGCAGCGAATGCAGTTCCAAGGGACAGTGAAAACCCGGTAGACCTTTCAGTGCTGGCAGCTTTCGTGTGGGCGCAATCGCTGGACGTTTCGAATTTGGCAGCCGGGCTCTGCCAGAGTCACATAGGCATTGTTGCATCATAACCAACCAAGGCTTTTACAGAGCGCGAATGTCTGTGCGGCAGCGAATGCAGTTCCAAGGGACAGTGAAAACCAGGTAGAGCTTTCAGTGCTGGCAGCTTTCGTGTGGGCGCAATCGCTGGACGTTGAGAATTTGGCAGCCGGGCTCTGGCAGAGTCACATAGGCATTGTTGCATCATAACCAACCAAGGCATTTTCAGAGCGCGAATGTCTGTGCGGCAGCGAATGCAGTTCCAAGGGACAGTGAAAACCAGGTAGAGCTTGCAGTGCTGGCAGCTTTCGTGTGGGCGCAATCGCTGGACGTTTCGAATTTGGCAGCCGGGCTCTGCGACAGTCACATAGGCATTGTTGCATCATAACCAACCAAGGCATTTGCAGAGCACGAATGTCTGTGCGGCAGCGAATGCAGTTCCAAGGGACAGTGAAAACCAGGTAGACCTTTCAGTGCTGGCAGTATTCGTGTGGGCGCAATCGCTGGACATTGAGAATTTGGCAGCCGGGCTCTGCCAGAGTCACATAGGCATTGTTGCATCATAACCAACCAAGGCATTTGCAGAGCGCGAATGTCTGTGCGGCAGCGAATGCAGTTCAAAGGGACAGTGAAAACCAGGTAGACCTTTCAGTCATGGCAGCTTTCGTGTGGGCGCAATCGCTGGACGTTGAGAATTTGGCAGCCGGGCTCTGCGACAGTCACATAGGCATTGTTGCATCATAACCAACCAAGGCATTTGCAGAGCACGAATGTCTGTGCGGCAGCGAATGCAGTTCCAAGGGACAGTGAAAACCAGGTAGAGCTTGCAGTGCTGGCAGCTTTCGTGTGGGCGCAATCGCTGGACGTTTCGAATTTGGCAGCCGGGCTCTGCCAGAGTCACATAGGCATTGTTGCATCATAACCAACCAAGGCTTTTGCAGAGCGCGAATGTCTGTGCGGCAGCGAATGCAGTTCCAAGGGACAGTGAAAACCCGGTAGACCTTTCAGTGCTGGCAGCTTTCGTGTGGGCGCAATCGCTGGACGTTTCGAATTTGGCAGCCGGGCTCTGCGATAGCCACATAGGCATTGGTACATCATAACCAACCAAAGCTCATGCGGAGCGCGAATGTCTGTGCGGCAGCGAATGCAGTTCCAAGGGACAGTGAAAACCAGGTAGACCTTTCAGTGCTTGCAGTATTCGTGTGGGCGCAATCGCTGGACGTTTCGAATTTGGCAGCCGGGCTCTGCCAGAGTCACATAGGCATTGTTGCATCATAACCAACCAAGGCTTTTGCAGAGCGCGAATGTCTGTGCGGCAGCGAATGCAGTTCCAAGGGACAGTGAAAACCAGGTAGAGCTTTCAGTGCTGGCAGCTTTCGTGTGGGCGCAATCGCTAGACGTTTCGAATTTGGCAGCCGGGCTCTGCCAGAGTCACATAGGCATTGTTGCATCATAACCAACCAAGGCATTTGAAGAGCGCGAATGTCTGTGCGGCAGCGAATGCAGTTCCAAGGGACAGTGAAAACCAGGTAGACCTTTCAGTGCTGGCAGTATTCGTGTGGGCGCAATCGCTGGACGTTGAGAATTTGGCAGCCGGGCTCTGCCAGAGTCACATAGGCATTGTTGCATCATAACCAACCAAGGCTTTTGCAGAGCGCGAATGTCTGTGCGGCAGCGAATGCAGTTCCAAGGGACAGTGAAAACCAGGTAGAGCTTGCAGTGCTGGCAGCTTTCGTGTGGGCGCAATCGCTGGACGTTGAGAATTTGGCAGCCGGGCTCTGGCAGAGTCACATAGGCATTGTTGCATCATAACCAACCAAGGCATTTTCAGAGCGCGAATGTCTGTGCGGCAGCGAATGCAGTTCCAAGGGACAGTGAAAACCAGGTAGAGCTTGCAGTGCTGGCAGCTTTCGTGTGGGCGCAATCGCTGGACGTTTCAAATTTGGCAGCCCGGCTCTGCGACAGTCACATAGGCATTGTTGCATCATAACCAACCAAGGCATTTGCAGAGCACGAATGTCTGTGCGGCAGCGAATGCAGTTCCAAGGGACAGTGAAAACCAGGTAGACCTCTCAGTGCTGGCAGTATTCGTGTGGGCGCAATCGCTGGACGTTTCGAATTTGGCAGCCGGGCTCTGCCAGAGTCACATAGGCATTGTTGCATCATAACCAACCAAGGCTTTTGCAGAGCGCGAATGTCTGTGCGGCAGCGAATGCAGTTCCAAGGGACAGTGAAAACCAGGTAGACCTTTCAGTGCTGGCAGCTTTCGTGTGGGCGCAATCGCTGGACGTTGAGAATTTGGCAGCCGGGCTCTGCCAGAGTCACATAGGCATTGTTGCATCATAACCAACCAAGGCATTTTCAGAGCGCGAATGTCTGTGCGGCAGCGAATGCAGTTCCAAGGGACAGTGAAAACCAGGTAGAGGTTGCAGTGCTGGCAGCTTTCGTGTGGGCGCAATCGCTGGACGTTGAGAATTTGGCAGCCGGGCTCTGCCAGAGTCACATAGGCATTGTTACATCATAACCAACCAGGGCATTTGCAGAGCGCGAATGTCTGTGCGGCAGCGAATGCAGTTCCAAGGGACAGTGAAAACCAGGTAGACCTTTCAGTGCTGGCAGCTTTCGTGTGGGCGCAATCGCTGGACGTTGAGAATTTGGCAGCCGGGCTCTGCCAGAGTCACATAGGCATTGTTGCATCATAACCAACCAAGGCTTTTGCAGAGCGCGAATGTCTGTGCGGCAGCGAATGCAGTTCCAAGGGACAGTGAAAACCCGGTAGACCTTTCAGTGCTGGCAGCTTTCGTGTGGGCGCAATCGCTGGACGTTTCGAATTTGGCAGCCGGGCTCTGCCAGAGTCACATAGGCATTGTTGCATCATAACCAACCAAGGCTTTTGCAGAGCGCGAATGTCTGTGCGGCAGCGAATGCAGTTCCAAGGGACAGTGAAAACCAGGTAGAGCTTTCAGTGCTGGCAGCTTTCGTGTGGGCGCAATCGCTGGACGTTGAGAATTTGGCAGCCGGGCTCTGCGACAGTCACATAGGCATTGTTGCATCATAACCAACCAAGGCATTTTCAGAGCGCGAATGTCTGTGCGGCAGCGAATGCAGTTCCAAGGGACAGTGAAAACCAGGTAGAGCTTGCAGTGCTGGCAGCTTTCGTGTGGGCGCAATCGCTGGACGTTTCGAATTTGGCAGCCGGGCTCTGCGACAGTCACATAGGCATTGTTGCATCATAACCAACCAAGGCATTTGCAGAGCACGAATGTCTGTGCGGCAGCGAATGCAGTTCCAAGGGACAGTGAAAACCAGGTAGACCTTTCAGTGCTGGCAGTATTCGTGTGGGCGCAATCGCTGGACATTGAGAATTTGGCAGCCGGGCTCTGCCAGAGTCACATAGGCATTGTTGCATCATAACCAACCAAGGCATTTGCAGAGCGCGAATGTCTGTGCGGCAGCGAATGCAGTTCAAAGGGACAGTGAAAACCAGGTAGACCTTTCAGTCATGGCAGCTTTCGTGTGGGCGCAATCGCTGGACGTTGAGAATTTGGCAGCCGGGCTCTGCGACAGTCACATAGGCATTGTTGCATCATAACCAACCAAGGCATTTGCAGAGCACGAATGTCTGTGCGGCAGCGAATGCAGTTCCAAGGGACAGTGAAAACCAGGTAGAGCTTGCAGTGCTGGCAGCTTTCGTGTGGGCGCAATCGCTGGACGTTTCGAATTTGGCAGCCGGGCTCTGCCAGAGTCACATAGGCATTGTTGCATCATAACCAACCAAGGCTTTTGCAGAGCGCGAATGTCTGTGCGGCAGCGAATGCAGTTCCAAGGGACAGTGAAAACCCGGTAGACCTTTCAGTGCTGGCAGCTTTCGTGTGGGCGCAATCGCTGGACGTTTCGAATTTGGCAGCCGGGCTCTGCGATAGCCACATAGGCATTGGTACATCATAACCAACCAAAGCTCATGCGGAGCGCGAATGTCTGTGCGGCAGCGAATGCAGTTCCAAGGGACAGTGAAAACCAGGTAGACCTTTCAGTGCTTGCAGTATTCGTGTGGGCGCAATCGCTGGACGTTTCGAATTTGGCAGCCGGGCTCTGCCAGAGTCACATAGGCATTGTTGCATCATAACCAACCAAGGCTTTTGCAGAGCGCGAATGTCTGTGCGGCAGCGAATGCAGTTCCAAGGGACAGTGAAAACCAGGTAGAGCTTTCAGTGCTGGCAGCTTTCGTGTGGGCGCAATCGCTAGACGTTTCGAATTTGGCAGCCGGGCTCTGCCAGAGTCACATAGGCATTGTTGCATCATAACCAACCAAGGCATTTGAAGAGCGCGAATGTCTGTGCGGCAGCGAATGCAGTTCCAAGGGACAGTGAAAACCAGGTAGACCTTTCAGTGCTGGCAGTATTCGTGTGGGCGCAATCGCTGGACGTTGAGAATTTGGCAGCCGGGCTCTGCCAGAGTCACATAGGCATTGTTGCATCATAACCAACCAAGGCTTTTGCAGAGCGCGAATGTCTGTGCGGCAGCGAATGCAGTTCCAAGGGACAGTGAAAACCAGGTAGAGCTTGCAGTGCTGGCAGCTTTCGTGTGGGCGCAATCGCTGGACGTTGAGAATTTGGCAGCCGGGCTCTGGCAGAGTCACATAGGCATTGTTGCATCATAACCAACCAAGGCATTTTCAGAGCGCGAATGTCTGTGCGGCAGCGAATGCAGTTCCAAGGGACAGTGAAAACCAGGTAGAGCTTGCAGTGCTGGCAGCTTTCGTGTGGGCGCAATCGCTGGACGTTTCAAATTTGGCAGCCCGGCTCTGCGACAGTCACATAGGCATTGTTGCATCATAACCAACCAAGGCATTTGCAGAGCACGAATGTCTGTGCGGCAGCGAATGCAGTTCCAAGGGACAGTGAAAACCAGGTAGACCTCTCAGTGCTGGCAGTATTCGTGTGGGCGCAATCGCTGGACGTTGAGAATTTGGCAGCCGGGCTCTGCCAGAGTCACATAGGCATTGTTGCATCATAACCAACCAAGGCTTTTGCAGAGCGCGAATGTCTGTGCGGCAGCGAATGCAGTTCCAAGGGACAGTGAAAACCAGGTAGACCTTTCAGTGCTGGCAGCTTTCGTGTGGGCGCAATCGCTGGACGTTTCGAATTTGGCAGCCGGGCTCTGCCAGAGTCACATAGGCATTGTTGCATCATAACCAACCAAGGCATTTTCAGAGCGCGAATGTCTGTGCGGCAGCGAATGCAGTTCCAAGGGACAGTGAAAACCAGGTAGAGGTTGCAGTGCTGGCAGCTTTCGTGTGGGCGCAATCGCTGGACGTTGAGAATTTGGCAGCCGGGCTCTGCCAGAGTCACATAGGCATTGTTACATCATAACCAACCAGGGCATTTGCAGAGCGCGAATGTCTGTGCGGCAGCGAATGGAGTTCCAAGGGACAGTAAAAACCAGGTAGAGCTTTCAGTGCTGGCAGTATTCGTGTGGGCGCAATCGCTGGACGTTGAGAATTTGGCAGCCGGGCTCTGCCAGAGTCACATAGGCATTGTTGCATCATAACCAACCAAGGCATTTGCAGAGCGCGAATGTCTGTGCGGCAGCGAATGCAGTTCCAAGGGACAGTGAAAACCAGGTAGAGCTTGCAGTGCTGGCAGCTTTCGTGTGGGCGCAATCGCTGGACGTTTCAAATTTGGCAGCCCGGCTCTGCGAGAGTCACATAGGCATTGTTGCATCATAACCAACCAAGGCATTTGCAGAGCACGAATGTCTGTGCGGCAGCGAATGCAGTTCCAAGGGACAGTGAAAACCAGGTAGACCTCTCAGTGCTGGCAGTATTCGTGTGGGCGCAATCGCTGGACGTTGAGAATTTGGCAGCCGGGCTCTGCCAGAGTCACATAGGCATTGTTGCATCATAACCAACCAAGGCATTTTCAGAGCGCGAATGTCTGTGCGGCAGCGAATGCAGTTCCAAGGGACAGTGAAAACCAGGTAGACCTTTCAGTGCTGGCAGCTTTCGTGTGGGCGCAATCGCTGGACGTTGAGAATTTGGCAGCCGGGCTCTGCCAGAGTCACATAGGCATTGTTGCATCATAACCAACCAAAGCTCTTGCGGAGCGCGAATGTCTGTGCGGCAGCGAATGCAGTTCCAAGGGACAGTGAAAACCAGGTAGAGCTTTCAGTGCTGGCAGCTTTCGTGTGGGCGCAATCGCTGGACGTTTCGAATTTGGCAGCCGGGCTCTGCCAGAGTCACATAGGCATTGTTGCATCATAACCAACCAAAGCTCTTGTGGAGCGCGAATGTCTGTGCGGCAGCGAATGCAGTTCCAAGGGACAGTGAAAACCAGGTAGACCTTTCAGTGCTGGCAGCTTTCGTGTGGGCGCAATCGCTGGACGTTGAGAATTTGGCAGGCGGGCTCTGCCAGAGTCACATAGGCATTGTTGCATCATAACCAACCAAGGCTTTTGCAGAGCGCGAATGTCTGTGCGGCAGCGAATGCAGTTCCAAGGGACAGTGAAAACCAGGTAGAGCTTGCAGTGCTGGCAGCTTTCGTGTGGGCGCAATCGCTGGACGTTGAGAATTTGGCAGCCGGGCTCTGGCAGAGTCACATAGGCATTGTTGCATCATAACCAACCAAGGCATTTGCAGAGCACGAATGTCTGTGCGGCAGCGAATGCAGTTCCAAGGGACAGTGAAAACCAGGTAGAGCTTGCAGTGCTGGCAGCTTTCGTGTGGGCGCAATCGCTGGACGTTTCAAATTTGGCAGCCCGGCTCTGCGACAGTCACATAGGCATTGTTGCATCATAACCAACCAAGGCATTTGCAGAGCACGAATGTCTGTGCGGCAGCGAATGCAGTTCCAAGGGACAGTGAAAACCAGGTAGACCTCTCAGTGCTGGCAGTATTCGTGTGGGCGCAATCGCTGGACGTTTCGAATTTGGCAGCCGGGCTCTGCCAGAGTCACATAGGCATTGTTGCATCATAACCAACCAAGGCTTTTGCAGAGCGCGAATGTCTGTGCGGCAGCGAATGCAGTTCCAAGGGACAGTGAAAACCAGGTAGACCTTTCAGTGCTGGCAGCTTTCGTGTGGGCGCAATCGCTGGACGTTGAGAATTTGGCAGCCGGGCTCTGCCAGAGTCACATAGGCATTGTTGCATCATAACCAACCAAGGCATTTTCAGAGCGCGAATGTCTGTGCGGCAGCGAATGCAGTTCCAAGGGACAGTGAAAACCAGGTAGACCTTTCAGTGCTGGCAGCTTTCGTGTGGGCGCAATCGCTGGACGTTGAGAATTTGGCAGCCGGGCTCTGCGACAGTCACATAGGCATTGTTGCATCATAACCAACCAAGGCATTTGCAGAGCACGAATGTCTGTGCGGCAGCGAATGCAGTTCCAAGGGACAGTGAAAACCAGGTAGAGCTTTCAGTGCTGGCAGCTTTCGTGTGGGCGCAATCGCTGGACGTTTCGAATTTGGCAGCCGGGCTCTGCGATAGTCACATAGGCATTGTTACATCATAACCAACCAGGGCATTTGCAGAGCGCGAATGTCTGTGCGGCAGCGAATGGAGTTCCAAGGGACAGTAAAAACCAGGTAGAGCTTTCAGTGCTGGCAGTATTCGTGTGGGCGCAATCGCTGGACGTTGAGAATTTGGCAGCCGGGCTCTGCCAGAGTCACATAGGCATTGTTGCATCATAACCAACCAAGGCTTTTGCAGAGCGCGAATGTCTGTGCGGCAGCGAATGCAGTTCCAAGGGACAGTAAAAACCAGGTAGATCTTTCAGTGCTGGCAGCTTTCGTGTGGGCGCAATCGCTGGACGTTTCGAATTTGGCAGCCGGGCTCTGCGACAGTCACGTAGGCATTGTTGCATCATAACCAACCAAGGCATTTGCAGAGCACGAATGTCTGTGCAGCAGCGAATGCAGTTCCAAGGGACAGTGAAAACCAGGTAGAGCTTGCAGTGCTGGCAGCTTTCGTGTGGGTGCAATCGCTGGACGTTGAGAATTTGGCAGCCGGGCTCTGGCAGAGTCACATAGGCATTGTTGCATCATAACCAACCAAGGCATTTTCAGAGCGCGAATGTCTGTGCGGCAGCGAATGCAGTTCCAAGGGACAGTGAAAACCAGGTAGAGCTTGCAGTGCTGGCAGCTTTCGTGTGGGCGCAATCGCTGGACGTTTCAAATTTGGCAGCCCGGCTCTGCGACAGTCACATAGGCATTGTTGCATCATAACCAACCAAGGCATTTGCAGAGCACGAATGTCTGTGCGGCAGCGAATGCAGTTCCAAGGGACAGTGAAAACCAGGTAGACCTCTCAGTGCTGGCAGTATTCGTGTGGGCGCAATCGCTGGACGTTGAGAATTTGGCAGCCGGGCTCTGCCAGAGTCACATAGGCATTGTTGCATCATAACCAACCAAGGCATTTTCAGAGCGCGAATGTCTGTGCGGCAGCGAATGCAGTTCCAAGGGACAGTGAAAACCAGGTAGACCTTTCAGTGCTGGCAGCTTTCGTGTGGGCGCAATCGCTGGACGTTTCGAATTTGGCAGCCGGGCTCTGCCAGAGTCACATAGGCATTGTTGCATCATAACCAACCAAAGCTCTTGCGGAGCGCGAATGTCTGTGCGGCAGCGAATGCAGTTCCAAGGGACAGTGAAAACCAGGTAGACCTTTCAGTGCTGGCAGCTTTCGTGTGGGCGCAATCGCTGGACGTTGAGAATTTGGCAGCCGGGCTCTGCCAGAGTCACATAGGCATTGTTGCATCATAACCAACCAAGGCTTTTGCAGAGCGCGAATGTCTGTGCGGCAGCGAATGCAGTTCCAAGGGACAGTGAAAACCAGGTAGACCTTTCAGTGCTGGCAGCTTTCGTGTGGGCGCAATCGCTGGACGTTGAGAATTTGGCAGGCGGGCTCTGCCAGAGTCACATAGGCATTGTTGCATCATAACCAACCAAGGCATTTGCAGAGCGCGAATGTCTGTGCGGCAGCGAATGCAGTTCCAAGGGACAGTGAAAACCAGGTAGACCTTTCAGTGCTGGCAGCTTTCGTGTGGGCGCAATCGCTGGACGTTTCGAATTTGGCAGCCGGGCTCTGCGATAGTCACATAGGCATTGTTGCATCATAACCAACCAAGGCATTTGCAGAGCACGAATGTCTGTGCGGCAGCGAATGCAGTTCCAAGGGACAGTGAAAACCAGGTAGAGCTTTCAGTGCTGGCAGCTTTCGTGTGGGCGCAATCGCTGGACGTTGAGAATTTGGCAGCCGGGCTCTGCCAGAGTCACATAGGCATTGTTGCATCATAACCAACCAAGGCTTTTGCAGAGCGCGAATGTCTGTGCGGCAGCGAATGCAGTTCCAAGGGACAGTGAAAACCAGGTAGAGCTTGCAGTGCTGGCAGCTTTCGTGTGGGCGCAATCGCTGGACGTTGAGAATTTGGCAGCCGGGCTCTGGCAGAGTCACATAGGCATTGTTGCATCATAACCAACCAAGGCATTTTCAGAGCGCGAATGTCTGTGCGGCAGCGAATGCAGTTCCAAGGGACAGTGAAAACCAGGTAGAGCTTGCAGTGCTGGCAGCTTTCGTGTGGGCGCAATCGCTGGACGTTTCAAATTTGGCAGCCCGGCTCTGCGACAGTCACATAGGCATTGTTGCATCATAACCAACCAAGGCATTTGCAGAGCACGAATGTCTGTGCGGCAGCGAATGCAGTTCCAAGGGACAGTGAAAACCAGGTAGACCTCTCAGTGCTGGCAGTATTCGTGTGGGCGCAATCGCTGGACGTTGAGAATTTGGCAGCCGGGCTCTGCCAGAGTCACATAGGCATTGTTGCATCATAACCAACCAAGGCTTTTGCAGAGCGCGAATGTCTGTGCGGCAGCGAATGCAGTTCCAAGGGACAGTGAAAACCAGGTAGACCTTTCAGTGCTGGCAGCTTTCGTGTGGGCGCAATCGCTGGACGTTGAGAATTTGGCAGCCGGGCTCTGCCAGAGTCACATAGGCATTGTTGCATCATAACCAACCAAGGCATTTGCTGAGCATGAATGTCTGTGCGGCAGCGAATGCAGTTCCAAGGGACAGTGAAAACCAGGTAGAGCTTTCAGTGCTGGCAGCTTTCGTGTGGGCGCAATCGCTGGACGTTTCGAATTTGGCAGCCGGGCTCTGCCAGAGTCACATAGGCATTGTTGCATCATAACCAACCAAAGCTCTTGCGGAGCGCGAATGTCTGTGCGGCAGCGAATGCAGTTCCAAGGGACAGTGAAAACCAGGTAGACCTTTCAGTGCTGGCAGCTTTCGTGTGGGCGCAATCGCTGGACGTTTCGAATTTGGCAGCCGGGCTCTGCCAGAGTCACATAGGCATTGTTGCATCATAACCAACCAAGGCTTTTGCAGAGCGCGAATGTCTGTGCGGCAGCGAATGCAGTTCCAAGGGACAGTGAAAACCAGGTAGACCTTTCAGTGCTGGCAGCTTTCGTGTGGGCGCAATCGCTGGACGTTGAGAATTTGGCAGCCGGGCTCTGCCAGAGTCACATAGGCATTGTTGCATCATAACCAACCAAGGCATTTTCAGAGCGCGAATGTCTGTGCGGCAGCGAATGCAGTTCCAAGGGACAGTGAAAACCAGGTAGAGCTTTCAGTGCTGGCAGCTTTCGTGTGGGCGCAATCGCTGGACGTTGAGAATTTGGCAGCCGGGCTCTGCGACAGTCACATAGGCATTGTTGCATCATAACCAACCAAGGCATTTGCAGAGCGCGAATGTCTGTGCGGCAGCGAATGCAGTTCCAAGGGACAGTGAAAACCCGGTAGACCTTTCAGTGCTGGCAGCTTTCGTGTGGGCGCAATCGCTGGACGTTTCGAATTTGGCAGCCGGGCTCTGCGACAGTCACGTAGGCATTGTTGCATCATAACCAACCAAGGCTTTTGCAGAGCGCGAATGTCTGTGCGGCAGCGAATGCAGTTCCAAGGGACAGTGAAAACCAGGTAGACCTTTCAGTGCTTGCAGTATTCGTGTGGGCGCAATCGCTGGACGTTTCGAATTTGGCAGCCTGGCTCTGCCAGAGTCACATAGGCATTGTTGCATCATAACCAACCAAGGCATTTGCAGAGCGCGAATGTCTGTGCGGCAGCGAATGCAGTTCCAAGGGACAGTGAAAACCAGGTAGACCTTTCAGTGCTGGCAGCTTTCGTGTGGGCGCAATCGCTGGACGTTGAGAATTTGGCAGCCGGGCTCTGCCAGAGTCACATAGGCATTGTTGCATCATAACCAACCAAGGCATTTGCAGAGCGCGAATGTGTGTGCGGCAGCGAATGCAGTTCCAAGGGACAGTGAAAACCAGGTAGACCTTTCAGTGCTGGCAGCTTTCGTGTGGGCGCAATCGCTGGACGTTTCGAATTTGGCAGCCGGGCTCTGCGACAGTCACGTAGGCATTGTTGCATCATAACCAACCAAGGCATTTGCAGAGCACGAATGTCTGTGCGGCAGCGAATGCAGTTCCAAGGGACAGTGAAAACCAGGTAGAGCTTGCAGTGCTGGCAGCTTTCGTGTGGGTGCAATCGCTGGACGTTTCGAATTTTGCAGCCGGGCTCTGCGAAAGTCACGTAGGCATTGTTGCATCATAACCAACCAAGGCATTTTCAGAGCGCGAATGTCTGTGCGGCAGCGAATGCAGTTCCAAGGGACAGTGAAAACCAGGTAGAGCTTGCAGTGCTGGCAGCTTTCGTGTGGGCGCAATCGCTGGACGTTTCAAATTTGGCAGCCGGGCTCTGCGACAGTCACATAGGCATTGTTGCATCATAACCGACCAAGGCATTTGCAGAGCACGAATGTCTGTGCGGCAGCGAATGCAGTTCCAAGGGACAGTGAAAACCAGGTAGACCTCTAAGTGCTGGCAGCTTTCGTGTGGGCGCAATCGCTGGACGTTGAGAATTTGGCAGCCGAGCTCTGCCAGAGTCACATAGGCATTGTTGCATCATAACCAACCAAGGCTTTTGCAGAGCGCGAATGTCTGTGCGGCAGCGAATGCAGTTCCAAGGGACAGTGAAAACCAGGTAGACCTCTCAGTGCTGGCAGCTTTCGTGTGGGCGCAATCGCTGGACGTTTCGAATTTGGCAGCCGGGCTCTGCCAGAGTCACATAGGCATTGTTGCATCATAACCAACCAAGGCTTTTGCAGAGCGCGAATGTCTGTGCGGCAGCGAATGCAGTTCCAAGGGACAGTGAAAACCAGGTAGACCTTTCAGTGCTGGCAGTATTCGTGTGGGCGCAATCGCTGGACGTTTCGAATTTGGCAGCCGGGCTCTGCGATAGTCACATAGGCATTGTTACATCATAACCAACCAAAGCTCTTGCGGACCGCGAATGTCTGTGCGGCAGCGAATGCAGTTCCAAGGGACAGTGAAAACCAGGTAGACCTTTCAGTGCTTGCAGTATTCGTGTGGGCGCAATCGCTGGACGTTGAGAATTTGGCAGCCGGGCTCTGCCAGAGTCACATAGGCATTGTTGCATCATAACCAACCAAGGCTTTTGCAGAGCGCGAATGTCTGTGCGGCAGCGAATGCAGTTCCAAGGGACAGTGAAAACCAGGTAGAGCTTGCAGTGCTGGCAGCTTTCGTGTGGGCGCAATCGCTGGACGTTGAGAATTTGGCAGCCGGGCTCTGGCAGAGTCACATAGGCATTGTTGCATCATAACCAACCAAGGCATTTTCAGAGCGCGAATGTCTGTGCGGCAGCGAATGCAGTTCCAAGGGACAGTGAAAACCAGGTAGAGCTTGCAGTGCTGGCAGCTTTCGTGTGGGCGCAATCGCTGGACGTTTCAAATTTGGCAGCCCGGCTCTGCGACAGTCACATAGGCATTGTTGCATCATAACCAACCAAGGCATTTGCAGAGCACGAATGTCTGTGCGGCAGCGAATGCAGTTCCAAGGGACAGTGAAAACCAGGTAGACCTCTCAGTGCTGGCAGTATTCGTGTGGGCGCAATCGCTGGACGTTGAGAATTTGGCAGCCGGGCTCTGCCAGAGTCACATAGGCATTGTTGCATCATAACCAACCAAGGCATTTTCAGAGCGCGAATGTCTGTGCGGCAGCGAATGCAGTTCCAAAGGACAGTGAAAACCAGGTAGACCTTTCAGTGCTGGCAGCTTTCGTGTGGGCGCAATCGCTGGACGTTTCGAATTTGGCAGCCGGGCTCTGCGACAGTCACGTAGGCATTGTTGCATCATAACCAACCAAGGCATTTGCAGAGCATGAATGTCTGTGCGGCAGCGAATGCAGTTCCAAGGGACAGTGAAAACCAGGTAGAGCTTTCAGTGCTGGCAGCTTTCGTGTGGGCGCAATCGCTGGACGTTTCGAATTTGGCAGCCGGGCTCTGCCAGAGTCACATAGGCATTGTTGCATCATAACCAACCAAAGCTCTTGTGGAGCGCGAATGTCTGTGCGGCAGCGAATGCAGTTCCAAGGGACAGTGAAAACCAGGTAGACCTTTCAGTGCTGGCAGCTTTCGTGTGGGCGCAATCGCTGGACGTTGAGAATTTGGCAGCCGGGCTCTGCCAGAGTCACATAGGCATTGTTGCATCATAACCAACCAAGGCTTTTGCAGAGCGCGAATGTCTGTGCGGCAGCGAATGCAGTTCCAAGGGACAGTGAAAACCAGGTAGACCTTTCAGTGCTGGCAGCTTTCGTGTGGGCGCAATCGCTGGACGTTGAGAATTTGGCAGCCGGGCTCTGCCAGAGTCACATAGGCATTGTTGCATCATAACCAACCAAGGCATTTTCAGAGCGCGAATGTCTGTGCGGCAGCGAATGCAGTTCCAAGGGACAGTGAAAACCAGGTAGAGCTTTCAGTGCTGGCAGCTTTCGTGTGGGCGCAATCGCTGGACGTTGAGAATTTGGCAGCCGGGCTCTGCCAGAGTCACATAGGCATTGTTGCATCATAACCAACCAAGGCATTTGCAGAGCGCGAATGTCTGTGCGGCAGCGAATGCAGTTCCAAGGGACAGTGAAAACCCGGTAGACCTTTGAGTGCTGGCAGCTTTCGTGTGGGCGCAATCGCTGGACGTTTCGAATTTGGCAGCCGGGCTCTGCGACAGTCACGTAGGCATTGTTGCATCATAACCAACCAAGGCTTTTGCAGAGCGCGAATGTCTGTGCGGCAGCGAATGCAGTTCCAAGGGACAGTGAAAACCAGGTAGACCTTTCAGTGCTTGCAGTATTCGTGTGGGCGCAATCGCTGGACGTTTCGAATTTGGCAGCCGGGCTCTGCCAGAGTCACATAGGCATTGTTGCATCATAACCAACCAAGGCTTTTGCAGAGCGCGAATGTCTGTGCGGCAGCGAATGCAGTTCCAAGGGACAGTGAAAACCAGGTAGAGCTTGCAGTGCTGGCAGCTTTCGTGTGGGCGCAATCGCTAGACGTTTCGAATTTGGCAGCCGGGCTCTGCCAGAGTCACATAGGCATTGTTGCATCATAACCAACCAAGGCATTTGCAGAGCGCGAATGTCTGTGCGGCAGCGAATGCAGTTCCAAGGGACAGTGAAAACCAGGTAGAGCTTTCAGTGCTGGCAGCTTTTGTGTGGGCGCAATCGCTGGACGTTTCGAATTTGGCAGCCGCGCTCTGCGACAGTCACATAGGCATTGTTGCATCATAACCAACCAAGGCATTTGCAGAGCACGAATGTCTGTGCGGCAGCGAATGCAGTTCCAAGGGACAGTGAAAACCAGGTAGACCTTTCAGTGTTGGCAGTATTCGTGTGGGCGCAATCGCTGGACGTTGAGAATTTGGCAGCCGGGCTCTGCCAGAGTCACATAGGCATTGTTGCATCATAACCAACCAAGGCATTTGCAGAGCGCGAATGTCTGTGCGGCAGCGAATGCAGTTCCAAGGGACAGTGAAAACCAGGTAGACCTTTCAGTCATGGGCGCTTTCGTGTGGGCGCAATCGCTGGACGTTGAGAATTTGGCAGCCGGGCTCTGCGACAGTCACATAGGCATTGTTGCATCATAACCAACCAAGGCATTTGCAGAGCACGAATGTCTGTGCGGCAGCGAATGCAGTTCCAAGGGACAGTGAAAACCAGGTAGACCTCTCAGTGCTGGCAGTATTCGTGTGGGCGCAATCGCTGGACGTTGAGAATTTGGCAGCCGGGCTCTGCCAGAGTCACATAGGCATTGTTGCATCATAACCAACCAAGGCATTTTCAGAGCGCGAATGTCTGTGCGGCAGCGAATGCAGTTCCAAAGGACAGTGAAAACCAGGTAGACCTTTCAGTGCTGGCAGCTTTCGTGTGGGCGCAATCGCTGGACGTTTCGAATTTGGCAGCCGGGCTCTGCGACAGTCACGTAGGCATTGTTGCATCATAACCAACCAAGGCATTTGCAGAGCATGAATGTCTGTGCGGCAGCGAATGCAGTTCCAAGGGACAGTGAAAACCAGGTAGAGCTTTCAGTGCTGGCAGCTTTCGTGTGGGCGCAATCGCTGGACGTTTCGAATTTGGCAGCCGGGCTCTGCCAGAGTCACATAGGCATTGTTGCATCATAACCAACCAAAGCTCTTGTGGAGCGCGAATGTCTGTGCGGCAGCGAATGCAGTTCCAAGGGACAGTGAAAACCAGGTAGACCTTTCAGTGCTGGCAGCTTTCGTGTGGGCGCAATCGCTGGACGTTGAGAATTTGGCAGCCGGGCTCTGCCAGAGTCACATAGGCATTGTTGCATCATAACCAACCAAGGCTTTTGCAGAGCGCGAATGTCTGTGCGGCAGCGAATGCAGTTCCAAGGGACAGTGAAAACCAGGTAGACCTTTCAGTGCTGGCAGCTTTCGTGTGGGCGCAATCGCTGGACGTTGAGAATTTGGCAGCCGGGCTCTGCCAGAGTCACATAGGCATTGTTGCATCATAACCAACCAAGGCATTTTCAGAGCGCGAATGTCTGTGCGGCAGCGAATGCAGTTCCAAGGGACAGTGAAAACCAGGTAGAGCTTTCAGTGCTGGCAGCTTTCGTGTGGGCGCAATCGCTGGACGTTGAGAATTTGGCAGCCGGGCTCTGCCAGAGTCACATAGGCATTGTTGCATCATAACCAACCAAGGCATTTGCAGAGCGCGAATGTCTGTGCGGCAGCGAATGCAGTTCCAAGGGACAGTGAAAACCCGGTAGACCTTTGAGTGCTGGCAGCTTTCGTGTGGGCGCAATCGCTGGACGTTTCGAATTTGGCTGCCGGGCTCTGCGACAGTCACGTAGGCATTGTTGCATCATAACCAACCAAGGCTTTTGCAGAGCGCGAATGTCTGTGCGGCAGCGAATGCAGTTCCAAGGGACAGTGAAAACCAGGTAGACCTTTCAGTGCTTGCAGTATTCGTGTGGGCGCAATCGCTGGACGTTTCGAATTTGGCAGCCGGGCTCTGCCAGAGTCACATAGGCATTGTTGCATCATAACCAACCAAGGCTTTTGCAGAGCGCGAATGTCTGTGCGGCAGCGAATGCAGTTCCAAGGGACAGTGAAAACCAGGTAGAGCTTGCAGTGCTGGCAGCTTTCGTGTGGGCGCAATCGCTAGACGTTTCGAATTTGGCAGCCGGGCTCTGCCAGAGTCACATAGGCATTGTTGCATCATAACCAACCAAGGCATTTGCAGAGCGCGAATGTCTGTGCGGCAGCGAATGCAGTTCCAAGGGACAGTGAAAACCAGGTAGAGCTTTCAGTGCTGGCAGCTTTTGTGTGGGCGCAATCGCTGGACGTTTCGAATTTGGCAGCCGCGCTCTGCGACAGTCACATAGGCATTGTTGCATCATAACCAACCAAGGCATTTGCAGAGCACGAATGTCTGTGCGGCAGCGAATGCAGTTCCAAGGGACAGTGAAAACCAGGTAGACCTTTCAGTGTTGGCAGTATTCGTGTGGGCGCAATCGCTGGACGTTGAGAATTTGGCAGCCGGGCTCTGCCAGAGTCACATAGGCATTGTTGCATCATAACCAACCAAGGCATTTGCAGAGCGCGAATGTCTGTGCGGCAGCGAATGCAGTTCCAAGGGACAGTGAAAACCAGGTAGACCTTTCAGTCATGGGCGCTTTCGTGTGGGCGCAATCGCTGGACGTTGAGAATTTGGCAGCCGGGCTCTGCGACAGTCACATAGGCATTGTTGCATCATAACCAACCAAGGCATTTGCAGAGCACGAATGTCTGTGCGGCAGCGAATGCAGTTCCAAGGGACAGTGAAAACCAGGTAGACCTTTCAGTGTTGGCAGTATTCGTGTGGGCGCAATCGCTGGACGTTGAGAATTTGGCAGCCGGGCTCTGCCAGAGTCACATAGGCATTGTTGCATCATAACCAACCAAGGCATTTGCAGAGCGCGAATGTCTGTGCGGCAGCGAATGCAGTTCCAAGGGACAGTGAAAACCAGGTAGACCTTTCAGTGCTGGCAGCTTTCGTGTGGGCGCAATCGCTGGACGTTTCGAATTTGGCAGCCGGGCTCTGCCAGAGTCACATAGGCATTGTTGCATCATAACCAACCAAGGCATTTGTAGAGCGCGAATGTGTGTGCGGCAGCGAATGCAGTTCCAAGGGACAGTGAAAACCAGGTAGACCTTTCAGTGCTGGCAGTATTCGTGTGGGCGCAATCGTTGGACGTTGAGAATTTGGCAGCCGGGCTCTGCCAGAGTCACATAGGCATTGTTGCATCATAACCAACCAAGGCTTTTGCAGAGCGCGAATGTCTGTGCGGCAGCGAATGCAGTTCCAAGGGACAGTGAAAACCCGGTAGACCTTTCAGTGCTGGCAGCTTTCGTGTGGGCGCAATCGCTGGACGTTTCGAATTTGGCAGCCGGGCTCTGCGACAGTCACGTAGGCATTGTTGCATCATAACCAACCAAGGCATTTGCAGAGCGCGAATGTCTGTGCGGCAGCGAATGCAGTTCCAAGGGACAGTGAAAACCAGGTAGACCTTTCAGTGCTGGCAGCTTTCGTGTGGGCGCAATCGCTGGACGTTGAGAATTTGGCAGCCGGGCTCTGCCAGAGTCACATAGGCATTGTTGCATCATAACCAACCAAGGCATTTGCAGAGCGCGAATGTCTGTGCGGCAGCGAATGCAGTTCCAAGGGACAGTGAAAACCAGGTAGAGCTTTCCGTGCTGGCAGCTTTCGTGTGGGCGCAATCGCTGGACGTTGAGAACTTGGCAGCCGGGCTCTGCCAGAGTCACGTAGGCATTGTTGCATCATAACCAACCAAGGCTTTTGCAGAGCGCGAATGTCTGTGCGGCAGCGAATGCAGTTCCAAGGGACAGTGAAAACCAGGTAGAGCTTTCAGTGCTGGCAGCTTTCGTGTGGGCGCAATCGCTGGACGTTGAGAATTTGGCAGCCGGGCTCTGCCAGAGTCACATAGGCATTGTTGCATCATAACCAACCAAGGCATTTGCAGAGCGCAAATGTCTGTGCGGCAGCGAATGCAGTTCCAAGGGACAGTGAAAACCAGGTAGACCTTTCCGTGCTGGCAGTATTCGTGTGGGCGCAATCGCTGGACGTTTCGAATTTGGCAGCCGGGCTCTGCGATAGCCACATAGGCATTGGTACATCATAACCAACCAAAGCTCATGCGGAGCGCGAATGTCTGTGCGGCAGCGAATGCAGTTCCAAGGGACAGTGAAAACCAGGTAGACCTTTCAGTGCTTGCAGTATTCGTGTGGGCGCAATCGCTGGACGTTTCGAATTTGGCAGCCGGGCTCTGCCAGAGTCACATAGGCATTGTTGCATCATAACCAACCAAGGCTTTTGCAGAGCGCGAATGTCTGTGCGGCAGCGAATGCAGTTCCAAGGGACAGTGAAAACCAGGTAGAGCTTTCAGTGCTGGCAGCTTTCGTGTGGGCGCAATCGCTAGACGTTTCGAATTTGGCAGCCGGGCTCTGCGACAGTCACATAGGCATTGTTGCATCATAACCAACCAAGGCATTTGAAGAGCGCGAATGTCTGTGCGGCAGCGAATGCAGTTCCAAGGGACAGTGAAAACCAGGTAGACCTTTCAGTGCTGGCAGCTTTTGTGTGGGCGCAATCGCTGGACGTTTCGAATTTGGCAGCCGCGCTCTGCGACAGTCATATAGGCATTGTTGCATCATAACCAACCAAGGCATTTGCAGAGCACGAATGTCTGTGCGGCAGCGAATGCAGTTCCAAGGGACAGTGAAAACCAGGTAGACCTTTCAGTGCTGGCAGTATTCGTGTGGGCGCAATCGCTGGACGTTGAGAATTTGGCAGCCGGGCTCTGCCAGAGTCACATAGGCATTGTTGCATCATAACCAACCAAGGCATTTGCAGAGCGCGAATGTCTGTGCGGCAGCGAATGCAGTTCCAAGGGACAGTGAAAACCAGGTAGAGCTTGCAGTGCTGGCAGCTTTCGTGTGGGTGCAATCGCTGGACGTTTCGAATTTTGCAGCCGGGCTCTGCGACAGTCACGTAGGCATTGTTGCATCATAACCAACCAAGGCATTTTCAGAGCGCGAATGTCTGTGTGGCAGCGAATGCAGTTCCAAGGGACAGTGAAAACCAGGTAGAGCTGTCAGTGCTGGCAGCTTTCGTGTGGGCGCAATCGCTGGACGTTTCGAATTTGGCAGCCGGGCTCTGCGACAGTCACATAGGCATTGTTGCATCATAACCAACCAAGGCATTTGCAGAGCACGAATGTCTGTGCGGCAGCGAATGCAGTTCCAAGGGACAGTGAAAACCAGGTAGAGCTTTCAGTGCTGGCAGCTTTCGTGTGGGCGCAATCGCTGGACGTTTCGAATTTGGCAGCCGGGCTCTGCGACAGTCACATAGGCATTGGTACATCATAACCAACCAAAGCTCTTGCGAAGCGAGAATGTCTGTGCGGCAGCGAATGCAGTTCCAAGGGACAGTGAAAACCAGGTAGAGCTTTCAGTGCTGGCAGCTTTCGTGTGGGCGCAATCGCTGGACGTTGAGAATTTGGCAGCCGGGCTCTGCCAGAGTCACATAGGCATTGTTGCATCATAACCAACGAGGGATTTTGCAGAGCGCGAATGTCTGTGCGGCAGCGAATGCAGTTCCAAGGGACAGTGAAAACCAGGTAGAGCTTTCAGTGCTGGCAGCTTTCGTGTGGGCGCAATCGCTAGACGTTTCGAATTTGGCAGCCGGGCTCTGCGACAGTCACATAGGCATTGTTGCATCATAACCAACCAAGGCATTTGAAGAGCGCGAATGTCTGTGCGGCAGCGAATGCAGTTCCAAGGGACAGTGAAAACCAGGTAGACCTTTCAGTGCTGGCAGCTTTTGTGTGGGCGCAATCGCTGGACGTTTCGAATTTGGCAGCCGCGCTCTGCGACAGTCATATAGGCATTGTTGCATCATAACCAACCAAGGCATTTGCAGAGCACGAATGTCTGTGCGGCAGCGAATGCAGTTCCAAGGGACAGTGAAAACCAGGTAGACCTTTCAGTGTTGGCAGTATTCGTGTGGGCGCAATCGCTGGACGTTGAGAATTTGGCAGCCGGGCTCTGCCAGAGTCACATAGGCATTGTTGCATCATAACCAACCAAGGCATTTGCAGAGCGCGAATGTCTGTGCGGCAGCGAATGCAGTTCCAAGGGACAGTGAAAACCAGGTAGAGCTTGCAGTGCTGGCAGCTTTCGTGTGGGTGCAATCGCTGGACGTTTCGAATTTTGCAGCCGGGCTCTGCGACAGTCACGTAGGCATTGTTGCATCATAACCAACCAAGGCATTTTCAGAGCGCGAATGTCTGTGTGGCAGCGAATGCAGTTCCAAGGGACAGTGAAAACCAGGTAGAGCTGTCAGTGCTGGCAGCTTTCGTGTGGGCGCAATCGCTGGACGTTGAGAATTTGGCAGCCGGGCTCTGCGACAGTCACATAGGCATTGTTGCATCATAACCAACCAAGCCATTTGCAGAGCACGAATGTCTGTGCGTCAGCGAATGCAGTTCCAAGGGACAGTGAAAACCAGGTAGAGCTTTCAGTGCTGGCAGCTTTCGTGTGGGCGCAATCGCTGGACGTTTCGAATTTGGCAGCCGGGCTCTGCGACAGTCACATAGGCATTGTTGCATCATAACCAACCAAAGCTCTTGCGAAGCGAGAATGTCTGTGCGGCAGCGAATGCAGTTCCAAGGGACAGTGAAAACCAGGTAGAGCTTTCAGTGCTGGCAGCTTTCGTGTGGGCGCAATCGCTGGACGTTGAGAATTTGGCAGCCGGGCTCTGCCAGAGTCACATAGGCATTGTTGCATCATAACCAACGAGGGCTTTTGCAGAGCGCGAATGTCTGTGCGGCAGCGAATGCAGTTCCAAGGGACAGTGAAAACCAGGTAGACCTTTCAGTGCTGGCAGCTTTCGTGTGGGCGCAATCGCTGGACGTTGAGAATTTGGCAGCCGGGCTCTGCCAGAGTCACATAGGCATTGTTGCATCATAACCAACCAAGGATTTTGCAGAGCGCGAATGTCTGTGCGGCAGCGAATGCAGTTCCAAGGGACAGTGAAAACCAGGTAGAGCTTTCAGTGCTGGCAGCTTTCGTGTGGGCGCAATCGCTGGACGTTTCGAATTTGGCAGCCGGGTCTGCGACAGTCACATAGGCATTGTTGCATCATAACCAACCAAGGCATTTGCAGAGCGCGAATGTCTGTGCGGCAGCGAATGCAGTTCCAAGGGACAGTGAAAACCAGGTAGACCTTTCAGTGCTGGCAGCTTTCGTGTGGGCGCAATCGCTGGACGTTAAGAATTTGGCAGCCGGGCTCTGCGACAGTTACATAGGCATTGTTGCATCATAACCAACCAAGGCATTTGCAGAGCGCGAATGTCTGTGGGGCAGCGAATGCAGTTCCAAGGGACAGTGAAAACCAGGTAGAGCTTTCAGTGCTGGCAGCTTTCGTGTGGGCGCAATCACTGGACGTTTCGAATTTGGCATCCGGGCTCTGCCAGAGTCACATAGGCATTGTTACATCATAACCAACCAAAGCCCTTGCGGAGCGCGAATGTCTGTGTGGCAGCGAATGCAATTCCAAGGGACAGTGAAAACCAGGTAGACCTTTCAATCATGGCAGCTTTCGTGTGGGCGCAATCGCTGGACGTTTCGAATTGGGCAGCCGGGCTCTGCCAGAGTCACATAGGCATTGTTGCATCATAACCAACCAAGGCTTTTGCAGAGCGCGAATGTCTGTGCGGCAGCGAATGCAGTTCCAAGGGACAGTGAAAACCAGGTAGAGCTTGCAGTGCTGGCAGCTTTCGTGTGGGCGCAATCGCTGGACGTTGAGAATTTGGCAGCCGGGCTCTGCAACAGTCACATAGGCATTGTTGCATCATAACCAACCAAGGCATTTGCAGAGCGCGAATGTCTGTGCGGCAGCGAATGCAGTTCCAAGGGACAGTGAAAACCAGGTAGACCTTTCAGTGCTGGCAGTATTCGTGTGGGCGCAATCGCTGGACGTTGAGAATTTGGCAGCCGGGCTCTGCCAGAGTCACATAGGCATTGTTGCATCATAACCAACCAAGGATTTTGCAGAGCGCGAATGTCTGTGCGGCAGCGAATGCAGTTCCAAGGGACAGTGAAAACCAGGTAGACCTTTCAGTGCTGGCGGCTTTCGTGTGGGCGCAATCGCTGGACGTTTCGAATTTGGCAGCCGGGCTCTGCCAGAGTCACATAGGCATTGTTGCATCATAACCAACCAAGGCATTTTCAGAGCGCGAATGTCTGTGCGGCAGCGAATGCAGTTCCAAGGGACAGTGAAAACCAGGTAGACCTTTCAGTGCTGGCAGCTTTCGTGTGGGCGCAATCGCTGGACGTTTCGAATTTGGCAGCCGGGCTCTGCGACAGTCACATAGGCATTGTTGCATCATAACCAACCAAGGCTTTTGCAGAGCGCGAATGTCTGTGCGGCAGCGAATGCAGTTCCAAGGGACAGTGAAAACCCGGTAGACCTTTCAGTGCTGGCAGCTTTCGTGTGGGCGCAATCGCTGGACGTTGAGAATTTGGCAGCCGGGCTCTGCCAGAGTCACATAGGCATTGTTGCATCATAACCAACCAAGGCTTTTGCAGAGCGCGAATGTCTGTGCGGCAGCGAATGCAGTTCCAAGGGACAGTGAAAACCAGGTAGACCTTTCAGTGCTGGCAGCTTTCGTGTGGGCGCAATCGCTGGACGTTGAGAATTTGGCAGCCGGGCTCTGCCAGAGTCACATAGGCATTGTTGCATCATAACCAACCAAGGCATTTTCAGAGCGCGAATGTCTGTGCGGCAGCGAATGCAGTTCCAAGGGACAGTGAAAACCAGGTAGAGCTTGCAGTGCTGGCAGCTTTCGTGTGGGCGCAATCGCTGGACGTTTCAAATTTGGCAGCCGGGCTCTGCGACAGTCACATAGGCATTGTTGCATCATAACCAACCAAGGCATTTGCAGAGCGCGAATGTCTGTGCGGCAGCGAATGCAGTTCCAAGGGACAGTGAAAACCAGGTAGACCTTTCAGTGCTGGTAGCTTTCGTGTGGGCGCAATCGCTGGACGTTTCGAATTTGGCAGCCGGGCTCTGCGACAGTCACATAGGCATTGTTGCATCATAACCAACCAAGGCTTTTGCAGAGCACGAATGTCTGTGCGGCAGCGAATGCAGTTCCAAGGGACAGTGAAAACCAGGTAGACCTTTCAGTGCTGGCAGCTTTCGTGTGGGCGCAATCGCTGGACGTTGAGAATTTGGCAGCCGGGCTCTGCCAGAGTCACGTAGGCATTGTTGCATCATAACCAACCAAGGCATTTTCAGAGCGCGAATGTCTGTGCGGCAGCGAATGCAGTTCCAAGGGACAGTGAAAACCAGGTAGACCTTTCAGTGCTGGCAGCTTTCGTGTGGGCGCAATCGCTGGACGTTGAGAATTTGGCAGCCGGGCTCTGCCAGAGTCACATAGGCATTGTTGCATCATAACCAACCAAGGCATTTTCAGAGCGCGAATGTCTGTGCGGCAGCGAATGCAGTTCCAAGGGACAGTGAAAACCAGGTAGAGCTTTCAGTGCTGGCAGCTTTCGTGTGGGCGCAATCGCTGGACGTTGAGAATTTGGCAGCCGGGATCTGCGACAGTCACATAGGCATTGTTGCATCATAACCAACCAAGGCATTTGCAGAGCGCGAATGTCTGTGCGGCAGCGAATGCAGTTCCAAGGGACAGTGAAAACCCGGTAGACCTTTCAGTGCTGGCAGCTTTCGTGTGGGCGCAATCGCTGGACGTTTCGAATTTGGCAGCCGGGCTCTGCGACAGTCACGTAGGCATTGTTGCATCATAACCAACCAAGGCTTTTGCAGAGCGCGAATGTCTGTGCGGCAGCGAATGCAGTTCCAAGGGACAGTGAAAACCAGGTAGACCTTTCAGTGCTTGCAGTATTCGTGTGGGCGCAATCGCTGGACGTTTCGAATTTGGCAGCCTGGCTCTGCCAGAGTCACATAGGCATTGTTGCATCATAACCAACCAAGGCTTTTGCAGAGCGCGAATGTCTGTGCGGCAGCGAATGCAGTTCCAAGGGACAGTGAAAACCAGGTAGAGCTTTCAGTGCTGGCAGCTTTCGTGTGGGCGCAATCGCTAGACGTTTCGAATTTGGCAGCCGGGCTCTGCCAGAGTCACATAGGCATTGTTGCATCATAACCAACCAAGGCATTTGCAGAGCGCGAATGTCTGTGCGGCAGCGAATGCAGTTCCAAGGGACAGTGAAAACCAGGTAGACCTTTCAGTGCTGGCAGCTTTTGTGTGGGCGCAATCGCTGGACGTTTCGAATTTGGCAGCCGCGCTCTGCGACAGTCACATAGGCATTGTTGCATCATAACCAACCAAGGCATTTGCAGAGCACGAATGTCTGTGCGGCAGCGAATGCAGTTCCAAGGGACAGTGAAAACCAGGTAGACCTTTCAGTGTTGGCAGTATTCGTGTGGGCGCAATCGCTGGACGTTGAGAATTTGGCAGCCGGGCTCTGCCAGAGTCACATAGGCATTGTTGCATCATAACCAACCAAGGCATTTGCAGAGCGCGAATGTCTGTGCGGCAGCGAATGCAGTTCCAAGGGACAGTGAAAACCAGGTAGACCTTTCAGTCATGGCAGCTTTCGTGTGGGCGCAATCGCTGGACGTTGAGAATTTGGCAGCCGGGCTCTGCGACAGTCACATAGGCATTGTTGCATCATAACCAACCAAGGCATTTGCAGAGCACGAATGTCTGTGCGGCAGCGAATGCAGTTCCAAGGGACAGTGAAAACCAGGTAGACCTTTCAGTGTTGGCAGTATTCGTGTGGGCGCAATCGCTGGACGTTTCGAATTTGGCAGCCGGGCTCTGCCAGAGTCACATAGGCATTGTTGCATCATAACCAACCAAGGCATTTGCAGAGCGCGAATGTCTGTGCGGCAGCGAATGCAGTTCCAAGGGACAGTGAAAACCAGGTAGACCTTTCAGTGCTGGCAGCTTTCGTGTGGGCGCAATCGCTGGACGTTGAGAATTTGGCAGCCGGGCTCTGCCAGAGTCACATAGGCATTGTTGCATCATAACCAACCAAGGCATTTGCAGAGCGCGAATGTGTGTGCGGCAGCGAATGCAGTTCCAAGGGACAGTGAAAACCAGGTAGACCTTTCAGTGCTGGCAGCTTTCGTGTGGGCGCAATCGCTGGACGTTTCGAATTTGGCAGCCGGGCTCTGCGACAGTCACGTAGGCATTGTTGCATCATAACCAACCAAGGCATTTGCAGAGCACGAATGTCTGTGCGGCAGCGAATGCAGTTCCAAGGGACAGTGAAAACCAGGTAGACCTTTCAGTGCTGGCAGTATTCGTGTGGGCGCAATCGCTGGACGTTTCGAATTTTGCAGCCGGGCTCTGCGAAAGTCACGTAGGCATTGTTGCATCATAACCAACCAAGGCATTTTCAGAGCGCGAATGTCTGTGCGGCAGCGAATGCAGTTCCAAGGGACAGTGAAAACCAGGTAGAGCTTGCAGTGCTGGCAGCTTTCGTGTGGGCGCAATCGCTGGACGTTTCAAATTTGGCAGCCGGGCTCTGCGACAGTCACATAGGCATTGTTGCATCATAACCAACCAAGGCATTTGCAGAGCACGAATGTCTGTGCGGCAGCGAATGCAGTTCCAAGGGACAGTGAAAACCAGGTAGACCTCTAAGTGCTGGCAGCTTTCGTGTGGGCGCAATCGCTGGACGTTGAGAATTTGGCAGCCGAGCTCTGCCAGAGTCACATAGGCATTGTTGCATCATAACCAACCAAGGCTTTTGCAGAGCGCGAATGTCTGTGCGGCAGCGAATGCAGTTCCAAGGGACAGTGAAAACCAGGTAGACCTCTCAGTGCTGGCAGCTTTCGTGTGGGCGCAATCGCTGGACGTTGAGAATTTGGCAGCCGGGCTCTGCCAGAGTCACATAGGCATTGTTGCATCATAACCAACCAAGGCTTTTGCAGAGCGCGAATGTCTGTGCGGCAGCGAATGCAGTTCCAAGGGACAGTGAAAACCAGGTAGACCTTTCAGTGCTGGCAGCTTTCGTGTGGGCGCAATCGCTGGACGTTTCGAATTTGGCAGCCGGGCTCTGCGATAGTCACATAGGCATTGTTGCATCATAACCAACCAAGGCTTTTGCAGAGCGCGAATGTCTGTGCGGCAGCGAATGCAGTTCCAAGGGACAGTGAAAACCAGGTAGACCTTTCAGTGCTGGCAGCTTTCGTGTGGGCGCAATCGCTGGACGTTGAGAATTTGGCAGCCGGGCTCTGCCAGAGTCACATAGGCATTGTTGCATCATAACCAACCAAGGCTTTTGCAGAGCGCGAATGTCTGTGCGGCAGCGAATGCAGTTCCAAGGGACAGTGAAAACCAGGTAGACCTTTCAGTGCTGGCAGCTTTCGTGTGGGCGCAATCGCTGGACGTTGAGAATTTGGCAGCCGGGCTCTGCCAGAGTCACATAGGCATTGTTGCATCATAACCAACCAAGGCATTTGCAGAGCGCGAATGTCTGTGCGGCAGCGAATGCAGTTCCAAGGGACAGTGAAAACCAGGTAGAGCTTGCAGTGCTGGCAGCTTTCGTGTGGGCGCAATCGCTGGACGTTTCAAATTTGGCAGCCGGGCTCTGCGACAGTCACATAGGCATTGTTGCATCATAACCAACCAAGGCATTTGCAGAGCGCGAATGTCTGTGCGGCAGCGAATGCAGTTCCAAGGGACAGTGAAAACCAGGTAGACCTTTCAGTGCTGGTAGCTTTCGTGTGGGCGCAATCGCTGGACGTTTCGAATTTGGCAGCCGGGCTCTGCGACAGTCACATAGGCATTGTTGCATCATAACCAACCAAGGCTTTTGCAGAGCACGAATGTCTGTGCGGCAGCGAATGCAGTTCCAAGGGACAGTGAAAACCAGGTAGACCTTTCAGTGCTGGCAGCTTTCGTGTGGGCGCAATCGCTGGACGTTGAGAATTTGGCAGCCGGGCTCTGCCAGAGTCACGTAGGCATTGTTGCATCATAACCAACCAAGGCATTTTCAGAGCGCGAATGTCTGTGCGGCAGCGAGTGCAGTTCCAAGGGACAGTGAAAACCAGGTAGACCTTTCAGTGCTGGCAGCTTTCGTGTGGGCGCAATCGCTGGACGTTGAGAATTTGGCAGCCGGGCTCTGCCAGAGTCACATAGGCATTGTTGCATCATAACCAACCAAGGCATTTTCAGAGCGCGAATGTCTGTGCGGCAGCGAATGCAGTTCCAAGGGACAGTGAAAACCAGGTAGAGCTTTCAGTGCTGGCAGCTTTCGTGTGGGCGCAATCGCTGGACGTTGAGAATTTGGCAGCCGGGATCTGCGACAGTCACATAGGCATTGTTGCATCATAACCAACCAAGGCATTTGCAGAGCGCGAATGTCTGTGCGGCAGCGAATGCAGTTCCAAGGGACAGTGAAAACCCGGTAGACCTTTCAGTGCTGGCAGCTTTCGTGTGGGCGCAATCGCTGGACGTTTCGAATTTGGCAGCCGGGCTCTGCGACAGTCACGTAGGCATTGTTGCATCATAACCAACCAAGGCTTTTGCAGAGCGCGAATGTCTGTGCGGCAGCGAATGCAGTTCCAAGGGACAGTGAAAACCAGGTAGAGCTTTCAGTGCTGGCAGCTTTCGTGTGGGCGCAATCGCTAGACGTTTCGAATTTGGCAGCCGGGCTCTGCCAGAGTCACATAGGCATTGTTGCATCATAACCAACCAAGGCATTTGCAGAGCGCGAATGTCTGTGCGGCAGCGAATGCAGTTCCAAGGGACAGTGAAAACCAGGTAGACCTTTCAGTGCTGGCAGCTTTTGTGTGGGCGCAATCGCTGGACGTTTCGAATTTGGCAGCCGCGCTCTGCGACAGTCACATAGGCATTGTTGCATCATAACCAACCAAGGCATTTGCAGAGCACGAATGTCTGTGCGGCAGCGAATGCAGTTCCAAGGGACAGTGAAAACCAGGTAGACCTTTCAGTGCTGGCAGCTTTCGTGTGGGCGCAATCGCTGGACGTTGAGAATTTGGCAGCCGGGCTCTGCCAGAGTCACATAGGCATTGTTGCATCATAACCAACCAAGGCATTTTCAGAGCGCGAATGTCTGTGCGGCAGCGAATGCAGTTCCAAGGGACAGTGAAAACCAGGTAGACCTTTCAGTCATGGCAGCTTTCGTGTGGGCGCAATCGCTGGACGTTTCGAATTTGGCAGCCGGGCTCTGCGACAGTCACGTAGGCATTGTTGCATCATAACCAACCAAGGCATTTGCAGAGCACGAATGTCTGTGCGGCAGCGAATGCAGTTCCAAGGGACAGTGAAAACCAGGTAGACCTTTCAGTGTTGGCAGTATTCGTGTGGGCGCAATCGCTGGACGTTGAGAATTTGGCAGCCGGGCTCTGCCAGAGTCACATAGGCATTGTTGCATCATAACCAACCAAGGCATTTGCAGAGCGCGAATGTCTGTGCGGCAGCGAATGCAGTTCCAAGGGACAGTGAAAACCAGGTAGACCTTTCAGTGCTGGCAGCTTTGGTGTGGGCGCAATCGCTGGACGTTGAGAATTTGGCAGCCGGGCTCTGCCAGAGTCACATAGGCATTGTTGCATCATAACCAACCAAGGCATTTGTAGAGCGCGAATGTGTGTGCGGCAGCGAATGCAGTTCCAAGGGACAGTGAAAACCAGGTAGACCTTTCAGTGCTGGCAGTATTCGTGTGGGCGCAATCGTTGGACGTTGAGAATTTGGCAGCCGGGCTCTGCCAGAGTCACATAGGCATTGTTGCATCATAACCAACCAAGGCTTTTGCAGAGCGCGAATGTCTGTGCGGCAGCGAATGCAGTTCCAAGGGACAGTGAAAACCCGGTAGACCTTTCAGTGCTGGCAGCTTTCGTGTGGGCGCAATCGCTGGACGTTGAGAATTTGGCAGCCGGGCTCTGCCAGAGTCACATAGGCATTGTTGCATCATAACCAACCAAGGCATTTGCAGAGCGCGAATGTCTGTGCGGCAGCGAATGCAGTTCCAAGGGACAGTGAAAACCAGGTAGAGCTTTCCGTGCTGGCAGCTTTCGTGTGGGCGCAATCGCTGGACGTTGAGAACTTGGCAGCCGGGCTCTGCCAGAGTCACGTAGGCATTGTTGCATCATAACCAACCAAGGCTTTTGCAGAGCGCGAATGTCTGTGCGGCAGCGAATGCAGTTCCAAGGGACAGTGAAAACCAGGTAGAGCTTTCAGTGCTGGAAGCTTTCGTGTGGGCGCAATCGCTGGACGTTTCGAATTTGGCAGCCGGGCTCTGCCAGAGTCACATAGGCATTGTTGCATCATAACCAACCAAGGCATTTGCAGAGCGCGAATGTCTGTGCGGCAGCGAATGCAGTTCCAAGGGACAGTGAAAACCAGGTAGACCTTTCCGTGCTGGCAGTATTCGTGTGGGCGCAATCGCTGGACGTTTCGAATTTGGCAGCCGGGCTCTGCGATAGCCACATAGGCATTGGTACATCATAACCAACCAAAGCTCATGCGGAGCGCGAATGTCTGTGCGGCAGCGAATGCAGTTCCAAGGGACAGTGAAAACCAGGTAGACCTTTCAGTGCTTGCAGTATTCGTGTGGGCGCAATCGCTGGACGTTTCGAATTTGGCAGCCGGGCTCTGCCAGAGTCACATAGGCATTGTTGCATCATAACCAACCAAGGCTTTTGCAGAGCGCGAATGTCTGTGCGGCAGCGAATGCAGTTCCAAGGGACAGTGAAAACCAGGTAGAGCTTTCAGTGCTGGCAGCTTTCGTGTGGGCGCAATCGCTAGACGTTTCGAATTTGGCAGCCGCGCTCTGCGACAGTCACATAGGCATTGTTGCATCATAACCAACCAAGGCATTTGAAGAGCGCGAATGTCTGTGCGGCAGCGAATGCAGTTCCAAGGGACAGTGAAAACCAGGTAGACCTTTCAGTGCTGGCAGCTTTTGTGTGGGCGCAATCGCTGGACGTTTCGAATTTGGCAGCCGCGCTCTGCGACAGTCATATAGGCATTGTTGCATCATAACCAACCAAGGCATTTGCAGAGCACGAATGTCTGTGCGGCAGCGAATGCAGTTCCAAGGGACAGTGAAAACCAGGTAGACCTTTCAGTGTTGGCAGTATTCGTGTGGGCGCAATCGCTGGACGTTGAGAATTTGGCAGCCGGGCTCTGCCAGAGTCACATAGGCATTGTTGCATCATAACCAACCAAGGCATTTGCAGAGCGCGAATGTCTGTGCGGCAGCGAATGCAGTTCCAAGGGACAGTGAAAACCAGGTAGAGCTTGCAGTGCTGGCAGCTTTCGTGTGGGTGCAATCGCTGGACGTTTCGAATTTTGCAGCCGGGCTCTGCGACAGTCACGTAGGCATTGTTGCATCATAACCAACCAAGGCATTTTCAGAGCGCGAATGTCTGTGTGGCAGCGAATGCAGTTCCAAGGGACAGTGAAAACCAGGTAGAGCTGTCAGTGCTGGCAGCTTTCGTGTGGGCGCAATCGCTGGACGTTTCGAATTTGGCAGCCGGGCTCTGCGACAGTCACATAGGCATTGTTGCATCATAACCAACCAAGGCATTTGCAGAGCACGAATGTCTGTGCGGCAGCGAATGCAGTTCCAAGGGACAGTGAAAACCAGGTAGAGCTTTCAGTGCTGGCAGCTTTCGTGTGGGCGCAATCGCTGGACGTTTCGAATTTGGCAGCCGGGCTCTGCGACAGTCACATAGGCATTGTTACATCATAACCAACCAAAGCTCTTGCGAAGCGAGAATGTCTGTGCGGCAGCGAATGCAGTTCCAAGGGACAGTGAAAACCAGGTTGACCTTTCAGTGCTGGCAGCTTTCGTGTGGGCGCAATCGCTGGACGTTTCGAATTTGGCAGCCGGGCTCTGCCAGAGTCACATAGGCATTGTTGCATCATAACCAACGAGGGCTTTTGCAGAGCGCGAATGTCTGTGCGGCAGCGAATGCAGTTCCAAGGGACAGTGAAAACCAGGTAGACCTTTCAGTGCTGGCAGTATTCGTGTGGGCGCAATCGCTGGACATTTCGAATTTGGCAGCCGGGCTCTGCGACAGTCACATAGGCATTGTTGCATCATAACCAACCAAGGATTTTGCAGAGCGCGAATGTCTGTGCGGCAGCGAATGCAGTTCCAAGGGACAGTGAAAACCAGGTAGAGCTTTCAGTGCTGGCAGCTTTCGTGTGGGCGCAATCGCTGGACGTTTCGAATTTGGCAGCCGGGTCTGCGACAGTCACATAGGCATTGTTGCATCATAACCAACCAAGGCATTTGCAGAGCGCGAATGTCTGTGGGGCAGCGAATGCAGTTCCAAGGGACAGTGAAAACCAGGTAGAGCTTGCAGTGCTGGCAGCTTTCGTGTGGGCGCAATCACTGGACGTTTCGAATTTGGCATCCGGGCTCTGCCAGAGTCACATAGGCATTGTTACATCATAACCAACCAAAGCCCTTGCGGAGCGCGGATGTCTGTGTGGCAGCGAATGCAATTCCAAGGGACAGTGAAAACCAGGTAGACCTTTCCGTGCTGGCAGTATTCGTGTGGGCGCAATCGCTGGACGTTTCGAATTTGGCAGCCGGGCTCTGCGATAGCCACATAGGCATTGGTACATCATAACCAACCAAAGCTCATGCGGAGCGCGAATGTCTGTGCGGCAGCGAATGCAGTTCCAAGGGACAGTGAAAACCAGGTAGACCTTTCAGTGCTTGCAGTATTCGTGTGGGCGCAATCGCTGGACGTTTCGAATTTGGCAGCCGGGCTCTGCCAGAGTCACATAGGCATTGTTGCATCATAACCAACCAAGGCTTTTGCAGAGCGCGAATGTCTGTGCGGCAGCGAATGCAGTTCCAAGGGACAGTGAAAACCAGGTAGAGCTTTCAGTGCTGGCAGCTTTCGTGTGGGCGCAATCGCTAGACGTTTCGAATTTGGCAGCCGCGCTCTGCGACAGTCACATAGGCATTGTTGCATCATAACCAACCAAGGCATTTGAAGAGCGCGAATGTCTGTGCGGCAGCGAATGCAGTTCCAAGGGACAGTGAAAACCAGGTAGACCTTTCAGTGCTGGCAGCTTTTGTGTGGGCGCAATCGCTGGACGTTTCGAATTTGGCAGCCGCGCTCTGCGACAGTCATATAGGCATTGTTGCATCATAACCAACCAAGGCATTTGCAGAGCACGAATGTCTGTGCGGCAGCGAATGCAGTTCCAAGGGACAGTGAAAACCAGGTAGACCTTTCAGTGTTGGCAGTATTCGTGTGGGCGCAATCGCTGGACGTTGAGAATTTGGCAGCCGGGCTCTGCCAGAGTCACATAGGCATTGTTGCATCATAACCAACCAAGGCATTTGCAGAGCGCGAATGTCTGTGCGGCAGCGAATGCAGTTCCAAGGGACAGTGAAAACCAGGTAGAGCTTGCAGTGCTGGCAGCTTTCGTGTGGGTGCAATCGCTGGACGTTTCGAATTTTGCAGCCGGGCTCTGCGACAGTCACGTAGGCATTGTTGCATCATAACCAACCAAGGCATTTTCAGAGCGCGAATGTCTGTGTGGCAGCGAATGCAGTTCCAAGGGACAGTGAAAACCAGGTAGAGCTGTCAGTGCTGGCAGCTTTCGTGTGGGCGCAATCACTGGACGTTTCGAATTTGGCAGCCGGGCTCTGCGACAGTCACATAGGCATTGTTGCATCATAACCAACCAAGGCATTTGCAGAGCACGAATGTCTGTGCGGCAGCGAATGCAGTTCCAAGGGACAGTGAAAACCAGGTAGAGCTTTCAGTGCTGGCAGCTTTCGTGTGGGCGCAATCGCTGGACGTTTCGAATTTGGCAGCCGGGCTCTGCCAGAGTCACATAGGCATTGTTGCATCATAACCAACGAGGGCTTTTGCAGAGCGCGAATGTCTGTGCGGCAGCGAATGCAGTTCCAAGGGACAGTGAAAACCAGGTAGACCTTTCAGTGCTGGCAGTATTCGTGTGGGCGCAATCGCTGGACATTTCGAATTTGGCAGCCGGGCTCTGCGACAGTCACATAGGCATTGTTGCATCATAACCAACCAAGGATTTTGCAGAGCGCGAATGTCTGTGCGGCAGCGAATGCAGTTCCAAGGGACAGTGAAAACCAGGTAGAGCTTTCAGTGCTGGCAGCTTTCGTGTGGGCGCAATCGCTGGACGTTTCGAATTTGGCAGCCGGGTCTGCGACAGTCACATAGGCATTGTTGCATCATAACCAACCAAGGCATTTGCAGAGCGCGAATGTCTGTGCGGCAGCGAATGCAGTTCCAAGGGACAGTGAAAACCAGGTAGAGCTTTCAGTGCTGGCAGCTTTCGTGTGGGCGCAATCGCTGGACGTTAAGAATTTGGCAGCCGGGCTCTGCGACAGTTACATAGGCATTGTTGCATCATAACCAACCAAGGCATTTGCAGAGCGCGAATGTCTGTGGGGCAGCGAATGCAGTTCCAAGGGACAGTGAAAACCAGGTAGAGCTTGCAGTGCTGGCAGCTTTCGTGTGGGCGCAATCACTGGACGTTTCGAATTTGGCATCCGGGCTCTGCCAGAGTCACATAGGCATTGTTACATCATAACCAACCAAAGCCCTTGCGGAGCGCGGATGTCTGTGTGGCAGCGAATGCAATTCCAAGGGACAGTGAAAACCAGGTAGACCTTTCAATCATGGCAGCTTTCGTGTGGGCGCAATCGCTGGACGTTTCGAATTGGGCAGCCGGGCTCTGCCAGAGTCACATAGGCATTGTTGCATCATAACCAACCAAGGCTTTTGCAGAGCGCGAATGTCTGTGCGGCAGCGAATGCAGTTCCAAGGGACAGTGAAAACCAGGTAGAGCTTGCAGTGCTGGCAGCTTTCGTGTGGGCGCAATCGCTGGACGTTGAGAATTTGGCAGCCGGGCTCTGCCAGAGTCACATAGGCATTGTTGCATCATAACCAACCAAGGCTTTTGCAGAGCGCGAATGTCTGTGCGGCAGCGAATGCAGTTCCAAGGGACAGTGAAAACCAGGTAGACCTTTCAGTGCTGGCAGTATTCGTGTGGGCGCAATCGCTGGACGTTGAGAATTTGGCAGCCGGGCTCTGCCAGAGTCACATAGGCATTGTTGCATCATAACCAACCAAGGATTTTGCAGAGCGCGAATGTCTGTGCGGCAGCGAATGCAGTTCCAAGGGACAGTGAAAACCAGGTAGACCTTTCAGTGCTGGCGGCTTTCGTGTGGGCGCAATCGCTGGACGTTGAGAATTTGGCAGCCGGGCTCTGCCAGAGTCACATAGGCATTGTTGCATCATAACCAACCAAGGCATTTTCAGAGCGCGAATGTCTGTGCGGCAGCGAATGCAGTTCCAAGGGACAGTGAAAACCAGGTAGACCTTTCAGTGCTGGCAGCTTTCGTGTGGGCGCAATCGCTGGACGTTTCGAATTTGGCAGCCGGGCTCTGCGACAGTCACATAGGCATTGTTGCATCATAACCAACCAAGGCTTTTGCAGAGCGCGAATGTCTGTGCGGCAGCGAATGCAGTTCCAAGGGACAGTGAAAACCAGGTAGACCTTTCAGTGCTGGCAGCTTTCGTGTGGGCGCAATCGCTGGACGTTTCGAATTTGGCAGCCGGGCTCTGCCAGAGTCACATAGGCATTGTTGCATCATAACCAACCAAGGCATTTTCAGAGCGCGAATGTCTGTGCGGCAGCGAATGCAGTTCCAAGGGACAGTGAAAACCAGGTAGAGCTTTCAGTGCTGGCAGCTTTCGTGTGGGCGCAATCGCTGGACGTTTCGAATTTGGCAGCCGGGCTCTGCCAGAGTCACATAGGCATTGTTGCATCATAACCAACCAAGGCATTTGCAGAGCGCGAATGTCTGTGCGGCAGCGAATGCAGTTCCAAGGGACAGTGAAAACCAGGTAGACCTTTCAGTGCTGGCAGTATTCGTGTGGGCGCAATCGCTGGACGTTGAGAATTTGGCAGCCGGGCTCTGCCAGAGTCACATAGGCATTGTTGCATCATAACCAACCAAGGATTTTGCAGAGCGCGAATGTCTGTGCGGCAGCGAATGCAGTTCCAAGGGACAGTGAAAACCAGGTAGACCTTTCAGTGCTGGCGGCTTTCGTGTGGGCGCAATCGCTGGACGTTTCGAATTTGGCAGCCGGGCTCTGCCAGAGTCACATAGGCATTGTTGCATCATAACCAACCAAGGCATTTTCAGAGCGCGAATGTCTGTGCGGCAGCGAATGCAGTTCCAAGGGACAGTGAAAACCAGGTAGACCTTTCAGTGCTGGCAGCTTTCGTGTGGGCGCAATCGCTGGATGTTTCGAATTTGGCAGCCGGGCTCTGCGACAGTCACATAGGCATTGTTGCATCATAACCAACCAAGGCTTTTGCAGAGCGCGAATGTCTGTGCGGCAGCGAATGCAGTTCCAAGGGACAGTGAAAACCAGGTAGACCTTTCAGTGCTGGCAGCTTTCGTGTGGGCGCAATCGCTGGACGTTTCGAATTTGGCAGCCGGGCTCTGCCAGAGTCACATAGGCATTGTTGCATCATAACCAACCAAGGCATTTTCAGAGCGCGAATGTCTGTGCGGCAGCGAATGCAGTTCCAAGGGACAGTGAAAACCAGGTAGAGCTTTCAGTGCTGGCAGCTTTCGTGTGGGCGCAATCGCTGGACGTTTCGAATTTGGCAGCCGGGCTCTGCGACAGTCACATAGGCATTGTTGCATCATAACCAACCAAGGCTTTTGCAGAGCACGAATGTCTGTGCGGCAGCGAATGCAGTTCCAAGGGACAGTGAAAACCAGGTAGACCTTTCAGTGCTGGCAGCTTTCGTGTGGGCGCAATCGCTGGACGTTTCGAATTTGGCAGCCGGGCTCTGCGACAGTCACGTAGGCATTGTTGCATCATAACCAACCAAGGCATTTGCAGAGCACGAATGTCTGTGCGGCAGCGAATGCAGTTCCAAGGGACAGTGAAAACCAGGTAGACCTTTCAGTGCTGGCAGCTTTCGTGTGGGCGCAATCGCTGGACGTTGAGAATTTGGCAGCCGGGCTCTGCCAGAGTCACATAGGCATTGTTGCATCATAACCAACCAAGGCATTTGCAGAGCGCGAATGTCTGTGCGGCAGCGAATGCAGTTCAAATGGACAGTGAAAACCAGGTAGAGCTTGCAGTGCTGGCAGCTTTCGTGTGGGCGCAATCGCTGGACGTTGAGAACTTGGCAGCCGGGCTCTGCCAGAGTCACGTAGGCATTGTTGCATCATAACCAACCAAGGCTTTTGCAGAGCGCGAATGTCTGTGCGGCAGCGAATGCAGTTCCAAGGGACAGTGAAAACCAGGTAGAGCTTTCAGTGCTGGCAGCTTTCGTGTGGGCGCAATCGCTGGACGTTTCGAATTTGGCAGCCGGGCTCTGCCAGAGTCACATAGGCATTGTTGCATCATAACCAACCAAGGCTTTTGCAGAGCGCGAATGTCTGTGCGGCAGCGAATGCAGTTCCAAGGGACAGTGAAAACCAGGTAGACCTTTCCGTGCTGGCAGTATTCGTGTGGGCGCAATCGCTGGACGTTTCGAATTTGGCAGCCGGGCTCTGCCAGAGTCACATAGGCATTGTTGCATCATAACCAACCAAGGCATTTGCAGAGCGCGAATGTCTGTGCGGCAGCGAATGCAGTTCCAAGGGACAGTGAAAACCAGGTAGAGCTTTCAGTGCTGGCAGCTTTCGTGTGGGCGCAATCGCTGGACGTTTTGAATTTGGCAGCCGGGCTCTGCGACAGTCACATAGGCATTGTTGCATCATAACCAACCAAGGCATTTGCAGAGCACGAATGTCTGTGCGGCAGCGAATGCAGTTCCAAGGGACAGTGAAAACCAGGTAGACCTTTCAGTGCTGGCAGTATTCGTGTGGGTGCAATCGCTGGACGTTGAGAATTTGGCAGCCGGGCTCTGCCAGAGTCACATAGGCATTGTTGCATCATAACCAACCAAGGCTTTTGCAGAGCGCGAATGTCTGTGCGGCAGCGAATGCAGTTCCAAGGGACAGTGAAAACCAGGTAGACCTTTCAGTGCTGGCAGTATTCGTGTTGGCGCAATCGCTGGACGTTTCGAATTTGGCAGCCGGGCTCTGCCAGAGTCACATAGGCATTGTTGCATCATAACCAACGAGGGCTTTTGCAGAGCGCGAATGTCTGTGCGGCAGCGAATGCAGTTCCAAGGGACAGTGAAAACCAGGTAGACCTTTCAGTGCTGGCAGCTTTCGTGTGGGCGCAATCGCTGGACGTTTCGAATTTGGCAGCCGGGCTCTGCGACAGTCACATAGGCATTGTTGCATCATAACCAACCAAGGCTTTTGCAGAGCGCGAATGTCTGTGCGGCAGCGAATGCAGTTCCAAGGGACAGTGAAAACCAGGTAGACCTTTCAGTGCTGGCAGCTTTCGTGTGGGCGCAATCGCTGGACGTTTCGAATTTGGCAGCCGAGCTCTGCCAGAGTCACGTAGGCATTGTTGCATCATAACCAACCAAGGCATTTTCAGAGCGCGAATGTCTGTGCGGCAGCGAATGCAGTTCCAAGGGACAGTGAAAACCAGGTAGACCTTTCAGTGCTGGCAGCTTTCGTGTGGGCGCAATCGCTGGACGTTTCGAATTTGGCAGCCGGGCTCTGCGACAGTCACATAGGCATTGTTGCATCATAACCAACCAAGGCTTTTGCAGAGCACGAATGTCTGTGCGGCAGCGAATGCAGTTCCAAGGGACAGTGAAAACCAGGTAGACCTTTCAGTGCTGGCAGCTTTCGTGTGGGCGCAATCGCTGGACGTTTCGAATTTGGCAGCCGGGCTCTGCGACAGTCACGTAGGCATTGTTGCATCATAACCAACCAAGGCATTTGCAGAGCACGAATGTCTGTGCGGCAGCGAATGCAGTTCCAAGGGACAGTGAAAACCAGGTAGACCTTTCAGTGCTGGCAGCTTTCGTGTGGGCGCAATCGCTGGACGTTTCGAATTTGGCAGCCGGGCTCTGCCAGAGTCACATAGGCATTGTTGCATCATAACCAACCAAGGCATTTGCAGAGCGCGAATGTCTGTGCGGCAGCGAATGCAGTTCCAATGGACAGTGAAAACCAGGTAGAGCTTGCAGTGCTGGCAGCTTTCGTGTGGGCGCAATCGCTGGACGTTTCGAATTTGGCAGCCGGGCTCTGCGACAGTCACATAGGCATTGTTGCATCATAACCAACCAAGGCTTTTGCAGAGCGCGAATGTCTGTGCGGCAGCGAATGCAGTTCCAAGGGACAGTGAAAACCAGGTAGACCTTTCAGTGCTGGCAGCTTTCGTGTGGGCGCAATCGCTGGACGTTGAGAATTTGGCAGCCGGGCTCTGCCAGAGTCACATAGGCATTGTTACATCATAACCAACCAAAGCTCTTGCGGAGCGCGAATGTCTGTGCGGCAGCGAATGCAGTTCCAAGAGACAGTGAAAACCAGGTAGACCTTTCAGTGCTGGCAGCTGTCGTGTGGGCGCAATCGCTGGACGTTTCGAATTTGGCAACCGGGCTCTGCGACAGTCACATAGGCATTGTTGCATCATAACCAACCAAGGCATTTGCAGAGCGCGAATGTCTGTGCGGCAGCGAATGCAGTTCCAAGGGACAGTGAAAACCAGGTAGACCTTTCAGTGCTGGCTGCTTTCGTGTGGGCGCAATCGCTGGACGTTTCGAATTTGGCAGCCGGGCTCTGCCAGAGTCACATAGGCATTGTTGCATCATAACCAACCAAGGCTTTTGCAGAGCGCGAATGTCTGTGCGGCAGCGAATGCAGTTCCAAGGGACAGTGAAAACCAGGTAGAGCTTTCAGTGCTGGCAGCTTTCGTGTGGGTGCAATCGCTGGACGTTTCGAATTTGGCAGCCGGGCTCTGCCAGAGTCACATAGGCATTGTTGCATCATAACCAACCAAGGCTTTTGCAGAGCGCGAATGTCTGTGCGGCAGCGAATGCAGTTCCAAGGGACAGTGAAAACCAGGTAGACCTTGCAGTGCTGGCAGCTTTCGTGTGGGCGCAATCGCTGGACGTTTCGAATTTGGCAGCCGGGCTCTGCGACAGCCACATAGGCATTGTTGCATCATAACCAACCAAGGCATTTGCAGAGCACGAATGTCTGTGCGGCAGCGAATGCAGTTCCAAGGGACAGTGAAAACCAGGTAGAGCTTTCAGTGCTGGCAGCTTTCGTGTGGGCGCAATCGCTGGACGTTTTGAATTTGGCAGCCGGGCTCTGCGACAGTCACATAGGCATTGTTGCATCATAACCAACCAAGGCATTTGCAGAGCACGAATGTCTGTGCGGCAGCGAATGCAGTTCCAAGGGACAGTGAAAACCAGGTACAGCTTTCAGTGCTGGCAGCTTTCGTGTGGGCACAATCGCTGGACGTTTCGAATTTGGCATCCGGGCTCTGCCAGAGTCACATAGGCATTGTTGCATCATAACCAACCAGGGCATTTGCAGAGCGCGAATGTCTGTGTGGCAGCGAATGCAGTTCCAAGGGACAGTGAAAACCAGGTAGAGCTTTCAGTGCTGGCAGTATTCGTGTGGGCGCAATCGCTGGACGTTTCGAATTTGGCAGCCGGGCTCTGCCAGAGTCACATAGGCATTGTTGCATCATAACCAACCAAGGCTTTTGCAGAGCGCGAATGTCTGTGTGGCAGCGAATGCAGTTCCAAGGGACAGTGAAAACCAGGTAGAGCTTGCAATGCTGGCAGCTTTCGTGTGGGTGCAATCGCTGGACGTTGAGAATTTGGCAGCCGGGCTCTGCCAGAGTCACATAGGCATTGTTGCATCATAACCAACCAAGGCATTTGCAGAGCGCGAATGTCTGTGCGGCAGCGAATGCAGTTCCAAGGGACAGTGAAAACCAGGTAGAGCTTTCAGTGCTGGCAGCTTTCGTGTGGGCGCAATCGCTGGACGTTTTGAATTTGGCAGCCGGGCTCTGCGACAGTCACATAGGCATTGTTGCATCATAACCAACCAAGGCTTTTGCAGAGCGCGAATGTCTGTGCGGCAGCGAATGCAGTTCCAAGGGACAGTGAAAACCAGGTAGACCTTTCAGTGCTGGCAGCTTTCGTGTGGGCGCAATCGCTGGACGTTGAGAATTTGGCAGCCGGGCTCTGCCAGAGTCACATAGGCATTGTTGCATCATAACCAACCAAGGCATTTGCAGAGCACGAATGTCTGTGCGGCAGCGAATGCAGTTCCAAGGGACAGTGAAAACCAGGTAGAGCTATCAGTGCTGGCAGTATTCGTGTGGGCGCAATCGCTGGACGTTGAGAATTTGGCAGCCGGGCTCTGCCAGAGTCACATAGGCATTGTTGCATCATAACCAACCAAGGCTTTTGCAGAGCGCGAATGTCTGTGCGGCAGCGAATGGAGTTCCAAGGGACAGTGAAAACCAGGTAGAGCTTTCAGTGCTGGCAGCTTTCGTGTGGGCGCAATCGCTGGACGTTTCGAATTTGGCAGCCGGGCTCTGCGACAGTCACATAGGCATTGTTGCATCATAACCAACGAAGGCATTTGCAGAGCACGAATGTCTGTGCGGCAGCGAATGCAGTTCCAAGGGACAGTGAAAACCAGGTAGACCTTTCAGTGCTGGCAGCTTTCGTGTGGGCGCAATCGCTGGACGTTGAGAATTTGGCAGCCGGGCTCTGCAACAGTCACATAGGCATTGTTGCATCATAACCAACCAAGGCTTTTGCAGAGAGCGAATGTCTGTGCGGCAGCGAATGCAGTTCCAAGGGACAGTGAAAACCAGGTAGACCTTTCAGTGCTGGCAGCTTTCGTGTGGGCGCAATCGCTGGACGTTGAGAATTTGGCAGCCGGGCTCTGCCAGAGTCACATAGGCATTGTTGCATCATAACCAACCAAGGATTTTGCAGAGCGCGAATGTCTGTGCGGCAGCGAATGCAGTTCCAAGGGACAGTGAAAACCAGGTAGAGCTTTCAGTGCTGGCAGCTTTCGTGTGGGTGCAATCGCTGGACGTTTCGAATTTGGCAGCCGGGTCTGCGACAGTCACATAGGCATTGTTGCATCATAACCAACCAAGGCATTTGCAGAGCGCGAATGTCTGTGCGGCAGCGAATGCAGTTCCAAGGGACAGTGAAAACCAGGTAGAGCTTTCAGTGCTGGCAGCTTTCGTGTGGGCGCAATCGCTGGACGTTAAGAATTTGGCAGCCGGGCTCTGCGACAGTTACATAGGCATTGTTGCATCATAACCAACCAAGGCATTTGCAGAGCGCGAATGTGTGTGCGGCAGCGAATGCAGTTCCAAGGGACAGTGAAAACCAGGTAGAGCTTGCAGTGCTGGCAGCTTTCGTGTGGGCGCAATCACTGGACGTTGAGAATTTGGCATCCGGGCTCTGCCAGAGTCACATAGGCATTGTTACATCATAACCAACCAAAGCCCTTGCGGAACGCGAATGTCTGTGCGGCAGCGAATGCAATTCCAAGGGACAGTGAAAACCAGGTAGACCTTTCAATCATGGCAGCTTTCGTGTGGGCGCAATCGCTGGACGTTTCGAATTGGGCAGCCGGGCTCTGCCAGAGTCACATAGGCATTGTTGCATCATAACCAACCAAGGCATTTGCAGAGCGCGAATGTCTGTGCGGCAGCGAATGCAGTTCCAAGGGACAGTGAAAACCAGGTAGACCTTTCAGTGCTGGCAGTATTCGTGTGGGCGCAATCGCTGGACGTTTCGAATTTGGCAGCCGGGCTCTGCCAGAGTCACATAGGCATTGTTGCATCATAACCAACCAAGGATTTTGCAGAGCGCGAATGTCTGTGCGGCAGCGAATGCAGTTCCAAGGGACAGTGAAAACCAGGTAGAGCTTTCAGTGCTGGCGGCTTTTGTGTGGGCGCAATCGCTGGACGTTTCGAATTTGGCAGCCGGGCTCTGCCAGAGTCACATAGGCATTGTTGCATCATAACCAACCAAGGCATTTTCAGAGCGCGAATGTCTGTGCGGCAGCGAATGCAGTTCCAAGGGACAGTGAAAACCAGGTAGACCTTTCAGTGCTGGCAGTATTCGTGTGGGCGCAATCGCTGGACGTTGAGAATTTGGCAGCCGGGCTCTGCCAGAGTCACATAGGCATTGTTGCATCATAACCAACCAAGGCTTTTGCAGAGCGCGAATGTCTGTGCGGCAGCGAATGCAGTTCCAAGGGACAGTGAAAACCCGGTAGACCTTTCAGTGCTGGCAGCTTTCGTGTGGGCGCAATCGCTGGACGTTTCGAATTTGGCAGCCGGGCTCTGCGACAGTCACGTAGGCATTGTTGCATCATAACCAACCAAGGCATTTGCAGAGCACGAATGTCTGTGCGGCAGCGAATGCAGTTCCAAGGGACAGTGAAAACCAGGTAGACCTTTCAGTGCTGGCAGCTTTCGTGTGGGCGCAATCGCTGGACGTTTCGAATTTGGCAGCCGGGCTCTGCCAGAGTCACATAGGCATTGTTGCATCATAACCAACCAAGGCATTTGCAGAGCGCGAATGTCTGTGCGGCAGCGAATGCAGTTCCAAGGGACAGTGAAAACCAGGTAGACCTTTCAGTCATGGCAGCATTCGTGTGGGCGCAATCGCTGGACGTTTCGAATTTGGCAGCCGGGCTCTGCCAGAGTCACATAGGCATTGTTACATCATAACCAACCAAAGCTCTTGCCGAGCGCGAATGTCTGTGCGGCAGCGAATGCAGTTCCAAGGGACAGTGAAAACCAGGTAGAGCTTTCAGTGCTGGCAGCTTTCGTGTGGGCGCAATCGCTGGACGTTTCGAATTTGGCAGCCGGGCTCTGCCAGAGTCACATAGGCATTGTTGCATCATAACCAACCAAGGCATTTGCAGAGCGCGAATGTCTGTGCGGCAGCGAATGCAGTTCCAAGGGACAGTGAAAACCAGGTAGACCTTTCCGTGCTGGCAGTATTCGTGTGGGCGCAATCGCTGGACGTTTCGAATTTGGCAGCCGGGCTCTGCCAGAGTCACATAGGCATTGTTGCATCATAACCAACCAAGGCATTTGCAGAGCGCGAATGTCTGTGCGGCAGCGAATGCACTTCCAAGGGACAGTGAAAACCAGGTAGACCTTTCAGTCATGGCAGCTTTCGTGTGGGCGCAATCGCTGGACGTTTCGAATTTGGCAGCCGGGCTCTGCGACAGTCACATAGGCATTGTTGCATCATAACCAACCAAGGCATTTGCAGAGCACGAATGTCTGTGCGGCAGCGAATGCAGTTCCAAGGGACAGTGAAAACCAGGTAGAGCTTTCAGTGCTGGCAGCTTTCGTGTGGGTGCAATCGCTGGACGTTTCGAATTTGGCAGCCGGGCTCTGCCAGAGTCACATAGGCATTGTTGCATCATAACCAACCAAGGCTTTTGCAGAGCGCGAATGTCTGTGCGGCAGCGAATGCAGTTCCAAGGGACAGTGAAAACCAGGTAGACCTTGCAGTGCTGGCAGCTTTCGTGTGGGCGCAATCGCTGGACGTTTCGAATTTGGCAGCCGGGCTCTGCGACAGCCACATAGGCATTGTTGCATCATAACCAACCAAGGCATTTGCAGAGCACGAATGTCTGTGCGGCAGCGAATGCAGTTCCAAGGGACAGTGAAAACCAGGTAGAGCTTTCAGTGCTGGCAGCTTTCGTGTGGGCGCAATCGCTGGACGTTTTGAATTTGGCAGCCGGGCTCTGCGACAGTCACATAGGCATTGTTGCATCATAACCAACCAAGGCATTTGCAGAGCACGAATGTCTGTGCGGCAGCGAATGCAGTTCCAAGGGACAGTGAAAACCAGGTACAGCTTTCAGTGCTGGCAGCTTTCGTGTGGGCGCAATCGCTGGACGTTTCGAATTTGGCATCCGGGCTCTGCCAGAGTCACATAGGCATTGTTGCATCATAACCAACCAGGGCATTTGCAGAGCGCGAATGTCTGTGTGGCAGCGAATGCAGTTCCAAGGGACAGTGAAAACCAGGTAGAGCTTTCAGTGCTGGCAGTATTCGTGTGGGCGCAATCGCTGGACGTTTCGAATTTGGCAGCCGGGCTCTGCCAGAGTCACATAGGCATTGTTGCATCATAACCAACCAAGGCTTTTGCAGAGCGCAAATGTCTGTGTGGCAGCGAATGCAGTTCCAAGGGACAGTGAAAACCAGGTAGAGCTTGCAATGCTGGCAGCTTTCGTGTGGGTGCAATCGCTGGACGTTGAGAATTTGGCAGCCGGGCTCTGCCAGAGTCACATAGGCATTGTTGCATCATAACCAACCAAGGCATTTGCAGAGCGCGAATGTCTGTGCGGCAGCGAATGCAGTTCCAAGGGACAGTGAAAACCAGGTAGAGCTTTCAGTGCTGGCAGCTTTCGTGTGGGCGCAATCGCTGGACGTTTTGAATTTGGCAGACGGGCTCTGCGACAGTCACATAGGCATTGTTGCATCATAACCAACCAAGGCTTTTGCAGAGCGCGAATGTCTGTGCGGCAGCGAATGCAGTTCCAAGGGACAGTGAAAACCAGGTAGACCTTTCAGTGCTGGCAGCTTTCGTGTGGGCGCAATCGCTGGACGTTGAGAATTTGGCAGCCGGGCTCTGCCAGAGTCACATAGGCATTGTTGCATCATAACCAACCAAGGCATTTGCAGAGCACGAATGTCTGTGCGGCAGCGAATGCAGTTCCAAGGGACAGTGAAAACCAGGTAGAGCTATCAGTGCTGGCAGTATTCGTGTGGGCGCAATCGCTGGACGTTGAGAATTTGGCAGCCGGGCTCTGCCAGAGTCACATAGGCATTGTTGCATCATAACCAACCAAGGCTTTTGCAGAGCGCGAATGTCTGTGCGGCAGCGAATGGAGTTCCAAGGGACAGTGAAAACCAGGTAGAGCTTTCAGTGCTGGCAGCTTTCGTGTGGGCGCAATCGCTGGACGTTTCGAATTTGGCAGCCGGGCTCTGCGACAGTCACATAGGCATTGTTGCATCATAACCAACGAAGGCATTTGCAGAGCACGAATGTCTGTGCGGCAGCGAATGCAGTTCCAAGGGACAGTGAAAACCAGGTAGACCTTTCAGTGCTGGCAGCTTTCGTGTGGGCGCAATCGCTGGACGTTGAGAATTTGGCAGCCGGGCTCTGCAACAGTCACATAGGCATTGTTGCATCATAACCAACCAAGGCTTTTGCAGAGAGCGAATGTCTGTGCGGCAGCGAATGCAGTTCCAAGGGACAGTGAAAACCAGGTAGACCTTTCAGTGCTGGCAGCTTTCGTGTGGGCGCAATCGCTGGACGTTGAGAATTTGGCAGCCGGGCTCTGCCAGAGTCACATAGGCATTGTTGCATCATAACCAACCAAGGATTTTGCAGAGCGCGAATGTCTGTGCGGCAGCGAATGCAGTTCCAAGGGACAGTGAAAACCAGGTAGAGCTTTCAGTGCTGGCAGCTTTCGTGTGGGTGCAATCGCTGGACGTTTCGAATTTGGCAGCCGGGTCTGCGACAGTCACATAGGCATTGTTGCATCATAACCAACCAAGGCATTTGCAGAGCGCGAATGTCTGTGCGGCAGCGAATGCAGTTCCAAGGGACAGTGAAAACCAGGTAGAGCTTTCAGTGCTGGCAGCTTTCGTGTGGGCGCAATCGCTGGACGTTAAGAATTTGGCAGCCGGGCTCTGCGACAGTTACATAGGCATTGTTGCATCATAACCAACCAAGGCATTTGCAGAGCGCGAATGTGTGTGCGGCAGCGAATGCAGTTCCAAGGGACAGTGAAAACCAGGTAGAGCTTGCAGTGCTGGCAGCTTTCGTGTGGGCGCAATCACTGGACGTTGAGAATTTGGCATCCGGGCTCTGCCAGAGTCACATAGGCATTGTTACATCATAACCAACCAAAGCCCTTGCGGAACGCGAATGTCTGTGCGGCAGCGAATGCAATTCCAAGGGACAGTGAAAACCAGGTAGACCTTTCAATCATGGCAGCTTTCGTGTGGGCGCAATCGCTGGACGTTTCGAATTGGGCAGCCGGGCTCTGCCAGAGTCACATAGGCATTGTTGCATCATAACCAACCAAGGCATTTGCAGAGCGCGAATGTCTGTGCGGCAGCGAATGCAGTTCCAAGGGACAGTGAAAACCAGGTAGACCTTTCAGTGCTGGCAGTATTCGTGTGGGCGCAATCGCTGGACGTTTCGAATTTGGCAGCCGGGCTCTGCCAGAGTCACATAGGCATTGTTGCATCATAACCAACCAAGGATTTTGCAGAGCGCGAATGTCTGTGCGGCAGCGAATGCAGTTCCAAGGGACAGTGAAAACCAGGTAGAGCTTTCAGTGCTGGCGGCTTTCGTGTGGGCGCAATCGCTGGACGTTTCGAATTTGGCAGCCGGGCTCTGCCAGAGTCACATAGGCATTGTTGCATCATAACCAACCAAGGCATTTTCAGAGCGCGAATGTCTGTGCGGCAGCGAATGCAGTTCCAAGGGACAGTGAAAACCAGGTAGACCTTTCAGTGCTGGCAGTATTCGTGTGGGCGCAATCGCTGGACGTTGAGAATTTGGCAGCCGGGCTCTGCCAGAGTCACATAGGCATTGTTGCATCATAACCAACCAAGGCTTTTGCAGAGCGCGAATGTCTGTGCGGCAGCGAATGCAGTTCCAAGGGACAGTGAAAACCCGGTAGACCTTTCAGTGCTGGCAGCTTTCGTGTGGGCGCAATCGCTGGACGTTTCGAATTTGGCAGCCGGGCTCTGCGACAGTCACGTAGGCATTGTTGCATCATAACCAACCAAGGCATTTGCAGAGCACGAATGTCTGTGCGGCAGCGAATGCAGTTCCAAGGGACAGTGAAAACCAGGTAGACCTTTCAGTGCTGGCAGCTTTCGTGTGGGCGCAATCGCTGGACGTTTCGAATTTGGCAGCCGGGCTCTGCCAGAGTCACATAGGCATTGTTGCATCATAACCAACCAAGGCATTTGCAGAGCGCGAATGTCTGTGCGGCAGCGAATGCAGTTCCAAGGGACAGTGAAAACCAGGTAGACCTTTCCGTGCTGGCAGTATTCGTGTGGGCGCAATCGCTGGACGTTTCGAATTTGGCAGCCGGGCTCTGCCAGAGTCACATAGGCATTGTTGCATCATAACCAACCAAGGCATTTGCAGAGCGCGAATGTCTGTGCGGCAGCGAATGCAGTTCCAAGGGACAGTGAAAACCAGGTAGAGCTTTCAGTCATGGCAGCTTTCGTGTGGGCGCAATCGCTGGACGTTTCGAATTTGGCAGCCGGGCTCTGCGACAGTCACATAGGCATTGTTGCATCATAACCAACCAAGGCATTTGCAGAGCACGAATGTCTGTGCGGCAGCGAATGCAGTTCCAAGGGACAGTGAAAACCAGGTAGACCTTTCAGTGCTGGCAGTATTCGTGTGGGTGCAATCGCTGGACGTTGAGAATTTGGCAGCCGGGCTCTGCCAGAGTCACATAGGCATTGTTGCATCATAACCAACCAAGGCTTTTGCATAGCGCGAATGTCTGTGCGGCAGCGAATGCAGTTCCAAGGGACAGTGAAAACCAGGTAGACCTTGCAGTGCTGGCAGCTTTCGTGTGGGCGCAATCGCTGGACGTTTCGAATTTGGCAGCCGGGCTCTGCGACAGCCACATAGGCATTGTTGCATCATAACCAACCAAGGCATTTGCAGAGCACGAATGTCTGTGCGGCAGCGAATGCAGTTCCAAGGGACAGTGAAAACCAGGTAGACCTTTCAGTGCTGGCAGCTTTCGTGTGGGCGCAATCGCTGGACGTTTAGAATTTGGCAGCCGGGCTCTGCCAGAGTCACATAGGCATTGTTGCATCATAACCAACCAAGGCATTTGCAGAGCGCGAATGTCTGTGCGGCAGCGAATGCAGTTCCAATGGACAGTGAAAACCAGGTAGAGCTTGCAGTGCTGGCAGCTTTCGTGTGGGCGCAATCGCTGGACGTTGAGAATTTGGCAGCCGGGCTCTGCGACAGTCACATAGGCATTGTTGCATCATAACCAACCAAGGCTTTTGCACAGTGCGAATGTCTGTGCGGCAGCGAATGCAGTTCCAAGGGACAGTGAAAACCAGGTAGAGCTTTCAGTGCTGGCAGCTTTCGTGTGGGCGCAATCGCTGGACGTTGAGAATTTGGCAGCCGGGCTCTGCCAGAGTCACATAGGCATTGTTACATCATAACCAACCAAAGCTCTTGCGGAGCGCGAATGTCTGTGCGGCAGCGAATGCAGTTCCAAGAGACAGTGAAAACCAGGTAGACCTTTCAGTGCTGGCAGCTTTCGTGTGGGCGCAATCGCTGGACGTTGAGAATTTGGCAACCGGGCTCTGCGACAGTCACATAGGCATTGTTGCATCATAACCAACCAAGGCATTTGCAGAGCGCGAATGTCTGTGCGGCAGCGAATGCAGTTCCAAGGGACAGTGAAAACCAGGTAGACCTTTCAGTGCTGGCAGCTTTCGTGTGGGCGCAATCGCTGGACGTTTCGAATTTGGCAGCCGGGCTCTGCCAGAGTCACATAGGCATTGTTGCATCATAACCAACCAAGGCTTTTGCAGAGCGCGAATGTCTGTGCGGCAGCGAATGCAGTTCCAAGGGACAGTGAAAACCAGGTAGACCTTTCCGTGCTGGCAGCTTTCGTGTGGGCGCAATCGCTGGACGTTGAGAACTTGGCAGCCGGGCTCTGCCAGAGTCACGTAGGCATTGTTGCATCATAACCAACCAAGGCTTTTGCAGAGCGCGAATGTCTGTGCGGCAGCGAATGCAGTTCCAAGGGACAGTGAAAACCAGGTAGAGCTTTCAGTGCTGGCAGCTTTCGTGTGGGCGCAATCGCTGGACGTTGAGAATTTGGCAGCCGGGCTCTGCGACAGTCACATAGGCATTGTTGCATCATAACCAACGAAGGCATTTGCAGAGCACGAATGTCTGTGCGGCAGCGAATGCAGTTCCAAGGGACAGTGAAAACCAGGTAGAGCTTTCAGTGCTGGCAGCTTTCGTGTGGGCGCAATCGCTGGACGTTGAGAATTTGGCAGCCGGGCTCTGCAACAGTCACATAGGCATTGTTGCATCATAACCAACCAAGGCTTTTGCAGAGAGCGAATGTCTGTGCGGCAGCGAATGCAGTTCCAAGGGACAGTGAAAACCAGGTAGACCTTTCAGTGCTGGCAGCTTTCGTGTGGGCGCAATCGCTGGACGTTGAGAATTTGGCAGCCGGGCTCTGCCAGAGTCACATAGGCATTGTTGCATCATAACCAACCAAGGATTTTGCAGAGCGCGAATGTCTGTGCGGCAGCGAATGCAGTTCCAAGGGACAGTGAAAACCAGGTAGAGCTTTCAGTGCTGGCAGCTTTCGTGTGGGTGCAATCGCTGGACGTTTCGAATTTGGCAGCCGGGTCTGCGACAGTCACATAGGCATTGTTGCATCATAACCAACCAAGGCATTTGCAGAGCGCGAATGTCTGTGCGGCAGCGAATGCAGTTCCAAGGGACAGTGAAAACCAGGTAGAGCTTTCAGTGCTGGCAGCTTTCGTGTGGGCGCAATCGCTGGACGTTAAGAATTTGGCAGCCGGGCTCTGCGACAGTTACATAGGCATTGTTGCATCATAACCAACCAAGGCATTTGCAGAGCGCGAATGTGTGTGCGGCAGCGAATGCAGTTCCAAGGGACAGTGAAAACCAGGTAGAGCTTGCAGTGCTGGCAGCTTTCGTGTGGGCGCAATCACTGGACGTTGAGAATTTGGCATCCGGGCTCTGCCAGAGTCACATAGGCATTGTTACATCATAACCAACCAAAGCCCTTGCGGAACGCGAATGTCTGTGCGGCAGCGAATGCAATTCCAAGGGACAGTGAAAACCAGGTAGAGCTTTCAGTGCTGGCGGCTTTTGTGTGGGCGCAATCGCTGGACGTTTCGAATTTGGCAGCCGGGCTCTGCCAGAGTCACATAGGCATTGTTGCATCATAACCAACCAAGGCATTTTCAGAGCGCGAATGTCTGTGCGGCAGCGAATGCAGTTCCAAGGGACAGTGAAAACCAGGTAGACCTTTCAGTGCTGGCAGTATTCGTGTGGGCGCAATCGCTGGACGTTGAGAATTTGGCAGCCGGGCTCTGCCAGAGTCACATAGGCATTGTTGCATCATAACCAACCAAGGCTTTTGCAGAGCGCGAATGTCTGTGCGGCAGCGAATGCAGTTCCAAGGGACAGTGAAAACCCGGTAGACCTTTCAGTGCTGGCAGCTTTCGTGTGGGCGCAATCGCTGGACGTTTCGAATTTGGCAGCCGGGCTCTGCGACAGTCACGTAGGCATTGTTGCATCATAACCAACCAAGGCATTTGCAGAGCACGAATGTCTGTGCGGCAGCGAATGCAGTTCCAAGGGACAGTGAAAACCAGGTAGACCTTTCAGTGCTGGCAGCTTTCGTGTGGGCGCAATCGCTGGACGTTTCGAATTTGGCAGCCGGGCTCTGCCAGAGTCACATAGGCATTGTTGCATCATAACCAACCAAGGCATTTGCAGAGCGCGAATGTCTGTGCGGCAGCGAATGCAGTTCCAAGGGACAGTGAAAACCAGGTAGACCTTTCCGTGCTGGCAGTATTCGTGTGGGCGCAATCGCTGGACGTTTCGAATTTGGCAGCCGGGCTCTGCCAGAGTCACATAGGCATTGTTGCATCATAACCAACCAAGGCATTTGCAGAGCGCGAATGTCTGTGCGGCAGCGAATGCAGTTCCAAGGGACAGTGAAAACCAGGTAGACCTTTCAGTCATGGCAGCTTTCGTGTGGGCGCAATCGCTGGACGTTTCGAATTTGGCAGCCGGGCTCTGCGACAGTCACATAGGCATTGTTGCATCATAACCAACCAAGGCATTTGCAGAGCACGAATGTCTGTGCGGCAGCGAATGCAGTTCCAAGGGACAGTGAAAACCAGGTAGACCTTTCCGTGCTGGCAGTATTCGTGTGGGCGCAATCGCTGGACGTTTCGAATTTGGCAGCCGGGCTCTGCCAGAGTCACATAGGCATTGTTGCATCATAACCAACCAAGGCATTTGCAGAGCGCGAATGTCTGTGCGGCAGCGAATGCAGTTCCAAGGGACAGTGAAAACCAGGTAGACCTTGCAGTGCTGGCAGCTTTCGTGTGGGCGCAATCGCTGGACGTTTCGAATTTGGCAGCCGGGCTCTGCGACAGCCACATAGGCATTGTTGCATCATAACCAACCAAGGCATTTGCAGAGCACGAATGTCTGTGCGGCAGCGAATGCAGTTCCAAGGGACAGTGAAAACCAGGTAGACCTTTCAGTGCTGGCAGCTTTCGTGTGGGCGCAATCGCTGGACGTTGAGAATTTGGCAGCCGGGCTCTGCCAGAGTCACATAGGCATTGTTGCATCATAACCAACCAAGGCATTTGCAGAGCGCGAATGTCTGTGCGGCAGCGAATGCAGTTCCAATGGACAGTGAAAACCAGGTAGAGCTTGCAGTGCTGGCAGCTTTCGTGTGGGCGCAATCGCTGGACGTTGAGAATTTGGCAGCCGGGCTCTGCGACAGTCACATAGGCATTGTTGCATCATAACCAACCAAGGCTTTTGCACAGCGCGAATGTCTGTGCGGCAGCGAATGCAGTTCCAAGGGACAGTGAAAACCAGGTAGAGCTTTCAGTGCTGGCAGCTTTCGTGTGGGCGCAATCGCTGGACGTTGAGAATTTGGCAGCCGGGCTCTGCCAGAGTCACATAGGCATTGTTACATCATAACCAACCAAAGCTCTTGCGGAGCGCGAATGTCTGTGCGGCAGCGAATGCAGTTCCAAGAGACAGTGAAAACCAGGTAGACCTTTCAGTGCTGGCAGCTTTCGTGTGGGCGCAATCGCTGGACGTTTCGAATTTGGCAACCGGGCTCTGCGACAGTCACATAGGTATTGTTGCATCATAACCAACCAAGGCATTTGCAGAGCGCGAATGTCTGTGCGGCAGCGAATGCAGTTCCAAGGGACAGTGAAAACCAGGTAGACCTTTCAGTGCTGGCAGCTTTCGTGTGGGCGCAATCGCTGGACGTTTCGAATTTGGCAGCCGGGCTCTGCCAGAGTCACATAGGCATTGTTGCATCATAACCAACCAAGGCTTTTGCAGAGCGCGAATGTCTGTGCGGCAGCGAATGCAGTTCCAAGGGACAGTGAAAACCAGGTAGAGCTTTCCATGCTGGCCGCTTTCGTGTGGGCGCAATCGCTGGACGTTGAGAATTTGGCAGCCGGGCTCTGCCAGAGTCACGTAGGCATTGTTGCATCATAACCAACCAAGGCTTTTGTAGAGCGCGAATGTCTGTGCGGCAGCGAATGCAGTTCCAAGGGACAGTGAAAACCAGGTAGAGCTTTCAGTGCTGGCAGCTTTCGTGTGGGCGCAATCGCTGGACGTTGAGAATTTGGCAGCCGGGCTCTGCCAGAGTCACATAGGCATTGTTGCATCATAACCAACCAAGGCATTTGCAGAGCGCGAATGTCTGTGCGGCAGCGAATGCAGTTCCAAGGGACAGTGAAAACCAGGTAGAGCTTTCCGTGCTGGCAGCTTTCGTGTGGGCGCAATCGCTGGACGTTTCGAATTTGGCAGCCGGGCTCTGCCAGAGTCACATAGGCATTGTTGCATCATAACCAACCAAGGCATTTGCAGAGCGCGAATGTCTGTGCGGCAGCGAATGCAGTTCCAAGGGACAGTGAAAACCAGGTAGACCTTTCAGTCATGGCAGCTTTCGTGTGGGCGCAATCGCTGGACGTTTCGAATTTGGCAGCCGGGCTCTGCGACAGTCACATAGGCATTGTTGCATCATAACCAACCAAGGCATTTGCAGAGCACGAATGTCTGTGCGGCAGCGAATGCAGTTCCAAGGGACAGTGAAAACCAGGTAGACCTTTCAGTGCTGGCAGTATTCGTGTGGGTGCAATCGCTGGACGTTGAGAATTTGGCAGCCGGGCTCTGCCAGAGTCACATAGGCATTGTTGCATCATAACCAACCAAGGCTTTTGCATAGCGCGAATGTCTGTGCGGCAGCGAATGCAGTTCCAAGGGACAGTGAAAACCAGGTAGACCTTGCAGTGCTGGCAGCTTTCGTGTGGGCGCAATCGCTGGACGTTTCGAATTTGGCAGCCGGGCTCTGCGACAGCCACATAGGCATTGTTGCATCATAACCAACCAAGGCATTTGCAGAGCACGAATGTCTGTGCGGCAGCGAATGCAGTTCCAAGGGACAGTGAAAACCAGGTAGACCTTTCAGTGCTGGCAGTATTCATGTGGGCGCAATCGCTGGACATTTCGAATTTGGCAGCCGGGCTCTGCCAGAGTCACATAGGCATTGTTGCATCATAACCAACCAAGGCATTTGCAGAGCGCGAATGTCTGTGCGGCAGCGAATGCAGTTCCAAGGGACAGTGAAAACCAGGTAGACCTTTCAGTGCTGGCAGTATTCGTGTGGGCGCAATCACTGGACGTTGAGAATTTGGCAGCCGGGCTCTGCGACAGTCACATAGGCATTGTTGCATCATAACAAACCAAAGCTCTTGCGGAGCGCCAATGTCTGTGCGGCAGCGAATGGAGTTCCAAGGGACAGTGAAAACCAGGTAGAGCTTTCAGTGCTGGCAGCTTTCGTGTGGGCGCAATCGCTGGACGTTTTGAATTTGGCAGCCGGGCTCTGCGACAGTCACATAGGCATTGTTGCATCATAACCAACCAAGGCATTTGCAGAGCACGAATGTCTGTGCGGCAGTGAATGCAGTTCCAGGGGACAGTGAAAACCAGGTAGAGCTTTCAGTGCTGGCAGCTTTCGTGTGGGCGCAATCGCTGGACGTTTCGAATTTGGCATCCGGGCTCTGCCAGAGTCACATAGGCATTGTTGCATCATAACCAACCAGGGCATTTGCAGAGCGCGAATGTCTGTGCGGCAGCGAATGCAGTTCCAAGGGACAGTGAAAACCAGGTAGAGCTTTCAGTGCTGGCAGTATTCGTGTGGGCGCAATCGCTGGACGTTTCGAATTTGGCAGCCGGGCTCTGCCAGAGTCACATAGGCATTGTTGCATCATAACCAACCAAGGCTTTTGCAGAGCGCGAATGTCTGTGTGGCAGCGAATGCAGTTCCAAGGGACAGTGAAAACCAGGTAGAGCTTGCAGTGCTGGCAGCTTTCGTGTGGGTGCAATCGCTGGACGTTGAGAATTTGGCAGCCGGGCTCTGCCAGAGTCACATAGGCATTGTTGCATCATAACCAACCAAGGCATTTGCAGAGCGCGAATGTCTGTGCGGCAGCGAATGCAGTTCCAAGGGACAGTGAAAACCAGGTAGAGCTTTCAGTGCTGGCAGCTTTCGTGTGGGCGCAATCGCTGGACGTTTTGAATTTGGCAGACGGGCTCTGCGACAGTCACATAGGCATTGTTGCATCATAACCAACCAAGGCTTTTGCAGAGCGCGAATGTCTGTGCGGCAGCGAATGCAGTTCCAAGGGACAGTGAAAACCAGGTAGACCTTTCAGTGCTGGCAGCTTTCGTGTGGGCGCAATCGCTGGACGTTGAGAATTTGGCAGCCGGGCTCTGCCAGAGTCACATAGGCATTGTTGCATCATAACCAACCAAGGCATTTGCAGAGCACGAATGTCTGTGCGGCAGCGAATGCAGTTCCAAGGGACAGTGAAAACCAGGTAGACCTTTCAGTGCTGGCAGCTTTCGTGTGGGCGCAATCGCTGGACGTTTCGAATTTGGCAGCCGGGCTCTGCAACAGTCACATAGGCATTGTTGCATCATAACCAACGAAGGCATTTGCAGAGCACGAATGTCTGTGCGGCAGCGAATGCAGTTCCAAGGGACAGTGAAAACCAGGTAGAGCTTTCAGTGCTGGCAGCTTTCGTGTGGGCGCAATCGCTGGACGTTGAGAATTTGGCAGCCGGGCTCTGCAACAGTCACATAGGCATTGTTGCATCATAACCAACCAAGGCTTTTGCAGAGCGCGAATGTCTGTGCGGCAGCGAATGCAGTTCCAAGGGACAGTGAAAACCAGGTAGAGCTTTCAGTGCTGGCAGCTTTCGTGTGGGCGCAATCGCTAGACGTTTCGAATTTGGCAGCCGGGCTCTGCCAGAGTCACATAGGCATTGTTGCATCATAACCAACCAAGGCTTTTGCAGAGCGCGAATGTCTGTGTGGCAGCGAATGCAGTTCCAAGGGACAGTGAAAACCAGGTAGAGCTTGCAATGCTGGCAGCTTTCGTGTGGGTGCAATCGCTGGACGTTGAGAATTTGGCAGCCGGGCTCTGCCAGAGTCACATAGGCATTGTTGCATCATAACCAACCAAGGCATTTGCAGAGCGCGAATGTCTGTGCGGCAGCGAATGCAGTTCCAAGGGACAGTGAAAACCAGGTAGAGCTTTCAGTGCTGGCAGCTTTCGTGTGGGCGCAATCGCTGGACGTTTTGAATTTGGCAGACGGGCTCTGCGACAGTCACATAGGCATTGTTGCATCATAACCAACCAAGGCTTTTGCAGAGCGCGAATGTCTGTGCGGCAGCGAATGCAGTTCCAAGGGACAGTGAAAACCAGGTAGACCTTTCAGTGCTGGCAGCTTTCGTGTGGGCGCAATCGCTGGACGTTGAGAATTTGGCAGCCGGGCTCTGCCAGAGTCACATAGGCATTGTTGCATCATAACCAACCAAGGCATTTGCAGAGCACGAATGTCTGTGCGGCAGCGAATGCAGTTCCAAGGGACAGTGAAAACCAGGTAGAGCTATCAGTGCTGGCAGTATTCGTGTGGGCGCAATCGCTGGACGTTGAGAATTTGGCAGCCGGGCTCTGCCAGAGTCACATAGGCATTGTTGCATCATAACCAACCAAGGCTTTTGCAGAGCGCGAATGTCTGTGCGGCAGCGAATGGAGTTCCAAGGGACAGTGAAAACCAGGTAGAGCTTTCAGTGCTGGCAGCTTTCGTGTGGGCGCAATCGCTGGACGTTTCGAATTTGGCAGCCGGGCTCTGCGACAGTCACGTAGGCATTGTTGCATCATAACCAATGAAGGCATTTGCAGAGCAGGAATGTCTGTGCGGCAGCGAATGCAGTTCCAAGGGACAGTGAAAACCAGGTAGACCTTTCAGTGCTGGCAGCTTTCGTGTGGGCGCAATCGCTGGACGTTGAGAATTTGGCAGCCGGGCTCTGCAACAGTCACATAGGCATTGTTGCATCATAACCAACCAAGGCTTTTGCAGAGAGCGAATGTCTGTGCGGCAGCGAATGCAGTTCCAAGGGACAGTGAAAACCAGGTAGACCTTTCAGTGCTGGCAGCTTTCGTGTGGGCGCAATCGCTGGACGTTGAGAATTTGGCAGCCGGGCTCTGCCAGAGTCACATAGGCATTGTTGCATCATAACCAACCAAGGATTTTGCAGAGCGCGAATGTCTGTGCGGCAGCGAATGCAGTTCCAAGGGACAGTGAAAACCAGGTAGAGCTTTCAGTGCTGGCAGCTTTCGTGTGGGTGCAATCGCTGGACGTTTCGAATTTGGCAGCCGGGTCTGCGACAGTCACATAGTCATTGTTGCATCATAACCAACCAAGGCATTTGCAGAGCGCGAATGTCTGTGCGGCAGCGAATGCAGTTCCAAGGGACAGTAAAAACCAGGTAGAGCTTTCAGTGCTGGCAGCTTTCGTGTGGGCGCAATCGCTGGACGTTTCGAATTTGGCAGCCGGGCTCTGCCAGAGTCACATAGGCATTGTTGCATCATAACCAACCAAGGATTTTGCAGAGCGCGAATGTCTGTGCGGCAGCGAATGCAGTTCCAAGGGACAGTGAAAACCAGGTAGAGCTTTCAGTGCTGGCGGCTTTCGTGTGGGCGCAATCGCTGGACGTTTCGAATTTGGCAGCCGGGCTCTGCCAGAGTCACATAGGCATTGTTGCATCATAACCAACCAAGGCATTTTCAGAGCGCGAATGTCTGTGCGGCAGCGAATGCAGTTCCAAGGGACAGTGAAAACCAGGTAGACCTTTCAGTGCTGGCAGTATTCGTGTGGGCGCAATCGCTGGACGTTGAGAATTTGGCAGCCGGGCTCTGCCAGAGTCACATAGGCATTGTTGCATCATAACCAACCAAGGCTTTTGCAGAGCGCGAATGTCTGTGCGGCAGCGAATGCAGTTCCAAGGGACAGTGAAAACCCGGTAGACCTTTCAGTGCTGGCAGCTTTCGTGTGGGCGCAATCGCTGGACGTTTCGAATTTGGCAGCCGGGCTCTGCCAGAGTCACATAGGCATTGTTGCATCATAACCAACCAAGGCATTTGCAGAGCGCGAATGTCTGTGCGGCAGCGAATGCAGTTCCAAGGGACAGTGAAAACCAGGTAGACCTTTCCGTGCTGGCAGTATTCGTGTGGGCGCAATCGCTGGACGTTTCGAATTTGGCAGCCGGGCTCTGCCAGAGTCACATAGGCATTGTTGCATCATAACCAACCAAGGCTTTTGCAGAGCGCGAATGTCTGTGCGGCAGCGAATGCAGTTCCAAGGGACAGTGAAAACCAGGTAGACCTTTCAGTCATGGCAGCTTTCGTGTGGGCGCAATCGCTGGACGTTTCGAATTTGGCAGCCGGGCTCTGCGACAGTCACATAGGCATTGTTGCATCATAACCAACCAAGGCATTTGCAGAGCACGAATGTCTGTGCGGCAGCGAATGCAGTTCCAAGGGACAGTGAAAACCAGGTAGACCTTTCAGTGCTGGCAGTATTCGTGTGGGTGCAATCGCTGGACGTTGAGAATTTGGCAGCCGGGCTCTGCCAGAGTCACATAGGCATTGTTGCATCATAACCAACCAAGGCCTTTGCATAGCGCGAATGTCTGTGCGGCAGCGAATGCAGTTCCAAGGGACAGTGAAAACCAGGTAGACCTTGTAGTGCTGGCAGCTTTCGTGTGGGCGCAATCGCTGGACGTTTCGAATCTGGCAGCCGGGCTCTGCGACAGCCACATAGGCATTGTTGCATCATAACCAACCAAGGCATTTGCAGAGCACGAATGTCTGTGCGGCAGCGAATGCAGTTCCAAGGGACAGTGAAAACCAGGTAGACCTTTCAGTGCTGGCAGCTTTCGTGTGGGCGCAATCGCTGGACGTTGAGAATTTGGCAGCCGGGCTCTTCCAGAGTCACATAGGCATTGTTGCATCATAACCAACCAAGGCATTTGCAGAGCGCGAATGTCTGTGCGGCAGCGAATGCAGTTCCAATGGACAGTGAAAACCAGGTAGAGCTTGCAGTGCTGGCAGCTTTCGTGTGGGCGCAATCGCTGGACGTTGAGAATTTGGCAGCCGGGCTCTGCGACAGTCACGTAGGCATTGTTGCATCATAACCAACCAAGGCTTTTGCACAGCGCGAATGTCTGTGCGGCAGCGAATGCAGTTCCAAGGGACAGTGAAAACCAGGTAGACCTTTCAGTGCTGGCAGCTTTCGTGTGGGCGCAATCGCTGGACGTTGAGAATTTGGCAGCCGGGCTCTGCCAGAGTCACATAGGCATTGTTACATCATAACCAACCAAAGCTCTTGCGGAGCGCGAATGTCTGTGCGGCAGCGAATGCAGTTCCAAGAGACAGTGAAAACCAGGTAGACCTTTCAGTGCTGGCAGCTTTCGTGTGGGCGCAATCGCTGGACGTTGAGAATTTGGCAACCGGGCTCTGCGACAGTCACATAGGCATTGTTGCATCATAACCAACCAAGGCATTTGCAGAGCGCGAATGTCTGTGCGGCAGCGAATGCAGTTCCAAGGGACAGTGAAAACCAGGTAGACCTTTCAGTGCTGGCAGCTTTCGTGTGGGCGCAATCGCTGGACGTTTCGAATTTGGCAGCCGGGCTCTGCCAGAGTCACATAGGCATTGTTGCATCATAACCAACCAAGGCTTTTGCAGAGCGCGAATGTCTGTGCGGCAGCGAATGCAGTTCCAAGGGACAGTGAAAACCAGGTAGACCTTTCCGTGCTGGCAGCTTTCGTGTGGGCGCAATCGCTGGACGTTGAGAACTTGGCAGCCGGGCTCTGCCAGAGTCACGTAGGCATTGTTGCATCATAACCAACCAAGGCTTTTGCAGAGCGCGAATGTCTGTGCGGCAGCGAATGCAGTTCCAAGGGACAGTGAAAACCAGGTAGAGCTTTCAGTGCTGGCAGCTTTCGTGTGGGCGCAATCGCTGGACGTTTCGAATTTGGCAGCCGGGCTCTGCCAGAGTCACATAGGCATTGTTGCATCATAACCAACCAAGGCTTTTGCAGAGCGCGAATGTCTGTGTGGCAGCGAATGCAGTTCCAAGGGACAGTGAAAACCAGGTAGAGCTTGCAATGCTGGCAGCTTTCGTGTGGGTGCAATCGCTGGACGTTGAGAATTTGGCAGCCGGGCTCTGCCAGAGTCACATAGGCATTGTTGCATCATAACCAACCAAGGCATTTGCAGAGCGCGAATGTCTGTGCGGCAGCGAATGCAGTTCCAAGGGACAGTGAAAACCAGGTAGAGCTTTCAGTGCTGGCAGCTTTCGTGTGGGCGCAATCGCTGGACGTTTTGAATTTGGCAGACGGGCTCTGCGACAGTCACATAGGCATTGTTGCATCATAACCAACCAAGGCTTTTGCAGAGCGCGAATGTCTGTGCGGCAGCGAATGCAGTTCCAAGGGACAGTGAAAACCAGGTAGACCTTTCAGTGCTGGCAGCTTTCGTGTGGGCGCAATCGCTGGACGTTGAGAATTTGGCAGCCGGGCTCTGCGACAGTCACATAGGCATTGTTGCATCATAACCAACGAAGGCATTTGCAGAGCACGAATGTCTGTGCGGCAGCGAATGCAGTTCCAAGGGACAGTGAAAACCAGGTAGACCTTTCAGTGCTGGCAGCTTTCGTGTGGGCGCAATCGCTGGACGTTGAGAATTTGGCAGCCGGGCTCTGCAACAGTCACATAGGCATTGTTGCATCATAACCAACCAAGGCTTTTGCAGAGAGCGAATGTCTGTGCGGCAGCGAATGCAGTTCCAAGGGACAGTGAAAACCAGGTAGACCTTTCAGTGCTGGCAGCTTTCGTGTGGGCGCAATCGCTGGACGTTGAGAATTTGGCAGCCGGGCTCTGCCAGAGTCACATAGGCATTGTTGCATCATAACCAACCAAGGATTTTGCAGAGCGCGAATGTCTGTGCGGCAGCGAATGCAGTTCCAAGGGACAGTGAAAACCAGGTAGAGCTTTCAGTGCTGGCAGCTTTCGTGTGGGTGCAATCGCTGCACGTTTCGAATTTGGCAGCCGGGTCTGCGACAGTCACATAGGCATTGTTGCATCATAACCAACCAAGGCATTTGCAGAGCGCGAATGTCTGTGCGGCAGCGAATGCAGTTCCAAGGGACAGTGAAAACCAGGTAGAGCTTTCAGTGCTGGCAGCTTTCGTGTGGGCGCAATCGCTGGACGTTAAGAATTTGGCAGCCGGGCTCTGCGACAGTTACATAGGCATTGTTGCATCATAACCAACCAAGGCATTTGCAGAGCGCGAATGTGTGTGCGGCAGCGAATGCAGTTCCAAGGGACAGTGAAAACCAGGTAGAGCTTGCAGTGCTGGCAGCTTTCGTGTGGGCGCAATCACTGGACGTTGAGAATTTGGCATCCGGGCTCTGCCAGAGTCACATAGGCATTGTTACATCATAACCAACCAAAGCCCTTGCGGAACGCGAATGTCTGTGCGGCAGCGAATGCAATTCCAAGGGACAGTGAAAACCAGGTAGACCTTTCAATCATGGCAGCTTTCGTGTGGGCGCAATCGCTGGACGTTTCGAATTGGGCAGCCGGGCTCTGCCAGAGTCACATAGGCATTGTTGCATCATAACCAACCAAGGCATTTGCAGAGTGCGAATGTCTGTGCGGCAGCGAATGCAGTTCCAAGGGACAGTGAAAACCAGGTAGACCTTTCAGTGCTGGCAGTATTCGTGTGGGCGCAATCGCTGGACGTTTCGAATTTGGCAGCCGGGCTCTGCGACAGTCACATAGGCATTGTTGCATCATAACCAACCAAGGATTTTGCAGAGCGCGAATGTCTGTGCGGCAGCGAATGCAGTTCCAAGGGACAGTGAAAACCAGGTAGAGCTTTCAGTGCTGGCGGCTTTTGTGTGGGCGCAATCGCTGGACGTTTCGAATTTGGCAGCCGGGCTCTGCCAGAGTCACATAGGCATTGTTGCATCATAACCAACCAAGGCATTTTCAGAGCGCGAATGTCTGTGCGGCAGTGAATGCAGTTCCAAGGGACAGTGAAAACCAGGTAGACCTTTCAGTGCTGGCAGTATTCGTGTGGGCGCAATCGCTGGACGTTGAGAATTTGGCAGCCGGGCTCTGCCAGAGTCACATAGGCATTGTTGCATCATAACCAACCAAGGCTTTTGCAGAGCGCGAATGTCTGTGCGGCAGCGAATGCAGTTCCAAGGGACAGTGAAAACCCGGTAGACCTTTCAGTGCTGGCAGCTTTCGTGTGGGCGCAATCGCTGGACGTTTCGAATTTGGCAGCCGGGCTCTGCGACAGTCACGTAGGCATTGTTGCATCATAACCAACCAAGGCATTTGCAGAGCACGAATGTCTGTGCGGCAGCGAATGCAGTTCCAAGGGACAGTGAAAACCAGGTAGACCTTTCAGTGCTGGCAGCTTTCGTGTGGGCGCAATCGCTGGACGTTTCGAATTTGGCAGCCGGGCTCTGCCAGAGTCACATAGGCATTGTTGCATCATAACCAACCAAGGCATTTGCAGAGCGCGAATGTCTGTGCGGCAGCGAATGCAGTTCCAAGGGACAGTGAAAACCAGGTAGACCTTTCCGTGCTGGCAGTATTCGTGTGGGCGCAATCGCTGGACGTTTCGAATTTGGCAGCCGGGCTCTGCCAGAGTCACATAGGCATTGTTGCATCATAACCAACCAAGGCATTTGCAGAGCGCGAATGTCTGTGCGGCAGCGAATGCAGTTCCAAGGGACAGTGAAAACCAGGTAGACCTTTCCGTGCTGGCAGCTTTCGTGTGGGCGCAATCGCTGGACGTTTCGAATTTGGCAGCCGGGCTCTGCGACAGTCACATAGGCATTGTTGCATCATAACCAACCAAGGCATTTGCAGAGCACGAATGTCTGTGCGGCAGCGAATGCAGTTCCAAGGGACAGTGAAAACCAGGTAGACCTTTCAGTGCTGGCAGTATTCGTGTGGGTGCAATCGCTGGACGTTGAGAATTTGGCAGCCGGGCTCTGCCAGAGTCACATAGGCATTGTTGCATCATAACCAACCAAGGCTTTTGCATAGCGCGAATGTCTGTGCGGCAGCGAATGCAGTTCCAAGGGACAGTGAAAACCAGGTAGACCTTTCAGTGCTGGCAGCTTTCGTGTGGGCGCAATCGCTGGACGTTTCGAATTTGGCAGCCGGGCTCTGCGACAGCCACATAGGCATTGTTGCATCATAACCAAGCAAGGCATTTGCAGAGCACGAATGTCTGTGCGGCAGCGAATGCAGTTCCAAGGGACAGTGAAAACCAGGTAGACCTTTCAGTGCTGGCAGCTTTCGTGTGGGCGCAATCGCTGGACGTTGAGAATTTGGCAGCCGGGCTCTGCCAGAGTCACATAGGCATTGTTGCATCATAACCAACCAAGGCATTTGCAGAGCGCGAATGTCTGTGCGGCAGCGAATGCAGTTCCAATGGACAGTGAAAACCAGGTAGAGCTTGCAGTGCTGGCAGCTTTCGTGTGGGCGCAATCGCTGGACGTTGAGAATTTGGCAGCCGGGCTCTGCGACAGTCACATAGGCATTGTTGCATCATAACCAACCAAGGCTTTTGCACAGCGCGAATGTCTGTGCGGCAGCGAATGCAGTTCCAAGGGACAGTGAAAACCAGGTAGAGCTTTCAGTGCTGGTAGCTTTCGTGTGGGCGCAATCGCTGGACGTTGAGAATTTGGCAGCCGGGCTCTGCCAGAGTCACATAGGCATTGTTACATCATAACCAACCAAAGCTCTTGCGGAGCGCGAATGTCTGTGCGGCAGCGAATGCAGTTCCAAGAGACAGTGAAAACCAGGTAGACCTTTCAGTGCTGGCAGCTTTCGTGTGGGCGCAATCGCTGGACGTTTCGAATTTGGCAACCGGGCTCTGCGACAGTCACATAGGTATTGTTGCATCATAACCAACCAAGGCATTTGCAGAGCGCGAATGTCTGTGCGGCAGCGAATGCAGTTCCAAGGGACAGTGAAAACCAGGTAGACCTTTCAGTGCTGGCAGCTTTCGTGTGGGCGCAATCGCTGGACGTTTCGAATTTGGCAGCCGGGCTCTGCCAGAGTCACATAGGCATTGTTGCATCATAACCAACCAAGGCTTTTGCAGAGCGCGAATGTCTGTGCGGCAGCGAATGCAGTTCCAAGGGACAGTGAAAACCAGGTAGAGCTTTCCGTGCTGGCAGCTTTCGTGTGGGCGCAATCGCTGGACGTTGAGTACTTGGCAGCCGGGCTCTGCCAGAGTCACGTAGGCATTGTTGCATCATAACCAACCAAGGCTTTTGCAGAGCGCGAATGTCTGTGCGGCAGCGAATGCAGTTCCAAGGGACAGTGAAAACCTGGTAGAGCTTTCAGTGCTGGCAGCTTTCGTGTGGGCGCAATCGCTGGACGTTTCGAATTTGGCAGCCGGGCTCTGCCAGAGTCACATAGGCATTGTTGCATCATAACCAACCAAGGCATTTGCAGAGCGCGAATGTCTGTGCGGCAGCGAATGCAGTTCCAAGGGACAGTGAAAACCAGGTAGACCTTTCCGTGCTGGCAGTATTCGTGTGGGCGCAATCGCTGGACGTTTCGAATTTGGCAGCCGGGCTCTGCCAGAGTCACATAGGCATTGTTGCATCATAACCAACCAAGGCATTTGCAGAGCGCGAATGTCTGTGCGGCAGCGAATGCAGTTCCAAGGGACAGTGAAAACCAGGTAGACCTTTCAGTGCTGGCAGCTTTCGTGTGGGCGCAATCGCTAGACGTTTCGAATTTGGCAGCCGGGCTCTGCCAGAGTCACATAGGCATTGTTGCATCATAACCAACCAAGGCATTTGAAGAGCGCGAATGTCTGTGCGGCAGCGAATGCAGTTCCAAGGGACAGTGAAAACCAGGTAGACCTTGCAGTGCTGGCAGCTTTCGTGTGGGCGCAATCGCTGGACGTTTCGAATTTGGCAGCCGGGCTCTGCGACAGTCACATAGGCATTGTTGCATCATAACCAACCAAGGCATTTGCAGAGCACGAATGTCTGTGCGGCAGCGAATGCAGTTCCAAGGGACAGTGAAAACCAGGTAGACCTTTCAGTGCTGGCAGCTTTCATGTGGGCGCAATCGCTGGACGTTTTGAATTTGGCAGCCGGGCTCTGCGACAGTCACATAGGCATTGTTGCATCATAACCAACCAAGACATTTGCAGAGCGCGAATGTCTGTGCGGCAGCGAATGGAGTTCCAAGGGACAGTGAAAACCAGGTAGAGCTTTCAGTGCTGGCAGCTTTCGTGTGGGCGCAATCGCTGGACGTTTCGAATTTGGCATCCGGGCTCTGCCAGAGTCACATAGGCATTGTTGCATCATAACCAACCAGGGCATTTGCAGAGCGCGAATGTCTGTGCGGCAGCGAATGCAGTTCCAAGGGACAGTGAAAACCAGGTAGAGCTTTCAGTGCTGGCAGTATTCGTGTGGGCGCAATCGCTGGACGTTTCGAATTTGGCAGCCGGGCTCTGCCAGAGTCACATAGGCATTATTGCATCATAACCAACCAAGGCTTTTGCAGAGCGCGAATGTCTGTGCGGCAGCGAATGCAGTTCCAAGGGACAGTGAAAACCAGGTAGAGCTTTCAGTGCTGGCAGCTTTCGTGTGGGCGCAATCGCTGGACGTTGAGAATTTGGCAGCCGGGCTCTGCGACAGTCACATAGGCATTGTTGCATCATAACCAACCAAGGCTTTTGCAGAGCGCGAATGTCTGTGCGGCAGCGAATGCAGTTCCAAGGGACAGTGAAAACCAGGTAGACCTTTCAGTGCTGGCAGCTTTCGTGTGGGCGCAATCGCTGGACGTTGAGAATTTGGCAGCCGGGCTCTGACAGAGTCACATAGGCATTGTTGCATCATAACCAACCAAGGCATTTGCAGAGCACGAATGTCTGTGCGGCAGCGAATGCAGTTCCAAGGGACAGTGAAAACCAGGTAGACCTTTCAGTGCTGGCAGTATTCGTGTGGGCGCAATCGCTGGACGTTGAGAATTTGGCAGCCGGGCTCTGGCAGAGTCACATAGGCATTGTTGCATCATAACCAACCAAGGCATTTGCAGAGCACGAATGTCTGTGCGGCAGCGAATGCAGTTCCAAGGGACAGTGAAAACCAGGTAGAGCTTTCAGTGCTGGCAGCTTTCGTGTGGGCGCAATCGCTGGACGTTTCGAATTTGGCATCCGGGCTCTGCCAGAGTCACATAGGCATTGTTGCATCATAACCAACCAAGGCATTTGCAGAGCGCGAATGTCTGTGCGGCAGCGAATGCAGTTCCAATGGACAGTGAAAACCAGGTAGACCTTTCAGTGCTGACAGCTTTCGTGTGGGCGCAATCGCTGGACGTTTCGAATTTGGCAGCCGGGCTCTCGACAGTCACATAGGTATTGTTGCATCATAACCAACCAAGGCATTTGCAGAGCACGAATGTCTGTGCGGCAGCGAATGCAGTTCCAAGGGACAGTGAAAACCAGGTAGACCTTTCAGTGCTGGCAGTATTCGTGTGGGCGCAATCGCTGGACGTTGAGAATTTGGCAGCCGGGCTCTGGCAGAGTCACATAGGCATTGTTGCATCATAACCAACCAAGGCATTTGCAGAGCACGAATGTCTGTGCGGCAGCGAATGCAGTTCCAAGGGACAGTGAAAACCAGGTAGAGCTTTCAGTGCTGGCAGCTTTCGTGTGGGCGCAATCGCTGGACGTTTCGAATTTGGCATCCGGGCTCTGCCAGAGTCACATAGGCATTGTTGCATCATAACCAACCAAGGCATTTGCAGAGCGCGAATGTCTGTGCGGCAGCGAATGCAGTTCCAATGGACAGTGAAAACCAGGTAGACCTTTCAGTGCTGGCAGCTTTCGTGTGGGCGCAATCGCTGGACGATTCGAATTTCGCAGCCGGGCTCTGCGACAGTCACATAGTGCATAATAACCAACCAAGGCATTTGCACAGCGCGAATGTCTGTGCGGCAGGGCATGCGGTTCTAACGGACAGTGAAAACCAGGTAGAGCTTTCAGTGCTGGGAGCTTTCGTATGGGCGCAATCGCTGGACGTTTCGAATTTGGCAGCCGGGCTCTGCCAGAGTCACACAGGCATTGTTGCATCATAACCAACGAAGGCATTTGCAGAGCTCGAATGTCTGTGCGGCAGCGAATGCAGTTCCAAGGGACAGTGAAAACCAGGTAGAGATTTCAGTGATGGCAGCTTTCGTGTGGGCGCAATCGCTGGACGTTTCGAATTTGGAAGCCGGGCTCTGCCAGAGTCACATAGGCATTGTTGCATCATAACTAACCAAGGCTTTTGCAGAGCGCGAATGTCAGCGCGACAGCGAATGCAGTTCCAAGGGACAGTGAAAACCAGGTAGAGCTTTCAGTGCTGGCAGCTTTCGTGTGGGCGCAGTGGCTGGACGTTTCGAATTGGGCAGCCGGGCTCTGCCAGAGTCACATAGGCATTGTTGCATCATAACCAACCAAGGCATTTGCACAGCGCGAAATTCTCTGCGGCAGCGCATGCATTTCTAACGGACAGTGAAAACCAGGTAGAGCTTTCAGTGCTGGCAGTATTTGTGTGGGCGCAATCGCTGGACGTTTCGAATTTGGCAGCCGGGCTCTGCGACAGTCACATAGGAATTGTTGCATCATAAACAACCAAACCTCTTCCAGAGCGAAAATGTCTGTGCGGCAGCGAATGCAGTTCCAAGGGACAGTGAAAACCAGGTAGAGCTTTCAGTGCTGGCAGCTTTCGTGTGGGCGCAATCGCTGGACATTTCGAATTTGGCAGCCGGGCTCTGACAGAGTCACATAGGCATTGTTGCATCATAACCAACGAAAGCCCTTGCAGAGCGCAAATGTCTGTGCGGCAGCGAAGGCAGTTCCAAGGGACAGTGAAAACCAGGTAGAGCTTTCAGTGCTGGCAGCTTTCGTGTGGGCGCAATCGCTGGACGTTTCTAATTTGGCACCTGGGCTCGGCCAGAGTCACATAGGCATTGTTGCATCATAACCAACCAAGGCATTTGCGGAGCGCGAATGTCTGTGCGGCAGCGCATGCAGTTCTAACGGACAGTGAAAACCAGGTAGAGCTTTCAGTGCTGGCAACTTTCGTGTGGGCGCAATCGCTGGACATTTCCAATTTGGCAGCCGGGCTCTTCGACAGTCACATAGGCATTGTTGCATCATAACCAACCAAACCTCTTCCAGAGCGAAAATATCTGTGCGGAAGCGAATGCAGTTCCAAGGGACAGTGAAAGCCAGGTACACCTTTCAGTGCTGGCAGCTTTCGTGTGGGCGCAATCACTGGACGTTGATAATTTGGCAGCCGGGTTCGGCCAGAGTCACATAGGCATTGTTGCATCATAACCAACCAAGGCATTTGCAGAGCGCGAATGTCTGTGCGGCAGCGAATGCAGTGCCAAGGGACAGTGAAAACCAGGTAGAGCTTGCAGCGCTGGCAGCTTTCGTGTGGGCGCAATCGCTGGACGTTTTGAATTTGGCAGCCGGGCTCGGCCACAGTCACATAGGAATTGTTGCATCATAACCAACCAAAGCATTTGCACAGCGCGAATGTCTGTGCGGCAGCGAATGCAGTTCCAAGGGACAGTGAAAACCAGGTAGAGCTTTCAGTGCTGGCAGCTTTCGTGTGGGCGCTATCGCTGGACATTTCGAATTTGGCAGCCGGGCTCTGACAGAGTCACATAGGCATTGTTGCATCATAACCAACGAAAGCCCTTGCAGAGCGCAAATGTCTGTGCGGCAGCGAAGGCAGTTCCAAGGGACAGTGAAAACTAGGTAGAGCTTTCAGTGCTGGCAGCTTTCGTGTGGGCGCAATCGCTGGACGTTGAGAATTTGGCACCTGGGCTCGGCCAGAGTCACATAGGCATTGTTGCATCATAACCAACCAAGGCATTTGCACAGTGCGAATGTCTGTGCGGCAGCACATGCAGTTCTAACGGACAGTGAAAACCAGGTAGAGCTTTCAGTGCTGGCAGTATTTGTGTGCGCCAAATCGCTGGACGTTTCCAATTTGGCAGCCGGGCTCTGCCAGAGTCACATAGGAATTGTTGCATCATAACCAACCAAACCTCTTCCAGAGCGAAAATGTCTGTGCGGCAGCGAATGCAGTTCCAAGGGACAGTGAAAACCAGATAGAGCTTTCAGTGCTGGCAGCTTTCGTGTGGGCGCAATCGCTGGACGTTTTGAATTTGGCAGCCGGGCTCGGCCAGAGTCACATAGGCATTGTTGCATCATAACCAACCAAGGCATTTGCAGAGCGCGAATGTCTGTGCGGCAGCGAATGCAGTTCCAAGGGACAGTGAAAACTAGGTAGAGATTTCAGTGCTGGCAGCTTTCGTGTGGGCACAATCGCTGGACGTTGAGAATTTGGCAGCCGGGCTCTGCGACAGTCACATAGGCATTGTTGCATCATAACCAACCAAGGCATTTGTAGAGCGCGAATGTCTGTGCGGCAGCGAATGCAGTACCAAGGGACAGTGAAAACCAGGTAGAGCTTTCAGTGCTGGCAGTATTCGTGTGGGCGCAATCGCGGGACGTTTAGAATTTGGCAGCCGGGCTCTGCCAGAGTCACATAGGCATTGTTGCATCATAACTAAACAAGGCTTTTGCATAGCGCGAATGTCTGTGCGGCAGCGAATGCAGTTCTAAGGGACAGTGAAAACCAGGTAGAGCTTTCAGTGCTGGCAGCTTTCATGTGGGCGCAATCGCTGGACTTTTAGAATTTGGCAGCCGGGCTCTGCCAGAGTCACATAGGCATTGTTGCATCATAACCAACCAAGGCTCTTGCAGAGCGCGAATGTCTCTGCGGCAGCGAATGCAGTTCCAAGGGACAGTGAAAACCAGGTAGAGCTTTCAGTGCTGGCAGCTTTTGTGTGGGCGCAATCGCTGGACATTTCGAATTTGGCAGCCGGGCTCTGCCAGAGTCACATAGGCATTGTTGCATCATAACCAACGAAAGCCCTTGCAGAGCGCAAATGTCTGTGCGGCAGCGAAGGCAGTTCCAAGGGACAGTGAAAACCAGGTAGAGCTTTCAGTGCTGGCAGCTTTCGTGTGGGCGCAATCGCTGGACGTTTCTAATTTGGCACCTGGGCTCGGCCAGAGTCACATAGGCATTGTTGCATCATAACCAACCAAGGCATTTGCGGAGCGCGAATGTCTGTGCGGCAGCGCATGCAGTTCTAACGGACAGTGAAAACCAGGTAGAGCTTTCAGTGCTGGCAACTTTCGTGTGGGCGCAATCGCTGGACATTTCCAATTTGGCAGCCGGGCTCTTCGACAGTCACATAGGCATTGTTGCATCATAACCAACCAAACCTCTTCCAGAGCGAAAATGTCTGTGCGGAAGCGAATGCAGTTCCAAGGGACAGTGAAAGCCAGGTACACCTTTCAGTGCTGGCAGCTTTCGTGTGGGCGCAATCACTGGACGTTGATAATTTGGCAGCCGGGTTCGGCCAGAGTCACATAGGCATTGTTGCATCATAACCAACCAAGGCATTTGCAGAGCGCGAATGTCTGTGCGGCAGCGAATGCAGTGCCAAGGGACAGTGAAAACCAGGTAGAGCTTGCAGCGCTGGCAGCTTTCGTGTGGGCGCAATCGCTGGACGTTTCGAATTTGGCAGCCGGGCTCGGCCACAGTCACGTAGGCATTGTTGCATCATAACCAACCAAAGCCCTTGCAGAGCGCAAATGTCTGTGCGGCAGCGAATGCAGTTCCAAGGGACAGTGAAAACCAGGTAGTGCTTTCAGTGCTGGCAGTATTTGTGTGGGCGCAATCGCTGGACGTTGAGAATTTGGCAGCCGGGCTCTGCCAGAGTCACATAGGCATTGTTGCATCATAACCAAACAAGGCTTTTGCAGAGCGCGAATGTCTGCGCGACAGCGAATGCAGTTCCAAGGGACAGTGGAAACCAGGTAGAGCTTTCAGTGCTGGCAGTATTCATGTGGGCGCAATCGCTGGACGTTTTAAATTTGGCAGCCGGGCTCTGCCAGAGTCACATAGGGATTGTTGCATCATAACCAACCAAGGCTTTTGCAGAGCACGAATGTCTGTGTGGCAGCGAATGCAGTTCCAAGGGACAGTGAAAACCAGGTAGAGATTTCAGTGCTGGCAGTATTTGTGTGGGCGAAACCGCTGGACGTTTCGAATTTGGCAGCCGGGCTCTGCCAGAGTCACATAGGCATTGTTGCATCATAACCAACCAAGGCATTTGAAGAGTACGAATGTCTGTGCGGCAGCGCATGCAGTTCTAAAGGACAGTGAAAACCAGGTAGAGCTTTCAGTGCTGGCAGCTTTCGTGTGGGCGAAATCGTTGGACGTTTCCAATTTGGCAGCCGGGCTCTGCGACAGTCACATAGGCATTGTTGCGTCATAACCAACCAAACCTATTCCAGAGTGAAAATGTCTGTGCGGCAGAGTATGCAGATCCAAGGGACAGTGAAAACCAGGTAGAGCTTTCAGTGCTGGCAGCTTTCGTGTGGGCGCAATCACTGGACGTTGATAATTTCGCAGCCGGGTTCGGCCAGAGTCACATAGGCATTGTTGCATCATAAGCAAACAAAGCCCTTGCAGAGCGCGAATGTCTGTGCGGCAGCGAATGCAGTTCCAAGGGACAGTGAAAACCAGGTAGAGCTTTCAGTGCTGGCAGCTTTCGTGTGGGCGCAATCGCTGGACGTTTCGAATTTGGCAACCGGGCTCGGCCAGAGTCCCACAGGCATTGTTGCATTATAACCAACCAAGGCATTTGCAGAGCTCGAATGTCTGTGCGGCAGCGAATGCAGTTCCAAGGGACAGTGAAAACCAGGTAGAGCTTTCAGTGCTGGCAGTAATTGTGTGGGCGAAACCGCTGGACGTTTCGAATTTCGCAGCGTGGCTCTGCGACAGTCACATAGGTATTGTTGCATCATAACCAACCAAGGCATTTGCAGAGCGCGAATGTCTGTGCGGCAGCGAATGCAGTTCCAAGGGACAGTGCAAACCAGGTAGACCTTTCAGTGTTGGGAGCTTTCGTGTGGGCGGAATCGTTGGACGTTTAGAATTTGGCAGCCATGCTCTGCCAGAGTCACATAGGCATTGTTGCATCATAACCAACCAAGGCTTTTGCACAGCGCGAATGTCTGTGCGGCAGCGCATGCAGTTCCAAGGGACAGTGAAAACCAGGTAGAGCTTTCAGTGCTGGCAGTATTTGTGTAGGAGAAATCGCTGGAGGTTTCCAATTTGGCAGCCAGGCTCTGCGACAGTCACATAGGTATTGTTGCATCATAACCAACCAAGGCATTTGCAGAGCGCGAATGTCTGTGCGGCAGCGCATGCAGTTCCAAGGGACAGTGAAAACCAGGTAGAGCTTTCAGTGCTGGCAGTATTCGTGTGGGCGCAATCGCTGGACGTTTAGAATTTGGCAGCCGGGCTCGGACAGAGTCACATAGGCATTGTTGCATCATAACCAACCAAGGCATTTACACAGCGCGAATGTCTGTGCGGCAGCGAATGCAGTTCCAATGGACAGTGGAAACCAGGTAGAGCTTTCAGTGCTGGCAGCTTTCGTGTGGGCGCAATCGCTGGACGTTTCGAATTTGGCAGCCGGGCTCTGCCAGAGTCACATAGGCATTGTTGCATCATAACCAACGAAAGCCCTTGCAGAGCGCAAATGTCTGTGCGGCAGCGAAGGCAGTTCCAAGGGACAGTGAAAACCAGGTAGAGCTTTCAGTGCTGGCAGCTTTCGTGTGGGCGCAATCGCTGGACGTTTCTAATTTGGCACCTGGGCTCGGCCAGAGTCACATAGGCATTGTTGCATCATAACCAACCAAGGCATTTGCGGAGCGCGAATGTCTGTGCGGCAGCGCATGCAGTTCTAACGGACAGTGAAAACCAGGTAGAGCTTTCAGTGCTGGCAACTTTCGTGTGGGCGCAATCGCTGGACATTTCCAATTTGGCAGCCGGGCTCTTCGACAGTCACATAGGCATTGTTGCATCATAACCAACCAAACCTCTTCCAGAGCGAAAATGTCTGTGCGGAAGCGAATGCAGTTCCAAGGGACAGTGAAAGCCAGGTACACCTTTCAGTGCTGGCAGCTTTCGTGTGGGCGCAATCACTGGACGTTGATAATTTGGCAGCCGGGTTCGGCCAGAGTCACATAGGCATTGTTGCATCATAACCAACCAAGGCATTTGCAGAGCGCGAATGTCTGTGCGGCAGCGAATGCAGTGCCAAGGGACAGTGAAAACCAGGTAGAGCTTGCAGCGCTGGCAGCTTTCGTGTGGGCGCAATCGCTGGACGTTTTGAATTTGGCAGCCGGGCTGGGCCACAGTCACATAGGCATTGTTGCATCATAACCAACCAAAGCATTTGCACAGCGCGAATGTCTGTGCGGCAGCGAATGCAGTACCAAGGGACAGTGGAAACCAGATAGTGCTTTCAGTGCTGGCAGCTTTCGTGTGGGCGCAATCGCTGGACGTTTCGAATTTGGCAGCCGGGCTCGGCCACAGTCACGTAGGCATTGTTGCATCATAACCAACCAAAGCCCTTGCAGAGCGCAAATGTCTGTGCGGCAGCGAATGCAGTTCCAAGGGACAGTGAAAACCAGGTAGAGCTTTCAGTGCTGGCAGTATTTGTGTGCGCCAAATCGCTGGACGTTTCCAATTTGGCAGCCGGGCTCTGCCAGAGTCACATAGGAATTGTTGCATCATAACCAACCAAACCTCTTCCAGAGCGAAAATGTCTGTGCGGCAGCGAATGCAGTTCCAAGGGACAGTGAAAACCAGATAGAGCTTTCAGTGCTGGCAGCTTTCGTGTGGGCGCAATCGCTGGACGTTTTGAATTTGGCAGCCGGGCTCGGCCAGAGTCACATAGGCATTGTTGCATCATAACCAACCAAGGCATTTGCAGAGCGCGAATGTCTGTGCGGCAGCGAATGCAGTTCCAAGGGACAGTGAAAACTAGGTAGAGATTTCAGTGCTGGCAGCTTTCGTGTGGGCACAATCGCTGGACGTTGAGAATTTGGCAGCCGGGCTCTGCGACAGTCACATAGGCATTGTTGCATCATAACCAACCAAGGCATTTGTAGAGCGCGAATGTCTGTGCGGCAGCGAATGCAGTACCAAGGGACAGTGAAAACCAGGTAGAGCTTTCAGTGCTGGCAGTATTCGTGTGGGCGCAATCGCGGGACGTTTAGAATTTGGCAGCCGGGCTCTGCCAGAGTCACATAGGCATTGTTGCATCATAACTAAACAAGGCTTTTGCATAGCGCGAATGTCTGTGCGGCAGCGAATGCAGTTCTAAGGGACAGTGAAAACCAGGTAGAGCTTTCAGTGCTGGCAGCTTTCATGTGGGCGCAATCGCTGGACTTTTAGAATTTGGCAGCCGGGCTCTGCCAGAGTCACATAGGCATTGTTGCATCATAACCAACCAAGGCTCTTGCAGAGCGCGAATGTCTCTGCGGCAGCGAATGCAGTTCCAAGGGACAGTGAAAACCAGGTAGAGCTTTCAGTGCTGGCAGCTTTTGTGTGGGCGCAATCGCTGGACATTTCGAATTTGGCAGCCGGGCTCTGACAGAGTCACATAGGCATTGTTGCATCATAACCAACGAAAGCCCTTGCAGAGCGCAAATGTCTGTGCGGCAGCGAAGGCAGTTCCAAGGGACAGTGAAAACCAGGTAGAGCTTTCAGTGCTGGCAGCTTTCGTGTGGGCGCAATCGCTGGACGTTTCTAATTTGGCACCTGGGCTCGGCCAGAGTCACATAGGCATTGTTGCATCATAACCAACCAAGGCATTTGCGGAGCGCGAATGTCTGTGCGGCAGCGCATGCAGTTCTAACGGACAGTGAAAACCAGGTAGAGCTTTCAGTGCTGGCAACTTTCGTGTGGGCGCAATCGCTGGACATTTCCAATTTGGCAGCCGGGCTCTTCGACAGTCACATAGGCATTGTTGCATCATAACCAACCAAACCTCTTCCAGAGCGAAAATGTCTGTGCGGAAGCGAATGCAGTTCCAAGGGACAGTGAAAGCCAGGTACACCTTTCAGTGCTGGCAGCTTTCGTGTGGGCGCAATCACTGGACGTTGATAATTTGGCAGCCGGGTTCGGCCAGAGTCACATAGGCATTGTTGCATCATAACCAACCAAGGCATTTGCAGAGCGCGAATGTCTGTGCGGCAGCGAATGCAGTGCCAAGGGACAGTGAAAACCAGGTAGAGCTTGCAGCGCTGGCAGCTTTCGTGTGGGCGCAATCGCTGGACGTTTCGAATTTGGCAGCCGGGCTCGGCCACAGTCACGTAGGCATTGTTGCATCATAACCAACCAAAGCCCTTGCAGAGCGCAAATGTCTGTGCGGCAGCGAATGCAGTTCCAAGGGACAGTGAAAACCAGGTAGTGCTTTCAGTGCTGGCAGTATTTGTGTGGGCGCAATCGCTGGACGTTGAGAATTTGGCAGCCGGGCTCTGCCAGAGTCACATAGGCATTGTTGCATCATAACCAAACAAGGCTTTTGCAGAGCGCGAATGTCTGCGCGACAGCGAATGCAGTTCCAAGGGACAGTGGAAACCAGGTAGAGCTTTCAGTGCTGGCAGTATTCATGTGGGCGCAATCGCTGGACGTTTTAAATTTGGCAGCCGGGCTCTGCCAGAGTCACATAGGGATTGTTGCATCATAACCAACCAAGGCTTTTGCAGAGCACGAATGTCTGTGTGGCAGCGAATGCAGTTCCAAGGGACAGTGAAAACCAGGTAGAGATTTCAGTGCTGGCAGTATTTGTGTGGGCGAAACCGCTGGACGTTTCGAATTTGGCAGCCGGGCTCTGCCAGAGTCACATAGGCATTGTTGCATCATAACCAACCAAGGCATTTGAAGAGTACGAATGTCTGTGCGGCAGCGCATGCAGTTCTAAAGGACAGTGAAAACCAGGTAGAGCTTTCAGTGCTGGCAGCTTTCGTGTGGGCGAAATCGTTGGACGTTTCCAATTTGGCAGCCGGGCTCTGCGACAGTCACATAGGCATTGTTGCGTCATAACCAACCAAACCTATTCCAGAGTGAAAATGTCTGTGCGGCAGAGTATGCAGATCCAAGGGACAGTGAAAACCAGGTAGAGCTTTCAGTGCTGGCAGCTTTCGTGTGGGCGCAATCACTGGACGTTGATAATTTCGCAGCCGGGTTCGGCCAGAGTCACATAGGCATTGTTGCATCATAAGCAAACAAAGCCCTTGCAGAGCGCGAATGTCTGTGCGGCAGCGAATGCAGTTCCAAGGGACAGTGAAAACCAGGTAGAGCTTTCAGTGCTGGCAGCTTTCGTGTGGGCGCAATCGCTGGACGTTTCGAATTTGGCAACCGGGCTCGGCCAGAGTCCCACAGGCATTGTTGCATTATAACCAACCAAGGCATTTGCAGAGCTCGAATGTCTGTGCGGCAGCGAATGCAGTTCCAAGGGACAGTGAAAACCAGGTAGAGCTTTCAGTGCTGGCAGTAATTGTGTGGGCGAAACCGCTGGACGTTTCGAATTTCGCAGCGTGGCTCTGCGACAGTCACATAGGTATTGTTGCATCATAACCAACCAAGGCATTTGCAGAGCGCGAATGTCTGTGCGGCAGCGAATGCAGTTCCAAGGGACAGTGCAAACCAGGTAGACCTTTCAGTGTTGGGAGCTTTCGTGTGGGCGGAATCGTTGGACGTTTAGAATTTGGCAGCCATGCTCTGCCAGAGTCACATAGGCATTGTTGCATCATAACCAACCAAGGCTTTTGCACAGCGCGAATGTCTGTGCGGCAGCGCATGCAGTTCCAAGGGACAGTGAAAACCAGGTAGAGCTTTCAGTGCTGGCAGTATTTGTGTAGGAGAAATCGCTGGAGGTTTCCAATTTGGCAGCCAGGCTCTGCGACAGTCACATAGGTATTGTTGCATCATAACCAACCAAGGCATTTGCAGAGCGCGAATGTCTGTGCGGCAGCGCATGCAGTTCCAAGGGACAGTGAAAACCAGGTAGAGCTTTCAGTGCTGGCAGTATTCGTGTGGGCGCAATCGCTGGACGTTTAGAATTTGGCAGCCGGGCTCGGACAGAGTCACATAGGCATTGTTGCATCATAACCAACCAAGGCATTTACACAGCGCGAATGTCTGTGCGGCAGCGAATGCAGTTCCAATGGACAGTGGAAACCAGGTAGAGCTTTCAGTGCTGGCAGCTTTCGTGTGGGCGCAATCGCTGGACGTTTCGAATTTGGCAGCCGGGCTCTGCCAGAGTCACATAGGCATTGTTGCATCATAACCAACGAAAGCCCTTGCAGAGCGCAAATGTCTGTGCGGCAGCGAAGGCAGTTCCAAGGGACAGTGAAAACCAGGTAGAGCTTTCAGTGCTGGCAGCTTTCGTGTGGGCGCAATCGCTGGACGTTTCTAATTTGGCACCTGGGCTCGGCCAGAGTCACATAGGCATTGTTGCATCATAACCAACCAAGGCATTTGCGGAGCGCGAATGTCTGTGCGGCAGCGCATGCAGTTCTAACGGACAGTGAAAACCAGGTAGAGCTTTCAGTGCTGGCAACTTTCGTGTGGGCGCAATCGCTGGACATTTCCAATTTGGCAGCCGGGCTCTTCGACAGTCACATAGGCATTGTTGCATCATAACCAACCAAACCTCTTCCAGAGCGAAAATGTCTGTGCGGAAGCGAATGCAGTTCCAAGGGACAGTGAAAGCCAGGTACACCTTTCAGTGCTGGCAGCTTTCGTGTGGGCGCAATCACTGGACGTTGATAATTTGGCAGCCGGGTTCGGCCAGAGTCACATAGGCATTGTTGCATCATAACCAACCAAGGCATTTGCAGAGCGCGAATGTCTGTGCGGCAGCGAATGCAGTGCCAAGGGACAGTGAAAACCAGGTAGAGCTTGCAGCGCTGGCAGCTTTCGTGTGGGCGCAATCGCTGGACGTTTTGAATTTGGCAGCCGGGCTGGGCCACAGTCACATAGGCATTGTTGCATCATAACCAACCAAAGCATTTGCACAGCGCGAATGTCTGTGCGGCAGCGAATGCAGTACCAAGGGACAGTGGAAACCAGATAGTGCTTTCAGTGCTGGCAGCTTTCGTGTGGGCGCAATCGCTGGACGTTTCGAATTTGGCAGCCGGGCTCGGCCACAGTCACGTAGGCATTGTTGCATCATAACCAACCAAAGCCCTTGCAGAGCGCAAATGTCTGTGCGGCAGCGAATGCAGTTCCAAGGGACAGTGAAAACCAGGTAGAGCTTTCAGTGATGGCAGTATTTGTGTGGGCGAAATCGCTGGACGTTTCCAATTTGGCAGCCGGGCTCCGCCAGAGTCACATAGGCATTGTTGAATCATAACCAACCAAGGCATTTGCAGAGCACGAATGTCTGTGCGGCAGCGAATGCAGTTCCAAGGGACCGTGAAAACCAGGTAGAGCTTTCAGTGCTGGCAGCTTTCGTGTGGGTGCAATCGCTGGACGTTGAGAATTTGGCAGCCGGGCTCTGCGACAGTCATATAGGCATTGTTGCATCATAACCAACCAAGGCATTTGCACAGCGCGAATGTCTGTGCGGCAGCGAATGCAGTTCCAAGGGACAGTGAAAACCAGGTAGAGCTTTCAGTGCTGGCAGCTTTCGTGTGGGCGCAATCGCTGGACGTTTCGAATTTGGCAGCCGGGTTCGGCCAGGGTCACATAGGCATTGTTGCATCATAACCAACCAAGGCATTTGAAGAGTACGAATGTCTGTGCGGCAGCGCATGCAGTTCTAAAGGACAGTGAAAACCAGGTAGACCTTTCAGTGCTGGCAGCTTTCGTGTGGGCGAAATCGTTGGACGTTTCCAATTTGGCAGCCGGGCTCTGCGACAGTCACATAGGCATTGTTGCGTCATAACCAACCAAACCTATTCCAGAGTGAAAATGTCTGTGCGGCAGAGAATGCAGATCCAAGGGACAGTGAAAACCAGGTAGAGCTTTCAGTGCTGGCAGCTTTCGTGTGGGCGCAATCACTGGACGTTGATAATTTCGCAGCCGGGTTCGGCCAGAGTCACATAGGCATTGTTGCATCATAAGCAACCAAAGCCCTTGCAGAGCGCGAATGTCTGTGCGGCAGCGAATGCAGTTCCAAGGGACAGTGAAAACCAGGTAGAGCTTTCAGTGCTGGCAGCTTTCGTGTGGGCGCAATCGCTGGACGTTGAGAATTTGGCAACCGGGCTCGGCCAGAGTCCCACAGGCATTGTTGCATTATAACCAACCAAGGCATTTGCAGAGCTCGAATGTCTGTGCGGCAGCGAATGCAGTTCCAAGGGACAGTGAAAACCAGGTAGAGCTTTCAGTGCTGGCAGTAATTGTGTGGGCGAAACCGCTGGACGTTTCGAATTTGGCAGCCGGGCTCTGCGACAGTCACATAGGCATTGTTGCATCATAACCAACCAAGGCATTTGAAGAGTGCGAATATCTGTGCGGCAGCGAATGCAGTTCCAAGGGACAGTGAAAACCAGGTAGAGCTTTCAGTGCTGGCAGCTTTCGTGTGGGCGCAATCGCTGGACGTTTCGAATTTGGCAGCCGTGCTCTGCCAGAGTCACATAGGCATTGTTGCATCATAACCAACCAAAGCCCTTGCAGAGTACAAATGTCTGTGCGACAGCGAATGCAGTTCCAAGGGACAGTGAAAACCAGGTAGAGCTTTCAGTGCTGGCAGTAATTGTGTGGGCGCAATCGCTGGATGTTTCGAATTTGGCATCCGGGATCGGACAGAGTCACATAGGCATTGTTGCATCATAACCAACCAAGGCATTTGCAGAGCACGAATGTCTGTGCGGCAGCGAATGCAGTTCCAAGGGACAGTGAAAACCAGGTAGACCTTTCAGTGCTGGCAGCTTTCGTGTGGGCGCAATCGCTGGACGTTTCGAATTTGGCAGCCGGGCTCTTCCAGAGTCACATAGGCATTGTTGCATCATAACCAACCAAGGCATTTGCAGAGCGCGAATGTCTGTGCGGCAGCGAATGCAGTTCCAATGGACAGTGAAAACCAGGTAGAGCTTGCAGTGCTGGCAGCTTTCGTGTGGGCGCAATCGCTGGACGTTGAGAATTTGGCAGCCGGGCTCTGCGACAGTCACGTAGGCATTGTTGCATCATAACCAACCAAGGCTTTTGCACAGCGCGAATGTCTGTGCGGCAGCGAATGCAGTTCCAAGGGACAGTGAAAACCAGGTAGACCTTTCAGTGCTGGCAGCTTTCGTGTGGGCGCAATCGCTGGACGTTGAGAATTTGGCAGCCGGGCTCTGCCAGAGTCACATAGGCATTGTTACATCATAACCAACCAAAGCTCTTGCGGAGCGCGAATGTCTGTGCGGCAGCGAATGCAGTTCCAAGAGACAGTGAAAACCAGGTAGACCTTTCAGTGCTGGCAGCTTTCGTGTGGGCGCAATCGCTGGACGTTGAGAATTTGGCAACCGGGCTCTGCGACAGTCACATAGGCATTGTTGCATCATAACCAACCAAGGCATTTGCAGAGCGCGAATGTCTGTGCGGCAGCGAATGCAGTTCCAAGGGACAGTGAAAACCAGGTAGACCTTTCAGTGCTGGCAGCTTTCGTGTGGGCGCAATCGCTGGACGTTTCGAATTTGGCAGCCGGGCTCTGCCAGAGTCACATAGGCATTGTTGCATCATAACCAACCAAGGCTTTTGCAGAGCGCGAATGTCTGTGCGGCAGCGAATGCAGTTCCAAGGGACAGTGAAAACCAGGTAGACCTTTCCGTGCTGGCAGCTTTCGTGTGGGCGCAATCGCTGGACGTTGAGAACTTGGCAGCCGGGCTCTGCCAGAGTCACGTAGGCATTGTTGCATCATAACCAACCAAGGCTTTTGCAGAGCGCGAATGTCTGTGCGGCAGCGAATGCAGTTCCAAGGGACAGTGAAAACCAGGTAGAGCTTTCAGTGCTGGCAGCTTTCGTGTGGGCGCAATCGCTGGACGTTTCGAATTTGGCAGCCGGGCTCTGCCAGAGTCACATAGGCATTGTTGCATCATAACCAACCAAGGCTTTTGCAGAGCGCGAATGTCTGTGTGGCAGCGAATGCAGTTCCAAGGGACAGTGAAAACCAGGTAGAGCTTGCAATGCTGGCAGCTTTCGTGTGGGTGCAATCGCTGGACGTTGAGAATTTGGCAGCCGGGCTCTGCCAGAGTCACATAGGCATTGTTGCATCATAACCAACCAAGGCATTTGCAGAGCGCGAATGTCTGTGCGGCAGCGAATGCAGTTCCAAGGGACAGTGAAAACCAGGTAGAGCTTTCAGTGCTGGCAGCTTTCGTGTGGGCGCAATCGCTGGACGTTTTGAATTTGGCAGACGGGCTCTGCGACAGTCACATAGGCATTGTTGCATCATAACCAACCAAGGCTTTTGCAGAGCGCGAATGTCTGTGCGGCAGCGAATGCAGTTCCAAGGGACAGTGAAAACCAGGTAGACCTTTCAGTGCTGGCAGCTTTCGTGTGGGCGCAATCGCTGGACGTTGAGAATTTGGCAGCCGGGCTCTGCCAGAGTCACATAGGCATTGTTGCATCATAACCAACCAAGGCATTTGCAGAGCACGAATGTCTGTGCGGCAGCGAATGCAGTTCCAAGGGACAGTGAAAACCAGGTAGAGCTATCAGTGCTGGCAGTATTCGTGTGGGCGCAATCGCTGGACGTTTCGAATTTGGCAGCCGGGCTCTGCCAGAGTCACATAGGCATTGTTGCATCATAACCAACCAAGGCTTTTGCAGAGCGCGAATGTCTGTGCGGCAGCGAATGGAGTTCCAAGGGACAGTGAAAACCAGGTAGAGCTTTCAGTGCTGGCAGCTTTCGTGTGGGCGCAATCGCTGGACGTTTCGAATTTGGCAGCCGGGCTCTGCGACAGTCACATAGGCATTGTTGCATCATAACCAACGAAGGCATTTGCAGAGCACGAATGTCTGTGCGGCAGCGAATGCAGTTCCAAGGGACAGTGAAAACCAGGTAGACCTTTCAGTGCTGGCAGCTTTCGTGTGGGCGCAATCGCTGGACGTTGAGAATTTGGCAGCCGGGCTCTGCAACAGTCACATAGGCATTGTTGCATCATAACCAACCAAGGCTTTTGCAGAGAGCGAATGTCTGTGCGGCAGCGAATGCAGTTCCAAGGGACAGTGAAAACCAGGTAGACCTTTCAGTGCTGGCAGCTTTCGTGTGGGCGCAATCGCTGGACGTTGAGAATTTGGCAGCCGGGCTCTGCCAGAGTCACATAGGCATTGTTGCATCATAACCAACCAAGGATTTTGCAGAGCGCGAATGTCTGTGCGGCAGCGAATGCAGTTCCAAGGGACAGTGAAAACCAGGTAGAGCTTTCAGTGCTGGCAGCTTTCGTGTGGGTGCAATCGCTGCACGTTTCGAATTTGGCAGCCGGGTCTGCGACAGTCACATAGGCATTGTTGCATCATAACCAACCAAGGCATTTGCAGAGCGCGAATGTCTGTGCGGCAGCGAATGCAGTTCCAAGGGACAGTGAAAACCAGGTAGAGCTTTCAGTGCTGGCAGCTTTCGTGTGGGCGCAATCGCTGGACGTTAAGAATTTGGCAGCCGGGCTCTGCGACAGTTACATAGGCATTGTTGCATCATAACCAACCAAGGCATTTGCAGAGCGCGAATGTGTGTGCGGCAGCGAATGCAGTTCCAAGGGACAGTGAAAACCAGGTAGAGCTTGCAGTGCTGGCAGCTTTCGTGTGGGCGCAATCACTGGACGTTGAGAATTTGGCATCCGGGCTCTGCCAGAGTCACATAGGCATTGTTACATCATAACCAACCAAAGCCCTTGCGGAACGCGAATGTCTGTGCGGCAGCGAATGCAATTCCAAGGGACAGTGAAAACCAGGTAGACCTTTCAATCATGGCAGCTTTCGTGTGGGCGCAATCGCTGGACGTTTCGAATTGGGCAGCCGGGCTCTGCCAGAGTCACATAGGCATTGTTGCATCATAACCAACCAAGGCATTTGCAGAGTGCGAATGTCTGTGCGGCAGCGAATGCAGTTCCAAGGGACAGTGAAAACCAGGTAGACCTTTCAGTGCTGGCAGTATTCGTGTGGGCGCAATCGCTGGACGTTTCGAATTTGGCAGCCGGGCTCTGCGACAGTCACATAGGCATTGTTGCATCATAACCAACCAAGGATTTTGCAGAGCGCGAATGTCTGTGCGGCAGCGAATGCAGTTCCAAGGGACAGTGAAAACCAGGTAGAGCTTTCAGTGCTGGCGGCTTTTGTGTGGGCGCAATCGCTGGACGTTTCGAATTTGGCAGCCGGGCTCTGCCAGAGTCACATAGGCATTGTTGCATCATAACCAACCAAGGCATTTTCAGAGCGCGAATGTCTGTGCGGCAGTGAATGCAGTTCCAAGGGACAGTGAAAACCAGGTAGACCTTTCAGTGCTGGCAGTATTCGTGTGGGCGCAATCGCTGGACGTTGAGAATTTGGCAGCCGGGCTCTGCCAGAGTCACATAGGCATTGTTGCATCATAACCAACCAAGGCTTTTGCAGAGCGCGAATGTCTGTGCGGCAGCGAATGCAGTTCCAAGGGACAGTGAAAACCCGGTAGACCTTTCAGTGCTGGCAGCTTTCGTGTGGGCGCAATCGCTGGACGTTTCGAATTTGGCAGCCGGGCTCTGCGACAGTCACGTAGGCATTGTTGCATCATAACCAACCAAGGCATTTGCAGAGCACGAATGTCTGTGCGGCAGCGAATGCAGTTCCAAGGGACAGTGAAAACCAGGTAGACCTTTCAGTGCTGGCAGCTTTCGTGTGGGTGCAATCGCTGGACGTTTCGAATTTGGCAGCCGGGCTCTGCCAGAGTCACATAGGCATTGTTGCATCATAACCAACCAAGGCATTTGCAGAGCGCGAATGTCTGTGCGGCAGCGAATGCAGTTCCAAGGGACAGTGAAAACCAGGTAGACCTTTCCGTGCTGGCAGTATTCGTGTGGGCGCAATCGCTGGACGTTTCGAATTTGGCAGCCGGGCTCTGCCAGAGTCACATAGGCATTGTTGCATCATAACCAACCAAGGCATTTGCAGAGCGCGAATGTCTGTGCGGCAGCGAATGCAGTTCCAAGGGACAGTGAAAACCAGGTAGACCTTTCCGTGCTGGCAGCTTTCGTGTGGGCGCAATCGCTGGACGTTTCGAATTTGGCAGCCGGGCTCTGCGACAGTCACATAGGCATTGTTGCATCATAACCAACCAAGGCATTTGCAGAGCACGAATGTCTGTGCGGCAGCGAATGCAGTTCCAAGGGACAGTGAAAACCAGGTAGACCTTTCAGTGCTGGCAGTATTCGTGTGGGTGCAATCGCTGGACGTTGAGAATTTGGCAGCCGGGCTCTGCCAGAGTCACATAGGCATTGTTGCATCATAACCAACCAAGGCTTTTGCATAGCGCGAATGTCTGTGCGGCAGCGAATGCAGTTCCAAGGGACAGTGAAAACCAGGTAGACCTTTCAGTGCTGGCAGCTTTCGTGTGGGCGCAATCGCTGGACGTTTCGAATTTGGCAGCCGGGCTCTGCGACAGCCACATAGGCATTGTTGCATCATAACCAAGCAAGGCATTTGCAGAGCACGAATGTCTGTGCGGCAGCGAATGCAGTTCCAAGGGACAGTGAAAACCAGGTAGACCTTTCAGTGCTGGCAGCTTTCGTGTGGGCGCAATCGCTGGACGTTGAGAATTTGGCAGCCGGGCTCTGCCAGAGTCACATAGGCATTGTTGCATCATAACCAACCAAGGCATTTGCAGAGCGCGAATGTCTGTGCGGCAGCGAATGCAGTTCCAATGGACAGTGAAAACCAGGTAGAGCTTGCAGTGCTGGCAGCTTTCGTGTGGGCGCAATCGCTGGACGTTGAGAATTTGGCAGCCGGGCTCTGCGACAGTCACATAGGCATTGTTGCATCATAACCAACCAAGGCTTTTGCACAGCGCGAATGTCTGTGCGGCAGCGAATGCAGTTCCAAGGGACAGTGAAAACCAGGTAGAGCTTTCAGTGCTGGCAGCTTTCGTGTGGGCGCAATCGCTGGACGTTGAGAATTTGGCAGCCGGGCTCTGCCAGAGTCACATAGGCATTGTTACATCATAACCAACCAAAGCTCTTGCGGAGCGCGAATGTCTGTGCGGCAGCGAATGCAGTTCCAAGAGACAGTGAAAACCAGGTAGACCTTTCAGTGCTGGCAGCTTTCGTGTGGGCGCAATCGCTGGACGTTTCGAATTTGGCAACCGGGCTCTGCGACAGTCACATAGGTATTGTTGCATCATAACCAACCAAGGCATTTGCAGAGCGCGAATGTCTGTGCGGCAGCGAATGCAGTTCCAAGGGACAGTGAAAACCAGGTAGACCTTTCAGTGCTGGCAGCTTTCGTGTGGGCGCAATCGCTGGACGTTTCGAATTTGGCAGCCGGGCTCTGCCAGAGTCACATAGGCATTGTTGCATCATAACCAACCAAGGCTTTTGCAGAGCGCGAATGTCTGTGCGGCAGCGAATGCAGTTCCAAGGGACAGTGAAAACCAGGTAGAGCTTTCCGTGCTGGCAGCTTTCGTGTGGGCGCAATCGCTGGACGTTGAGAACTTGGCAGCCGGGCTCTGCCAGAGTCACGTAGGCATTGTTGCATCATAACCAACCAAGGCTTTTGCAGAGCGCGAATGTCTGTGCGGCAGCGAATGCAGTTCCAAGGGACAGTGAAAACCAGGTAGAGCTTTCAGTGCTGGCAGCTTTCGTGTGGGCGCAATCGCTGGACGTTTCGAATTTGGCAGCCGGGCTCTGCCAGAGTCACATAGGCATTGTTGCATCATAACCAACCAAGGCATTTGCAGAGCGCGAATGTCTGTGCGGCAGCGAATGCAGTTCCAAGGGACAGTGAAAACCAGGTAGACCTTTCCGTGCTGGCAGTATTCGTGTGGGCGCAATCGCTGGACGTTTCGAATTTGGCAGCCGGGCTCTGCCAGAGTCACATAGGCATTGTTGCATCATAACCAACCAAGGCATTTGCAGAGCGCGAATGTCTGTGCGGCAGCGAATGCAGTTCCAAGGGACAGTGAAAACCAGGTAGACCTTTCAGTGCTGGCAGCTTTCGTGTGGGCGCAATCGCTAGACGTTTCGAATTTGGCAGCCGGGCTCTGCCAGAGTCACATAGGCATTGTTGCATCATAACCAACCAAGGCATTTGAAGAGCGCGAATGTCTGTGCGGCAGCGAATGCAGTTCCAAGGGACAGTGAAAACCAGGTAGACCTTGCAGTGCTGGCAGCTTTCGTGTGGGCGCAATCGCTGGACGTTTCGAATTTGGCAGCCGGGCTCTGCGACAGTCACATAGGCATTGTTGCATCATAACCAACCAAGGCATTTGCAGAGCACGAATGTCTGTGCGGCAGCGAATGCAGTTCCAAGGGACAGTGAAAACCAGGTAGACCTTTCAGTGCTGGCAGCTTTCATGTGGGCGCAATCGCTGGACGTTTTGAATTTGGCAGCCGGGCTCTGCGACAGTCACATAGGCATTGTTGCATCATAACCAACCAAGACATTTGCAGAGCGCGAATGTCTGTGCGGCAGCGAATGGAGTTCCAAGGGACAGTGAAAACCAGGTAGAGCTTTCAGTGCTGGCAGCTTTCGTGTGGGCGCAATCGCTGGACGTTTCGAATTTGGCATCCGGGCTCTGCCAGAGTCACATAGGCATTGTTGCATCATAAACAACCAGGGCATTTGCAGAGCGCGAATGTCTGTGCGGCAGCGAATGCAGTTCCAAGGGACAGTGAAAACCAGGTAGAGCTTTCAGTGCTGGCAGTATTCGTGTGGGCGCAATCGCTGGACGTTTCGAATTTGGCAGCCGGGCTCTGCCAGAGTCACATAGGCATTATTGCATCATAACCAACCAAGGCTTTTGCAGAGCGCGAATGTCTGTGCGGCAGCGAATGCAGTTCCAAGGGACAGTGAAAACCAGGTAGAGCTTTCAGTGCTGGCAGCTTTCGTGTGGGCGCAATCGCTGGACGTTGAGAATTTGGCAGCCGGGCTCTGCGACAGTCACATAGGCATTGTTGCATCATAACCAACCAAGGCTTTTGCAGAGCGCGAATGTCTGTGCGGCAGCGAATGCAGTTCCAAGGGACAGTGAAAACCAGGTAGACCTTTCAGTGCTGGCAGCTTTCGTGTGGGCGCAATCGCTGGACGTTGAGAATTTGGCAGCCGGGCTCTGACAGAGTCACATAGGCATTGTTGCATCATAACCAACCAAGGCATTTGCAGAGCACGAATGTCTGTGCGGCAGCGAATGCAGTTCCAAGGGACAGTGAAAACCAGGTAGAGCTTTCAGTGCTGGCAGTATTCGTGTGGGCGCAATCGCTGGACGTTGAGAATTTGGCAGCCGGGCTCTGGCAGAGTCACATAGGCATTGTTGCATCATAACCAACCAAGGCATTTGCAGAGCACGAATGTCTGTGCGGCAGCGAATGCAGTTCCAAGGGACAGTGAAAACCAGGTAGAGCTTTCAGTGCTGGCAGCTTTCGTGTGGGCGCAATCGCTGGACGTTTCGAATTTGGCATCCGGGCTCTGCCAGAGTCACATAGGCATTGTTGCATCATAACCAACCAAGGCATTTGCAGAGCGCGAATGTCTGTGCGGCAGCGAATGCAGTTCCAATGGACAGTGAAAACCAGGTAGACCTTTCAGTGCTGACAGCTTTCGTGTGGGCGCAATCGCTGGACGTTTCGAATTTGGCAGCCGGGCTCTCGACAGTCACATAGGTATTGTTGCATCATAACCAACCAAGGCATTTGCAGAGCACGAATGTCTGTGCGGCAGCGAATGCAGTTCCAAGGGACAGTGAAAACCAGGTAGACCTTTCAGTGCTGGCAGTATTCGTGTGGGCGCAATCGCTGGACGTTGAGAATTTGGCAGCCGGGCTCTGGCAGAGTCACATAGGCATTGTTGCATCATAACCAACCAAGGCATTTGCAGAGCACGAATGTCTGTGCGGCAGCGAATGCAGTTCCAAGGGACAGTGAAAACCAGGTAGAGCTTTCAGTGCTGGCAGCTTTCGTGTGGGCGCAATCGCTGGACGTTTCGAATTTGGCATCCGGGCTCTGCCAGAGTCACATAGGCATTGTTGCATCATAACCAACCAAGGCATTTGCAGAGCGCGAATGTCTGTGCGGCAGCGAATGCAGTTCCAATGGACAGTGAAAACCAGGTAGACCTTTCAGTGCTGGCAGCTTTCGTGTGGGCGCAATCGCTGGACGATTCGAATTTCGCAGCCGGGCTCTGCGACAGTCACATAGTGCATAATAACCAACCAAGGCATTTGCACAGCGCGAATGTCTGTGCGGCAGGGCATGCGGTTCTAACGGACAGTGAAAACCAGGTAGAGCTTTCAGTGCTGGGAGCTTTCGTATGGGCGCAATCGCTGGACGTTTCGAATTTGGCAGCCGGGCTCTGCCAGAGTCACACAGGCATTGTTGCATCATAACCAACGAAGGCATTTGCAGAGCTCGAATGTCTGTGCGGCAGCGAATGCAGTTCCAAGGGACAGTGAAAACCAGGTAGAGATTTCAGTGATGGCAGCTTTCGTGTGGGCGCAATCGCTGGACGTTTCGAATTTGGAAGCCGGGCTCTGCCAGAGTCACATAGGCATTGTTGCATCATAACTAACCAAGGCTTTTGCAGAGCGCGAATGTCAGCGCGACAGCGAATGCAGTTCCAAGGGACAGTGAAAACCAGGTAGAGCTTTCAGTGCTGGCAGCTTTCGTGTGGGCGCAGTGGCTGGACGTTTCGAATTGGGCAGCCGGGCTCTGCCAGAGTCACATAGGCATTGTTGCATCATAACCAACCAAGGCATTTGCACAGCGCGAAATTCTCTGCGGCAGCGCATGCATTTCTAACGGACAGTGAAAACCAGGTAGAGCTTTCAGTGCTGGCAGTATTTGTGTGGGCGCAATCGCTGGACGTTTCGAATTTGGCAGCCGGGCTCTGCGACAGTCACATAGGAATTGTTGCATCATAAACAACCAAACCTCTTCCAGAGCGAAAATGTCTGTGCGGCAGCGAATGCAGTTCCAAGGGACAGTGAAAACCAGGTAGAGCTTTCAGTGCTGGCAGCTTTCGTGTGGGCGCAATCGCTGGACATTTCGAATTTGGCAGCCGGGCTCTGACAGAGTCACATAGGCATTGTTGCATCATAACCAACGAAAGCCCTTGCAGAGCGCAAATGTCTGTGCGGCAGCGAAGGCAGTTCCAAGGGACAGTGAAAACCAGGTAGAGCTTTCAGTGCTGGCAGCTTTCGTGTGGGCGCAATCGCTGGACGTTTCTAATTTGGCACCTGGGCTCGGCCAGAGTCACATAGGCATTGTTGCATCATAACCAACCAAGGCATTTGCGGAGCGCGAATGTCTGTGCGGCAGCGCATGCAGTTCTAACGGACAGTGAAAACCAGGTAGAGCTTTCAGTGCTGGCAACTTTCGTGTGGGCGCAATCGCTGGACATTTCCAATTTGGCAGCCGGGCTCTTCGACAGTCACATAGGCATTGTTGCATCATAACCAACCAAACCTCTTCCAGAGCGAAAATATCTGTGCGGAAGCGAATGCAGTTCCAAGGGACAGTGAAAGCCAGGTACACCTTTCAGTGCTGGCAGCTTTCGTGTGGGCGCAATCACTGGACGTTGATAATTTGGCAGCCGGGTTCGGCCAGAGTCACATAGGCATTGTTGCATCATAACCAACCAAGGCATTTGCAGAGCGCGAATGTCTGTGCGGCAGCGAATGCAGTGCCAAGGGACAGTGAAAACCAGGTAGAGCTTGCAGCGCTGGCAGCTTTCGTGTGGGCGCAATCGCTGGACGTTTTGAATTTGGCAGCCGGGCTCGGCCACAGTCACATAGGAATTGTTGCATCATAACCAACCAAAGCATTTGCACAGCGCGAATGTCTGTGCGGCAGCGAATGCAGTTCCAAGGGACAGTGAAAACCAGGTAGAGCTTTCAGTGCTGGCAGCTTTCGTGTGGGCGCTATCGCTGGACATTTCGAATTTGGCAGCCGGGCTCTGACAGAGTCACATAGGCATTGTTGCATCATAACCAACGAAAGCCCTTGCAGAGCGCAAATGTCTGTGCGGCAGCGAAGGCAGTTCCAAGGGACAGTGAAAACTAGGTAGAGCTTTCAGTGCTGGCAGCTTTCGTGTGGGCGCAATCGCTGGACGTTGAGAATTTGGCACCTGGGCTCGGCCAGAGTCACATAGGCATTGTTGCATCATAACCAACCAAGGCATTTGCACAGTGCGAATGTCTGTGCGGCAGCACATGCAGTTCTAACGGACAGTGAAAACCAGGTAGAGCTTTCAGTGCTGGCAGTATTTGTGTGCGCCAAATCGCTGGACGTTTCCAATTTGGCAGCCGGGCTCTGCCAGAGTCACATAGGAATTGTTGCATCATAACCAACCAAACCTCTTCCAGAGCGAAAATGTCTGTGCGGCAGCGAATGCAGTTCCAAGGGACAGTGAAAACCAGATAGAGCTTTCAGTGCTGGCAGCTTTCGTGTGGGCGCAATCGCTGGACGTTTTGAATTTGGCAGCCGGGCTCGGCCAGAGTCACATAGGCATTGTTGCATCATAACCAACCAAGGCATTTGCAGAGCGCGAATGTCTGTGCGGCAGCGAATGCAGTTCCAAGGGACAGTGAAAACTAGGTAGAGATTTCAGTGCTGGCAGCTTTCGTGTGGGCACAATCGCTGGACGTTGAGAATTTGGCAGCCGGGCTCTGCGACAGTCACATAGGCATTGTTGCATCATAACCAACCAAGGCATTTGTAGAGCGCGAATGTCTGTGCGGCAGCGAATGCACTACCAAGGGACAGTGAAAACCAGGTAGAGCTTTCAGTGCTGGCAGTATTCGTGTGGGCGCAATCGCGGGACGTTTAGAATTTGGCAGCCGGGCTCTGCCAGAGTCACATAGGCATTGTTGCATCATAACTAAACAAGGCTTTTGCATAGCGCGAATGTCTGTGCGGCAGCGAATGCAGTTCTAAGGGACAGTGAAAACCAGGTAGAGCTTTCAGTGCTGGCAGCTTTCATGTGGGCGCAATCGCTGGACTTTTAGAATTTGGCAGCCGGGCTCTGCCAGAGTCACATAGGCATTGTTGCATCATAACCAACCAAGGCTCTTGCAGAGCGCGAATGTCTCTGCGGCAGCGAATGCAGTTCCAAGGGACAGTGAAAACCAGGTAGAGCTTTCAGTGCTGGCAGCTTTTGTGTGGGCGCAATCGCTGGACATTTCGAATTTGGCAGCCGGGCTCTGCCAGAGTCACATAGGCATTGTTGCATCATAACCAACGAAAGCCCTTGCAGAGCGCAAATGTCTGTGCGGCAGCGAAGGCAGTTCCAAGGGACAGTGAAAACCAGGTAGAGCTTTCAGTGCTGGCAGCTTTCGTGTGGGCGCAATCGCTGGACGTTTCTAATTTGGCACCTGGGCTCGGCCAGAGTCACATAGGCATTGTTGCATCATAACCAACCAAGGCATTTGCGGAGCGCGAATGTCTGTGCGGCAGCGCATGCAGTTCTAACGGACAGTGAAAACCAGGTAGAGCTTTCAGTGCTGGCAACTTTCGTGTGGGCGCAATCGCTGGACATTTCCAATTTGGCAGCCGGGCTCTTCGACAGTCACATAGGCATTGTTGCATCATAACCAACCAAACCTCTTCCAGAGCGAAAATGTCTGTGCGGAAGCGAATGCAGTTCCAAGGGACAGTGAAAGCCAGGTACACCTTTCAGTGCTGGCAGCTTTCGTGTGGGCGCAATCACTGGACGTTGATAATTTGGCAGCCGGGTTCGGCCAGAGTCACATAGGCATTGTTGCATCATAACCAACCAAGGCATTTGCAGAGCGCGAATGTCTGTGCGGCAGCGAATGCAGTGCCAAGGGACAGTGAAAACCAGGTAGAGCTTGCAGCGCTGGCAGCTTTCGTGTGGGCGCAATCGCTGGACGTTTTGAATTTGGCAGCCGGGCTGGGCCACAGTCACATAGGCATTGTTGCATCATAACCAACCAAAGCATTTGCACAGCGCGAATGTCTGTGCGGCAGCGAATGCAGTACCAAGGGACAGTGGAAACCAGATAGTGCTTTCAGTGCTGGCAGCTTTCGTGTGGGCGCAATCGCTGGACGTTTCGAATTTGGCAGCCGGGCTCGGCCACAGTCACGTAGGCATTGTTGCATCATAACCAACCAAAGCCCTTGCAGAGCGCAAATGTCTGTGCGGCAGCGAATGCAGTTCCAAGGGACAGTGAAAACCAGGTAGAGCTTTCAGTGATGGCAGTATTTGTGTGGGCGAAATCGCTGGACGTTTCCAATTTGGCAGCCGGGCTCCGCCAGAGTCACATAGGCATTGTTGAATCATAACCAACCAAGGCATTTGCAGAGCACGAATGTCTGTGCGGCAGCGAATGCAGTTCCAAGGGACCGTGAAAACCAGGTAGAGCTTTCAGTGCTGGCAGCTTTCGTGTGGGTGCAATCGCTGGACGTTGAGAATTTGGCAGCCGGGCTCTGCGACAGTCATATAGGCATTGTTGCATCATAACCAACCAAGGCATTTGCACAGCGCGAATGTCTGTGCGGCAGCGAATGCAGTTCCAAGGGACAGTGAAAACCAGGTAGAGCTTTCAGTGCTGGCAGCTTTCGTGTGGGCGCAATCGCTGGACGTTTCGAATTTGGCAGCCGGGTTCGGCCAGGGTCACATAGGCATTGTTGCATCATAACCAACCAAGGCATTTGAAGAGTACGAATGTCTGTGCGGCAGCGCATGCAGTTCTAAAGGACAGTGAAAACCAGGTAGACCTTTCAGTGCTGGCAGCTTTCGTGTGGGCGAAATCGTTGGACGTTTCCAATTTGGCAGCCGGGCTCTGCGACAGTCACATAGGCATTGTTGCGTCATAACCAACCAAACCTATTCCAGAGTGAAAATGTCTGTGCGGCAGAGAATGCAGATCCAAGGGACAGTGAAAACCAGGTAGAGCTTTCAGTGCTGGCAGCTTTCGTGTGGGCGCAATCACTGGACGTTGATAATTTCGCAGCCGGGTTCGGCCAGAGTCACATAGGCATTGTTGCATCATAAGCAACCAAAGCCCTTGCAGAGCGCGAATGTCTGTGCGGCAGCGAATGCAGTTCCAAGGGACAGTGAAAACCAGGTAGAGCTTTCAGTGCTGGCAGCTTTCGTGTGGGCGCAATCGCTGGACGTTGAGAATTTGGCAACCGGGCTCGGCCAGAGTCCCACAGGCATTGTTGCATTATAACCAACCAAGGCATTTGCAGAGCTCGAATGTCTGTGCGGCAGCGAATGCAGTTCCAAGGGACAGTGAAAACCAGGTAGAGCTTTCAGTGCTGGCAGTAATTGTGTGGGCGAAACCGCTGGACGTTTCGAATTTGGCAGCCGGGCTCTGCGACAGTCACATAGGCATTGTTGCATCATAACCAACCAAGGCATTTGAAGAGTGCGAATATCTGTGCGGCAGCGAATGCAGTTCCAAGGGACAGTGAAAACCAGGTAGAGCTTTCAGTGCTGGCAGCTTTCGTGTGGGCGCAATCGCTGGACGTTTCGAATTTGGCAGCCGTGCTCTGCCAGAGTCACATAGGCATTGTTGCATCATAACCAACCAAAGCCCTTGCAGAGTACAAATGTCTGTGCGACAGCGAATGCAGTTCCAAGGGACAGTGAAAACCAGGTAGAGCTTTCAGTGCTGGCAGTAATTGTGTGGGCGCAATCGCTGGATGTTTCGAATTTGGCATCCGGGATCGGACAGAGTCACATAGGCATTGTTGCATCATAACCAACCAAGGCATTTGCACGGCGCGAATGTCTGTGCGGCAGCGAATGCAGTTCCAAGGGACACTGAAAACCAGGTAGAGATTTCACTGCTGGCAGCTTTCGTGTGGGCGCAATCGCTGGACGTTTCGAATTTGGCAGCCGGGCTCGGCCAGAGTCACATAGGCATTGTTGCATCATAACCAACCAAGGCTTTTGCAGAGCACGAATGTCTGTGTGGCAGCGAATGCAGTTCCAAGGGACAGTGAAAACCAGGTAGAGCTTGCAGTGCTGGCAGTATTTGTGTGGGCGAAACCGCTGGACGTTTCGAATTTCGCAGCCGGGCTCTGCGACAGTCACATAGGAATTGTTGCATCATAACCAACAAAGACATTTGAAGAGTGCGAATGTCTGTGCGGCAGCGAATGCAGTTCCAAGGGACCGTGAAAACCAGGTAGAGCTTTCAGTGCTGGCAGCTTTCGTGTGGGTGCAATCGCTGGACGTTGAGAATTTGGCAGCCGGGCTCTGCGACAGTCATATAGGCATTGTTGCATCATAACCAACCAAGGCATTTGCACAGCGCGAATGTCTGTGCGGCAGCGAATGCAGTTCCAAGGGACAGTGAAAACCAGGTAGAGCTTTCAGTGCTGGCAGCTTTCGTGTGGGCGCAATCGCTGGACGTTTCGAATTTGGCAGCCGGGCTCGGCCAGGGTCACATAGCCATTGTTGCATCATAACCAACCAAAGCCCTTGCAGAGCGCAAATGTCTGTGCGGCAGCGAATGCAGTTCCAAGGGACAGTGAAAACCAGGTAGTGCTTTCAGTGCTGGCAGTATTTGTGTGGGTGCAATCGCTGGAGGTTTCGAATTTGGCAGCCGGGCTCGGACAGAGTCACATAGGCATTGTTGCATCATAACCAACCAAGGCATTTGCACAGCGCGAATGTCTGTGCGGCAGCGAATTCAGTTCGAAGGGACAGTGGAAACCAGGTAGAGCTTTCAGTGCTGGCAGCTTTCGTGTGGGCGCAATCGCTGGACGTTTCGAATTTGGCAGCCGGGCTCTGCCAGAGTCACATAGGGATTGTTGCATCATAACCAAACAAGGCTTTTGCAGAGCGCGAATGTCTGCGCGACAGCGAATGCAGTTCCAAGGGACAGTGGAAACCAGGTAGAGCTTTCAGTGCTGGCAGTATTCATGTGTGCGCAATCGCTGGACGTTTTAAATTTGGCAGCCGGGCTCTGCCAGAGTCACATAGGGATTGTTGCATCATAACCAACCAAGGCTTTTGCAGAGCACGAATGTCTGTGTGGCAGCGAATGCAGTTCCAAGGGACAGTGAAAACCAGGTAGACCTTTCAGTGCTGGCAGTATTCGTGTGGGCGCAATCGCTGGACGTTGAGAATTTGGCAGCCGGGCTCTGGCAGAGTCACATAGGCATTGTTGCATCATAACCAACCAAGGCATTTGCAGAGCACGAATGTCTGTGCGGCAGCGAATGCAGTTCCAAGGGACAGTGAAAACCAGGTAGAGCTTTCAGTGCTGGCAGCTTTCGTGTGGGCGCAATCGCTGGACGTTTCGAATTTGGCATCCGGGCTCTGCCAGAGTCACATAGGCATTGTTGCATCATAACCAACCAAGGCATTTGCAGAGCGCGAATGTCTGTGCGGCAGCGAATGCAGTTCCAATGGACAGTGAAAACCAGGTAGACCTTTCAGTGCTGACAGCTTTCGTGTGGGCGCAATCGCTGGACGTTTCGAATTTGGCAGCCGGGCTCTCGACAGTCACATAGGTATTGTTGCATCATAACCAACCAAGGCATTTGCAGAGCACGAATGTCTGTGCGGCAGCGAATGCAGTTCCAAGGGACAGTGAAAACCAGGTAGACCTTTCAGTGCTGGCAGTATTCGTGTGGGCGCAATCGCTGGACGTTGAGAATTTGGCAGCCGGGCTCTGGCAGAGTCACATAGGCATTGTTGCATCATAACCAACCAAGGCATTTGCAGAGCACGAATGTCTGTGCGGCAGCGAATGCAGTTCCAAGGGACAGTGAAAACCAGGTAGAGCTTTCAGTGCTGGCAGCTTTCGTGTGGGCGCAATCGCTGGACGTTTCGAATTTGGCATCCGGGCTCTGCCAGAGTCACATAGGCATTGTTGCATCATAACCAACCAAGGCATTTGCAGAGCGCGAATGTCTGTGCGGCAGCGAATGCAGTTCCAATGGACAGTGAAAACCAGGTAGACCTTTCAGTGCTGGCAGCTTTCGTGTGGGCGCAATCGCTGGACGATTCGAATTTCGCAGCCGGGCTCTGCGACAGTCACATAGTGCATAATAACCAACCAAGGCATTTGCACAGCGCGAATGTCTGTGCGGCAGGGCATGCGGTTCTAACGGACAGTGAAAACCAGGTAGAGCTTTCAGTGCTGGGAGCTTTCGTATGGGCGCAATCGCTGGACGTTTCGAATTTGGCAGCCGGGCTCTGCCAGAGTCACACAGGCATTGTTGCATCATAACCAACGAAGGCATTTGCAGAGCTCGAATGTCTGTGCGGCAGCGAATGCAGTTCCAAGGGACAGTGAAAACCAGGTAGAGATTTCAGTGATGGCAGCTTTCGTGTGGGCGCAATCGCTGGACGTTTCGAATTTGGAAGCCGGGCTCTGCCAGAGTCACATAGGCATTGTTGCATCATAACTAACCAAGGCTTTTGCAGAGCGCGAATGTCAGCGCGACAGCGAATGCAGTTCCAAGGGACAGTGAAAACCAGGTAGAGCTTTCAGTGCTGGCAGCTTTCGTGTGGGCGCAGTGGCTGGACGTTTCGAATTGGGCAGCCGGGCTCTGCCAGAGTCACATAGGCATTGTTGCATCATAACCAACCAAGGCATTTGCACAGCGCGAAATTCTCTGCGGCAGCGCATGCATTTCTAACGGACAGTGAAAACCAGGTAGAGCTTTCAGTGCTGGCAGTATTTGTGTGGGCGCAATCGCTGGACGTTTCGAATTTGGCAGCCGGGCTCTGCGACAGTCACATAGGAATTGTTGCATCATAAACAACCAAACCTCTTCCAGAGCGAAAATGTCTGTGCGGCAGCGAATGCAGTTCCAAGGGACAGTGAAAACCAGGTAGAGCTTTCAGTGCTGGCAGCTTTCGTGTGGGCGCAATCGCTGGACATTTCGAATTTGGCAGCCGGGCTCTGACAGAGTCACATAGGCATTGTTGCATCATAACCAACGAAAGCCCTTGCAGAGCGCAAATGTCTGTGCGGCAGCGAAGGCAGTTCCAAGGGACAGTGAAAACCAGGTAGAGCTTTCAGTGCTGGCAGCTTTCGTGTGGGCGCAATCGCTGGACGTTTCTAATTTGGCACCTGGGCTCGGCCAGAGTCACATAGGCATTGTTGCATCATAACCAACCAAGGCATTTGCGGAGCGCGAATGTCTGTGCGGCAGCGCATGCAGTTCTAACGGACAGTGAAAACCAGGTAGAGCTTTCAGTGCTGGCAACTTTCGTGTGGGCGCAATCGCTGGACATTTCCAATTTGGCAGCCGGGCTCTTCGACAGTCACATAGGCATTGTTGCATCATAACCAACCAAACCTCTTCCAGAGCGAAAATATCTGTGCGGAAGCGAATGCAGTTCCAAGGGACAGTGAAAGCCAGGTACACCTTTCAGTGCTGGCAGCTTTCGTGTGGGCGCAATCACTGGACGTTGATAATTTGGCAGCCGGGTTCGGCCAGAGTCACATAGGCATTGTTGCATCATAACCAACCAAGGCATTTGCAGAGCGCGAATGTCTGTGCGGCAGCGAATGCAGTGCCAAGGGACAGTGAAAACCAGGTAGAGCTTGCAGCGCTGGCAGCTTTCGTGTGGGCGCAATCGCTGGACGTTTTGAATTTGGCAGCCGGGCTCGGCCACAGTCACATAGGAATTGTTGCATCATAACCAACCAAAGCATTTGCACAGCGCGAATGTCTGTGCGGCAGCGAATGCAGTTCCAAGGGACAGTGAAAACCAGGTAGAGCTTTCAGTGCTGGCAGCTTTCGTGTGGGCGCTATCGCTGGACATTTCGAATTTGGCAGCCGGGCTCTGACAGAGTCACATAGGCATTGTTGCATCATAACCAACGAAAGCCCTTGCAGAGCGCAAATGTCTGTGCGGCAGCGAAGGCAGTTCCAAGGGACAGTGAAAACTAGGTAGAGCTTTCAGTGCTGGCAGCTTTCGTGTGGGCGCAATCGCTGGACGTTGAGAATTTGGCACCTGGGCTCGGCCAGAGTCACATAGGCATTGTTGCATCATAACCAACCAAGGCATTTGCACAGTGCGAATGTCTGTGCGGCAGCACATGCAGTTCTAACGGACAGTGAAAACCAGGTAGAGCTTTCAGTGCTGGCAGTATTTGTGTGCGCCAAATCGCTGGACGTTTCCAATTTGGCAGCCGGGCTCTGCCAGAGTCACATAGGAATTGTTGCATCATAACCAACCAAACCTCTTCCAGAGCGAAAATGTCTGTGCGGCAGCGAATGCAGTTCCAAGGGACAGTGAAAACCAGATAGAGCTTTCAGTGCTGGCAGCTTTCGTGTGGGCGCAATCGCTGGACGTTTTGAATTTGGCAGCCGGGCTCGGCCAGAGTCACATAGGCATTGTTGCATCATAACCAACCAAGGCATTTGCAGAGCGCGAATGTCTGTGCGGCAGCGAATGCAGTTCCAAGGGACAGTGAAAACTAGGTAGAGATTTCAGTGCTGGCAGCTTTCGTGTGGGCACAATCGCTGGACGTTGAGAATTTGGCAGCCGGGCTCTGCGACAGTCACATAGGCATTGTTGCATCATAACCAACCAAGGCATTTGTAGAGCGCGAATGTCTGTGCGGCAGCGAATGCACTACCAAGGGACAGTGAAAACCAGGTAGAGCTTTCAGTGCTGGCAGTATTCGTGTGGGCGCAATCGCGGGACGTTTAGAATTTGGCAGCCGGGCTCTGCCAGAGTCACATAGGCATTGTTGCATCATAACTAAACAAGGCTTTTGCATAGCGCGAATGTCTGTGCGGCAGCGAATGCAGTTCTAAGGGACAGTGAAAACCAGGTAGAGCTTTCAGTGCTGGCAGCTTTCATGTGGGCGCAATCGCTGGACTTTTAGAATTTGGCAGCCGGGCTCTGCCAGAGTCACATAGGCATTGTTGCATCATAACCAACCAAGGCTCTTGCAGAGCGCGAATGTCTCTGCGGCAGCGAATGCAGTTCCAAGGGACAGTGAAAACCAGGTAGAGCTTTCAGTGCTGGCAGCTTTTGTGTGGGCGCAATCGCTGGACATTTCGAATTTGGCAGCCGGGCTCTGCCAGAGTCACATAGGCATTGTTGCATCATAACCAACGAAAGCCCTTGCAGAGCGCAAATGTCTGTGCGGCAGCGAAGGCAGTTCCAAGGGACAGTGAAAACCAGGTAGAGCTTTCAGTGCTGGCAGCTTTCGTGTGGGCGCAATCGCTGGACGTTTCTAATTTGGCACCTGGGCTCGGCCAGAGTCACATAGGCATTGTTGCATCATAACCAACCAAGGCATTTGCGGAGCGCGAATGTCTGTGCGGCAGCGCATGCAGTTCTAACGGACAGTGAAAACCAGGTAGAGCTTTCAGTGCTGGCAACTTTCGTGTGGGCGCAATCGCTGGACATTTCCAATTTGGCAGCCGGGCTCTTCGACAGTCACATAGGCATTGTTGCATCATAACCAACCAAACCTCTTCCAGAGCGAAAATGTCTGTGCGGAAGCGAATGCAGTTCCAAGGGACAGTGAAAGCCAGGTACACCTTTCAGTGCTGGCAGCTTTCGTGTGGGCGCAATCACTGGACGTTGATAATTTGGCAGCCGGGTTCGGCCAGAGTCACATAGGCATTGTTGCATCATAACCAACCAAGGCATTTGCAGAGCGCGAATGTCTGTGCGGCAGCGAATGCAGTGCCAAGGGACAGTGAAAACCAGGTAGAGCTTGCAGCGCTGGCAGCTTTCGTGTGGGCGCAATCGCTGGACGTTTTGAATTTGGCAGCCGGGCTGGGCCACAGTCACATAGGCATTGTTGCATCATAACCAACCAAAGCATTTGCACAGCGCGAATGTCTGTGCGGCAGCGAATGCAGTACCAAGGGACAGTGGAAACCAGATAGTGCTTTCAGTGCTGGCAGCTTTCGTGTGGGCGCAATCGCTGGACGTTTCGAATTTGGCAGCCGGGCTCGGCCACAGTCACGTAGGCATTGTTGCATCATAACCAACCAAAGCCCTTGCAGAGCGCAAATGTCTGTGCGGCAGCGAATGCAGTTCCAAGGGACAGTGAAAACCAGGTAGAGCTTTCAGTGATGGCAGTATTTGTGTGGGCGAAATCGCTGGACGTTTCCAATTTGGCAGCCGGGCTCCGCCAGAGTCACATAGGCATTGTTGAATCATAACCAACCAAGGCATTTGCAGAGCACGAATGTCTGTGCGGCAGCGAATGCAGTTCCAAGGGACCGTGAAAACCAGGTAGAGCTTTCAGTGCTGGCAGCTTTCGTGTGGGTGCAATCGCTGGACGTTGAGAATTTGGCAGCCGGGCTCTGCGACAGTCATATAGGCATTGTTGCATCATAACCAACCAAGGCATTTGCACAGCGCGAATGTCTGTGCGGCAGCGAATGCAGTTCCAAGGGACAGTGAAAACCAGGTAGAGCTTTCAGTGCTGGCAGCTTTCGTGTGGGCGCAATCGCTGGACGTTTCGAATTTGGCAGCCGGGTTCGGCCAGGGTCACATAGGCATTGTTGCATCATAACCAACCAAGGCATTTGAAGAGTACGAATGTCTGTGCGGCAGCGCATGCAGTTCTAAAGGACAGTGAAAACCAGGTAGACCTTTCAGTGCTGGCAGCTTTCGTGTGGGCGAAATCGTTGGACGTTTCCAATTTGGCAGCCGGGCTCTGCGACAGTCACATAGGCATTGTTGCGTCATAACCAACCAAACCTATTCCAGAGTGAAAATGTCTGTGCGGCAGAGAATGCAGATCCAAGGGACAGTGAAAACCAGGTAGAGCTTTCAGTGCTGGCAGCTTTCGTGTGGGCGCAATCACTGGACGTTGATAATTTCGCAGCCGGGTTCGGCCAGAGTCACATAGGCATTGTTGCATCATAAGCAACCAAAGCCCTTGCAGAGCGCGAATGTCTGTGCGGCAGCGAATGCAGTTCCAAGGGACAGTGAAAACCAGGTAGAGCTTTCAGTGCTGGCAGCTTTCGTGTGGGCGCAATCGCTGGACGTTGAGAATTTGGCAACCGGGCTCGGCCAGAGTCCCACAGGCATTGTTGCATTATAACCAACCAAGGCATTTGCAGAGCTCGAATGTCTGTGCGGCAGCGAATGCAGTTCCAAGGGACAGTGAAAACCAGGTAGAGCTTTCAGTGCTGGCAGTAATTGTGTGGGCGAAACCGCTGGACGTTTCGAATTTGGCAGCCGGGCTCTGCGACAGTCACATAGGCATTGTTGCATCATAACCAACCAAGGCATTTGAAGAGTGCGAATATCTGTGCGGCAGCGAATGCAGTTCCAAGGGACAGTGAAAACCAGGTAGAGCTTTCAGTGCTGGCAGCTTTCGTGTGGGCGCAATCGCTGGACGTTTCGAATTTGGCAGCCGTGCTCTGCCAGAGTCACATAGGCATTGTTGCATCATAACCAACCAAAGCCCTTGCAGAGTACAAATGTCTGTGCGACAGCGAATGCAGTTCCAAGGGACAGTGAAAACCAGGTAGAGCTTTCAGTGCTGGCAGTAATTGTGTGGGCGCAATCGCTGGATGTTTCGAATTTGGCATCCGGGATCGGACAGAGTCACATAGGCATTGTTGCATCATAACCAACCAAGGCATTTGCACGGCGCGAATGTCTGTGCGGCAGCGAATGCAGTTCCAAGGGACACTGAAAACCAGGTAGAGATTTCACTGCTGGCAGCTTTCGTGTGGGCGCAATCGCTGGACGTTTCGAATTTGGCAGCCGGGCTCGGCCAGAGTCACATAGGCATTGTTGCATCATAACCAACCAAGGCTTTTGCAGAGCACGAATGTCTGTGTGGCAGCGAATGCAGTTCCAAGGGACAGTGAAAACCAGGTAGAGCTTGCAGTGCTGGCAGTATTTGTGTGGGCGAAACCGCTGGACGTTTCGAATTTCGCAGCCGGGCTCTGCGACAGTCACATAGGAATTGTTGCATCATAACCAACAAAGACATTTGAAGAGTGCGAATGTCTGTGCGGCAGCGAATGCAGTTCCAAGGGACCGTGAAAACCAGGTAGAGCTTTCAGTGCTGGCAGCTTTCGTGTGGGTGCAATCGCTGGACGTTGAGAATTTGGCAGCCGGGCTCTGCGACAGTCATATAGGCATTGTTGCATCATAACCAACCAAGGCATTTGCACAGCGCGAATGTCTGTGCGGCAGCGAATGCAGTTCCAAGGGACAGTGAAAACCAGGTAGAGCTTTCAGTGCTGGCAGCTTTCGTGTGGGCGCAATCGCTGGACGTTTCGAATTTGGCAGCCGGGCTCGGCCAGGGTCACATAGCCATTGTTGCATCATAACCAACCAAAGCCCTTGCAGAGCGCAAATGTCTGTGCGGCAGCGAATGCAGTTCCAAGGGACAGTGAAAACCAGGTAGTGCTTTCAGTGCTGGCAGTATTTGTGTGGGTGCAATCGCTGGAGGTTTCGAATTTGGCAGCCGGGCTCGGACAGAGTCACATAGGCATTGTTGCATCATAACCAACCAAGGCATTTGCACAGCGCGAATGTCTGTGCGGCAGCGAATTCAGTTCGAAGGGACAGTGGAAACCAGGTAGAGCTTTCAGTGCTGGCAGCTTTCGTGTGGGCGCAATCGCTGGACGTTTCGAATTTGGCAGCCGGGCTCTGCCAGAGTCACATAGGGATTGTTGCATCATAACCAAACAAGGCTTTTGCAGAGCGCGAATGTCTGCGCGACAGCGAATGCAGTTCCAAGGGACAGTGGAAACCAGGTAGAGCTTTCAGTGCTGGCAGTATTCATGTGTGCGCAATCGCTGGACGTTTTAAATTTGGCAGCCGGGCTCTGCCAGAGTCACATAGGGATTGTTGCATCATAACCAACCAAGGCTTTTGCAGAGCACGAATGTCTGTGTGGCAGCGAATGCAGTTCCAAGGGACAGTGAAAACCAGGTAGAGCTTTCAGTGCTGGCAGTATTTGTGTGGGCGAAACCGCTGGACGTTTCGAATTTGGCAGCCGGGCTCTGCCAGAGTCACATAGGCATTGTTGCATCATAACCAACCAAGGCATTTGAAGAGTACGAATGTCTGTGCGGCAGCGCATGCAGTTCTAAAGGACAGTGAAAACCAGGTAGAGCTTTCAGTGCTGGCAGCTTTCTTGTGGGCGAAATCGCTGGACGTTTCCAATTTGGCAGCCGGGCTCTGCGACAGTCACATAGGCATTGTTGCGTCATAACCAACCAAACCTATTCCAGAGCGAAAATGTCTGTGCGGCAGAGAATGCAGATCCAAGGGACAGTGAAAACCAGGTAGAGCTTTCAGTGCTGGCAGCTTTCGTGTGGGCGCAATCGCTGGACGTTTCGAATTTGGCAGCCGGGCTCTGCCAGAGTCACATAGGCATTGTTGCATCATAACCAACCAAGGCATTTGCAGAGCATGAATGTCTGTGCGGCAGCGCATGCAGTTCCAAGGGACAGTGAAAACCAGGTAGAGCTTTCAGTGCTGGCAGTATTTGTGTAGGAGAAATCGCTGGAGGTTTCCAATTTGGCAGCCAGGCTCTGCGACAGTCACATAGGTATTGTTGCATCATAACCAACCAAGGCATTTGCAGAGCGCGAATGTCTGTGCGGCAGCGCATGCAGTTCCAAGGGACAGTGAAAACCAGGTAGAGCTTGCAGTGCTGGCAGCTTTCGTGTGGGCGCAATCGCTGGACGTTTTGAATTTGGCAGCCGGGCTCGCACAGAGTCACATAGGCATTGTTGCATCATAACCAACCAAGGCATTTACACAGCGCGAATGTCTGTGCGGCAGCGAATGCAGTTCCAATGGACAGTGGAAACCAGGTAGAGCTTTCAGTGCTGGCAGCTTTCGTGTGGGCGCAATCGCTGGACGTTGAGAATTTGGCAGCCGGGCTCTGCCAGAGTCACATAGGCATTGTTGCATCATAACCAACGAAAGCCCTTGCAGAGCGCAAATGTCTGTGCGGCAGCGAAGGCAGTTCCAAGGGACAGTGAAAACCAGGTAGAGCTTTCAGTGCTGGCAGCTTTCGTGTGGGCGCAATCGCTGGACGTTTCTAATTTGGCACCTGGGCTCGGCCAGAGTCACATAGGCATTGTTGCATCATAACCAACCAAGGCATTTGCGGAGCGCGAATGTCTGTGCGGCAGCGCATGCAGTTCTAACGGACAGTGAAAACCAGGTAGAGCTTTCAGTGCTGGCAACTTTCGTGTGGGCGCAATCGCTGGACATTTCCAATTTGGCAGCCGGGCTCTTCGACAGTCACATAGGCATTGTTGCATCATAACCAACCAAACCTCTTCCAGAGCGAAAATGTCTGTGCGGAAGCGAATGCAGTTCCAAGGGACAGTGAAAGCCAGGTACACCTTTCAGTGCTGGCAGCTTTCGTGTGGGCGCAATCACTGGACGTTGATAATTTGGCAGCCGGGTTCGGCCAGAGTCACATAGGCATTGTTGCATCATAACCAACCAAGGCATTTGCAGAGCGCGAATGTCTGTGCGGCAGCGAATGCAGTGCCAAGGGACAGTGAAAACCAGGTAGAGCTTGCAGCGCTGGCAGCTTTCGTGTGGGCGCAATCGCTGGACGTTTTGAATTTGGCAGCCGGGCTGGGCCACAGTCACATAGGCATTGTTGCATCATAACCAACCAAAGCATTTGCACAGCGCGAATGTCTGTGCGGCAGCGAATGCAGTACCAAGGGACAGTGGAAACCAGATAGTGCTTTCAGTGCTGGCAGCTTTCGTGTGGGCGCAATCGCTGGACGTTTCGAATTTGGCAGCCGGGCTCGGCCACAGTCACGTAGGCATTGTTGCATCATAACCAACCAAAGCCCTTGCAGAGCGCAAATGTCTGTGCGGCAGCGAATGCAGTTCCAAGGGACAGTGAAAACCAGGTAGAGCTTTCAGTGATGGCAGTATTTGTGTGGGCGAAATCGCTGGACGTTTCCAATTTGGCAGCCGGGCTCCGCCAGAGTCACATAGGCATTGTTGAATCATAACCAACCAAGGCATTTGCAGAGCACGAATGTCTGTGCGGCAGCGAATGCAGTTCCAAGGGACCGTGAAAACCAGGTAGAGCTTTCAGTGCTGGCAGCTTTCGTGTGGGTGCAATCGCTGGACGTTGAGAATTTGGCAGCCGGGCTCTGCGACAGTCATATAGGCATTGTTGCATCATAACCAACCAAGGCATTTGCACAGCGCGAATGTCTGTGCGGCAGCGAATGCAGTTCCAAGGGACAGTGAAAACCAGGTAGAGCTTTCAGTGCTGGCAGCTTTCGTGTGGGCGCAATCGCTGGACGTTTCGAATTTGGCAGCCGGGTTCGGCCAGGGTCACATAGGCATTGTTGCATCATAACCAACCAAGGCATTTGAAGAGTACGAATGTCTGTGCGGCAGCGCATGCAGTTCTAAAGGACAGTGAAAACCAGGTAGACCTTTCAGTGCTGGCAGCTTTCGTGTGGGCGAAATCGTTGGACGTTTCCAATTTGGCAGCCGGGCTCTGCGACAGTCACATAGGCATTGTTGCGTCATAACCAACCAAACCTATTCCAGAGTGAAAATGTCTGTGCGGCAGAGAATGCAGATCCAAGGGACAGTGAAAACCAGGTAGAGCTTTCAGTGCTGGCAGCTTTCGTGTGGGCGCAATCACTGGACGTTGATAATTTCGCAGCCGGGTTCGGCCAGAGTCACATAGGCATTGTTGCATCATAAGCAACCAAAGCCCTTGCAGAGCGCGAATGTCTGTGCGGCAGCGAATGCAGTTCCAAGGGACAGTGAAAACCAGGTAGAGCTTTCAGTGCTGGCAGCTTTCGTGTGGGCGCAATCGCTGGACGTTTCGAATTTGGCAACCGGGCTCGGCCAGAGTCCCACAGGCATTGTTGCATTATAACCAACCAAGGCATTTGCAGAGCTCGAATGTCTGTGCGGCAGCGAATGCAGTTCCAAGGGACAGTGAAAACCAGGTAGAGCTTTCAGTGCTGGCAGTAATTGTGTGGGCGAAACCGCTGGACGTTTCGAATTTGGCAGCCGGGCTCTGCGACAGTCACATAGGCATTGTTGCATCATAACCAACCAAGGCATTTGAAGAGTGCGAATATCTGTGCGGCAGCGAATGCAGTTCCAAGGGACAGTGAAAACCAGGTAGAGCTTTCAGTGCTGGCAGCTTTCGTGTGGGCGCAATCGCTGGACGTTTCGAATTTGGCAGCCGTGCTCTGCCAGAGTCACATAGGCATTGTTGCATCATAACCAACCAAAGCCCTTGCAGAGTACAAATGTCTGTGCGACAGCGAATGCAGTTCCAAGGGACAGTGAAAACCAGGTAGAGCTTTCAGTGCTGGCAGTAATTGTGTGGGCGCAATCGCTGGATGTTTCGAATTTGGCATCCGGGATCGGACAGAGTCACATAGGCATTGTTGCATCATAACCAACCAAGGCATTTGCACGGCGCGAATGTCTGTGCGGCAGCGAATGCAGTTCCAAGGGACACTGAAAACCAGGTAGAGATTTCACTGCTGGCAGCTTTCGTGTGGGCGCAATCGCTGGACGTTTCGAATTTGGCAGCCGGGCTCGGCCAGAGTCACATAGGCATTGTTGCATCATAACCAACCAAGGCTTTTGCAGAGCACGAATGTCTGTGTGGCAGCGAATGCAGTTCCAAGGGACAGTGAAAACCAGGTAGAGCTTGCAGTGCTGGCAGTATTTGTGTGGGCGAAACCGCTGGACGTTTCGAATTTCGCAGCCGGGCTCTGCGACAGTCACATAGGAATTGTTGCATCATAACCAACAAAGACATTTGAAGAGTGCGAATGTCTGTGCGGCAGCGAATGCAGTTCCAAGGGACCGTGAAAACCAGGTAGAGCTTTCAGTGCTGGCAGCTTTCGTGTGGGTGCAATCGCTGGACGTTGAGAATTTGGCAGCCGGGCTCTGCGACAGTCATATAGGCATTGTTGCATCATAACCAACCAAGGCATTTGCACAGCGCGAATGTCTGTGCGGCAGCGAATGCAGTTCCAAGGGACAGTGAAAACCAGGTAGAGCTTTCAGTGCTGGCAGCTTTCGTGTGGGCGCAATCGCTGGACGTTTCGAATTTGGCAGCCGGGCTCGGCCAGGGTCACATAGCCATTGTTGCATCATAACCAACCAAAGCCCTTGCAGAGCGCAAATGTCTGTGCGGCAGCGAATGCAGTTCCAAGGGACAGTGAAAACCAGGTAGTGCTTTCAGTGCTGGCAGTATTTGTGTGGGCGCAATCGCTGGAGGTTTCGAATTTGGCAGCCGGGCTCGGACAGAGTCACATAGGCATTGTTGCATCATAACCAACCAAGGCATTTGCACAGCGCGAATGTCTGTGCGGCAGCGAATTCAGTTCGAAGGGACAGTGGAAACCAGGTAGAGCTTTCAGTGCTGGCAGCTTTCGTGTGGGCGCAATCGCTGGACGTTTCGAATTTGGCAGCCGGGCTCTGCCAGAGTCACATAGGGATTGTTGCATCATAACCAAACAAGGCTTTTGCAGAGCGCGAATGTCTGTGCGGCAGCGAATGCAGTTCTAAGGGACAGTGAAAACCAGGTAGAGCTTTCAGTGCTGGCAGCTTTCATGTGGGCGCAATCGCTGGACTTTTAGAATTTGGCAGCCGGGCTCTGCCAGAGTCACATAGGCATTGTTGCATCATAACCAACCAAGGCTCTTGCAGAGCGCGAATGTCTCTGCGGCAGCGAATGCAGTTCCAAGGGACAGTGAAAACCAGGTAGAGCTTTCAGTGCTGGCAGCTTTCGTGTGGGCGCAATCGCTGGACATTTCGAATTTGGCAGCCGGGCTCTGACAGAGTCACATAGGCATTGTTGCATCATAACCAACGAAAGCCCTTGCAGAGCGCAAATGTCTGTGCGGCAGCGAAGGCAGTTCCAAGGGACAGTGAAAACCAGGTAGAGCTTTCAGTGCTGGCAGCTTTCGTGTGGGCGCAATCGCTGGACGTTTCTAATTTGGCACCTGGGCTCGGCCAGAGTCACATAGGCATTGTTGCATCATAACCAACCAAGGCATTTGCGGAGCGCGAATGTCTGTGCGGCAGCGCATGCAGTTCTAACGGACAGTGAAAACCAGGTAGAGCTTTCAGTGCTGGCAACTTTCGTGTGGGCGCAATCGCTGGACATTTCCAATTTGGCAGCCGGGCTCTTCGACAGTCACATAGGCATTGTTGCATCATAACCAACCAAACCTCTTCCAGAGCGAAAATGTCTGTGCGGAAGCGAATGCAGTTCCAAGGGACAGTGAAAGCCAGGTACACCTTTCAGTGCTGGCAGCTTTCGTGTGGGCGCAATCACTGGACGTTGATAATTTGGCAGCCGGGTTCGGCCAGAGTCACATAGGCATTGTTGCATCATAACCAACCAAGGCATTTGCAGAGCGCGAATGTCTGTGCGGCAGCGAATGCAGTGCCAAGGGACAGTGAAAACCAGGTAGAGCTTGCAGCGCTGGCAGCTTTCGTGTGGGCGCAATCGCTGGACGTTTCGAATTTGGCAGCCGGGCTCGGCCACAGTCACGTAGGCATTGTTGCATCATAACCAACCAAAGCCCTTGCAGAGCGCAAATGTCTGTGCGGCAGCGAATGCAGTTCCAAGGGACAGTGAAAACCAGGTAGAGCTTTCAGTGATGGCAGTATTTGTGTGGGCGAAATCGCTGGACGTTTCCAATTTGGCAGCCGGGCTCCGCCAGAGTCACATAGGCATTGTTGCATCATAACCAACCAAGGCATTTGCAGAGCACGAATGTCTGTGCGGCAGCGAATGCAGTTCCAAGGGACCGTGAAAACCAGGTAGAGCTTTCAGTGCTGGCAGCTTTCGTGTGGGTGCAATCGCTGGACGTTGAGAATTTGGCAGCCGGGCTCTGCGACAGTCATATAGGCATTGTTGCATCATAACCAACCAAGGCATTTGCACAGCGCGAATGTCTGTGCGGCAGCGAATGCAGTTCCAAGGGACAGTGAAAACCAGGTAGAGCTTTCAGTGCTGGCAGCTTTCGTGTGGGCGCAATCGCTGGACGTTTCGAATTTGGCAGCCGGGCTCGGCCACAGTCACGTAGGCATTGTTGCATCATAACCAACAAAAGCCCTTGCAGAGCGCAAATGTCTGTGCGGCAGCGAATGCAGTTCCAAGGGACAGTGAAAACCAGGTAGTGCTTTCAGTGCTGGCAGTATTTGTGTGGGCGCAATCGCTGGACGTTGAGAATTTGGCAGCCGGGCTCTGCCAGAGTCACATAGGCATTGTTGCATCATAACCAAACAAGGCTTTTGCAGAGCGCGAATGTCTGCGCGACAGCGAATGCAGTTCCAAGGGACAGTGGAAACCAGGTAGAGCTTTCAGTGCTGGCAGTATTCATGTGGGCGCAATCGCTGGACGTTTTAAATTTGGCAGCCGGGCTCTGCCAGAGTCACATAGGGATTGTTGCATCATAACCAACCAAGGCTTTTGCAGAGCACGAATGTCTGTGTGGCAGCGAATGCAGTTCCAAGGGACAGTGAAAACCAGGTAGAGATTTCAGTGCTGGCAGTATTTGTGTGGGCGAAACCGCTGGACGTTTCGAATTTGGCAGCCGGGCTCTGCCAGAGTCACATAGGCATTGTTGCATCATAACCAACCAAGGCATTTGAAGAGTACGAATGTCTGTGCGGCAGCGCATGCAGTTCTAAAGGACAGTGAAAACCAGGTAGAGCTTTCAGTGCTGGCAGCTTTCGTGTGGGCGAAATCGTTGGACGTTTCCAATTTGGCAGCCGGGCTCTGCGACAGTCACATAGGCATTGTTGCGTCATAACCAACCAAACCTATTCCAGAGTGAAAATGTCTGTGCGGCAGAGTATGCAGATCCAAGGGACAGTGAAAACCAGGTAGAGCTTTCAGTGCTGGCAGCTTTCGTGTGGGCGCAATCACTGGACGTTGATAATTTCGCAGCCGGGTTCGGCCAGAGTCACATAGGCATTGTTGCATCATAAGCAACCAAAGCCCTTGCAGAGCGCGAATGTCTGTGCGGCAGCGAATGCAGTTCCAAGGGACAGTGAAAACCAGGTAGAGCTTTCAGTGCTGGCAGCTTTCGTGTGGGCGCAATCGCTGGACGTTTCGAATTTGGCAACCGGGCTCGGCCAGAGTCCCACAGGCATTGTTGCATTATAACCAACCAAGGCATTTGCAGAGCTCGAATGTCTGTGCGGCAGCGAATGCAGTTCCAAGGGACAGTGAAAACCAGGTAGAGCTTTCAGTGCTGGCAGTAATTGTGTGGGCGAAACCGCTGGACGTTTCGAATTTCGCAGCGTGGCTCTGCGACAGTCACATAGGTATTGTTGCATCATAACCAACCAAGGCATTTGCAGAGCGCGAATGTCTGTGCGGCAGCGAATGCAGTTCCAAGGGACAGTGCAAACCAGGTAGACCTTTCAGTGTTGGGAGCTTTCGTGTGGGCGGAATCGTTGGACGTTTAGAATTTGGCAGCCATGCTCTGCCAGAGTCACATAGGCATTGTTGCATCATAACCAACCAAGGCTTTTGCACAGCGCGAATGTCTGTGCGGCAGCGCATGCAGTTCCAAGGGACAGTGAAAACCAGGTAGAGCTTTCAGTGCTGGCAGTATTTGTGTAGGAGAAATCGCTGGAGGTTTCCAATTTGGCAGCCAGGCTCTGCGACAGTCACATAGGTATTGTTGCATCATAACCAACCAAGGCATTTGCAGAGCGCGAATGTCTGTGCGGCAGCGCATGCAGTTCCAAGGGACAGTGAAAACCAGGTAGAGCTTTCAGTGCTGGCAGTATTCGTGTGGGCGCAATCGCTGGACGTTTAGAATTTGGCAGCCGGGCTCGGACAGAGTCACATAGGCATTGTTGCATCATAACCAACCAAGGCATTTACACAGCGCGAATGTCTGTGCGGCAGCGAATGCAGTTCCAATGGACAGTGGAAACCAGGTAGAGCTTTCAGTGCTGGCAGCTTTCGTGTGGGCGCAATCGCTGGACGTTTCGAATTTGGCAGCCGGGCTCTGCCAGAGTCACATAGGCATTGTTGCATCATAACCAACGAAAGCCCTTGCAGAGCGCAAATGTCTGTGCGGCAGCGAAGGCAGTTCCAAGGGACAGTGAAAACCAGGTAGAGCTTTCAGTGCTGGCAGCTTTCGTGTGGGCGCAATCGCTGGACGTTTCTAATTTGGCACCTGGGCTCGGCCAGAGTCACATAGGCATTGTTGCATCATAACCAACCAAGGCATTTGCGGAGCGCGAATGTCTGTGCGGCAGCGCATGCAGTTCTAACGGACAGTGAAAACCAGGTAGAGCTTTCAGTGCTGGCAACTTTCGTGTGGGCGCAATCGCTGGACATTTCCAATTTGGCAGCCGGGCTCTTCGACAGTCACATAGGCATTGTTGCATCATAACCAACCAAACCTCTTCCAGAGCGAAAATGTCTGTGCGGAAGCGAATGCAGTTCCAAGGGACAGTGAAAGCCAGGTACACCTTTCAGTGCTGGCAGCTTTCGTGTGGGCGCAATCACTGGACGTTGATAATTTGGCAGCCGGGTTCGGCCAGAGTCACATAGGCATTGTTGCATCATAACCAACCAAGGCATTTGCAGAGCGCGAATGTCTGTGCGGCAGCGAATGCAGTGCCAAGGGACAGTGAAAACCAGGTAGAGCTTGCAGCGCTGGCAGCTTTCGTGTGGGCGCAATCGCTGGACGTTTTGAATTTGGCAGCCGGGCTGGGCCACAGTCACATAGGCATTGTTGCATCATAACCAACCAAAGCATTTGCACAGCGCGAATGTCTGTGCGGCAGCGAATGCAGTACCAAGGGACAGTGGAAACCAGATAGTGCTTTCAGTGCTGGCAGCTTTCGTGTGGGCGCAATCGCTGGACGTTTCGAATTTGGCAGCCGGGCTCGGCCACAGTCACGTAGGCATTGTTGCATCATAACCAACCAAAGCCCTTGCAGAGCGCAAATGTCTGTGCGGCAGCGAATGCAGTTCCAAGGGACAGTGAAAACCAGGTAGAGCTTTCAGTGATGGCAGTATTTGTGTGGGCGAAATCGCTGGACGTTTCCAATTTGGCAGCCGGGCTCCGCCAGAGTCACATAGGCATTGTTGAATCATAACCAACCAAGGCATTTGCAGAGCACGAATGTCTGTGCGGCAGCGAATGCAGTTCCAAGGGACCGTGAAAACCAGGTAGAGCTTTCAGTGCTGGCAGCTTTCGTGTGGGTGCAATCGCTGGACGTTGAGAATTTGGCAGCCGGGCTCTGCGACAGTCATATAGGCATTGTTGCATCATAACCAACCAAGGCATTTGCACAGCGCGAATGTCTGTGCGGCAGCGAATGCAGTTCCAAGGGACAGTGAAAACCAGGTAGAGCTTTCAGTGCTGGCAGCTTTCGTGTGGGCGCAATCGCTGGACGTTTCGAATTTGGCAGCCGGGTTCGGCCAGGGTCACATAGGCATTGTTGCATCATAACCAACCAAGGCATTTGAAGAGTACGAATGTCTGTGCGGCAGCGCATGCAGTTCTAAAGGACAGTGAAAACCAGGTAGACCTTTCAGTGCTGGCAGCTTTCGTGTGGGCGAAATCGTTGGACGTTTCCAATTTGGCAGCCGGGCTCTGCGACAGTCACATAGGCATTGTTGCGTCATAACCAACCAAACCTATTCCAGAGTGAAAATGTCTGTGCGGCAGAGAATGCAGATCCAAGGGACAGTGAAAACCAGGTAGAGCTTTCAGTGCTGGCAGCTTTCGTGTGGGCGCAATCACTGGACGTTGATAATTTCGCAGCCGGGTTCGGCCAGAGTCACATAGGCATTGTTGCATCATAAGCAACCAAAGCCCTTGCAGAGCGCGAATGTCTGTGCGGCAGCGAATGCAGTTCCAAGGGACAGTGAAAACCAGGTAGAGCTTTCAGTGCTGGCAGCTTTCGTGTGGGCGCAATCGCTGGACGTTGAGAATTTGGCAACCGGGCTCGGCCAGAGTCCCACAGGCATTGTTGCATTATAACCAACCAAGGCATTTGCAGAGCTCGAATGTCTGTGCGGCAGCGAATGCAGTTCCAAGGGACAGTGAAAACCAGGTAGAGCTTTCAGTGCTGGCAGTAATTGTGTGGGCGAAACCGCTGGACGTTTCGAATTTGGCAGCCGGGCTCTGCGACAGTCACATAGGCATTGTTGCATCATAACCAACCAAGGCATTTGAAGAGTGCGAATATCTGTGCGGCAGCGAATGCAGTTCCAAGGGACAGTGAAAACCAGGTAGAGCTTTCAGTGCTGGCAGCTTTCGTGTGGGCGCAATCGCTGGACGTTTCGAATTTGGCAGCCGTGCTCTGCCAGAGTCACATAGGCATTGTTGCATCATAACCAACCAAAGCCCTTGCAGAGTACAAATGTCTGTGCGACAGCGAATGCAGTTCCAAGGGACAGTGAAAACCAGGTAGAGCTTTCAGTGCTGGCAGTAATTGTGTGGGCGCAATCGCTGGATGTTTCGAATTTGGCATCCGGGATCGGACAGAGTCACATAGGCATTGTTGCATCATAACCAACCAAGGCATTTGCACGGCGCGAATGTCTGTGCGGCAGCGAATGCAGTTCCAAGGGACACTGAAAACCAGGTAGAGATTTCACTGCTGGCAGCTTTTGTGTGGGCGCAATCGCTGGACGTTTCGAATTTGGCAGCCGGGCTCGGCCAGAGTCACATAGGCATTGTTGCATCATAACCAACCAAGGCTTTTGCAGACCACGAATGTCTGTGTGGCAGCGAATGCAGTTCCAAGGGACAGTGAAAACCAGGTAGAGCTTGCAGTGCTGGCAGTATTTGTGTGGGCGAAACCGCTGGACGTTTCGAATTTCGCAGCCGGGCTCTGCGACAGTCACATAGGAATTGTTGCATCATAACCAACAAAGACATTTGAAGAGTGCGAATGTCTGTGCGGCAGCGAATGCAGTTCCAAGGGACCGTGAAAACCAGGTAGAGCTTTCAGTGCTGGCAGCTTTCGTGTGGGTGCAATCGCTGGACGTTGAGAATTTGGCAGCCGGGCTCTGCGACAGTCATATAGGCATTGTTGCATCATAACCAACCAAGGCATTTGCACAGCGCGAATGTCTGTGCGGCAGCGAATGCAGTTCCAAGGGACAGTGAAAACCAGGTAGAGCTTTCAGTGCTGGCAGCTTTCGTGTGGGCGCAATCGCTGGACGTTTCGAATTTGGCAGCCGGGCTCGGCCAGGGTCACATAGCCATTGTTGCATCATAACCAACCAAAGCCCTTGCAGAGCGCAAATGTCTGTGCGGCAGCGAATGCAGTTCCAAGGGACAGTGAAAACCAGGTAGTGCTTTCAGTGCTGGCAGTATTTGTGTGGGCGCAATCGCTGGAGGTTTCGAATTTGGCAGCCGGGCTCGGACAGAGTCACATAGGCATTGTTGCATCATAACCAACCAAGGCATTTGCACAGCGCGAATGTCTGTGCGGCAGCGAATTCAGTTCGAAGGGACAGTGGAAACCAGGTAGAGCTTTCAGTGCTGGCAGCTTTCGTGTGGGCGCAATCGCTGGACGTTTCGAATTTGGCAGCCGGGCTCTGCCAGAGTCACATAGGGATTGTTGCATCATAACCAAACAAGGCTTTTGCAGAGCGCGAATGTCTGCGCGACAGCGAATGCAGTTCCAAGGGACAGTGGAAACCAGGTAGAGCTTTCAGTGCTGGCAGTATTCATGTGTGCGCAATCGCTGGACGTTTTAAATTTGGCAGCCGGGCTCTGCCAGAGTCACATAGGGATTGTTGCATCATAACCAACCAAGGCTTTTGCAGAGCACGAATGTCTGTGTGGCAGCGAATGCAGTTCCAAGGGACAGTGAAAACCAGGTAGAGCTTTCAGTGCTGGCAGTATTTGTGTGGGCGAAACCGCTGGACGTTTCGAATTTGGCAGCCGGGCTCTGCCAGAGTCACATAGGCATTGTTGCATCATAACCAACCAAGGCATTTGAAGAGTACGAATGTCTGTGCGGCAGCGCATGCAGTTCTAAAGGACAGTGAAAACCAGGTAGAGCTTTCAGTGCTGGCAGCTTTCTTGTGGGCGAAATCGCTGGACGTTTCCAATTTGGCAGCCGGGCTCTGCGACAGTCACATAGGCATTGTTGCGTCATAACCAACCAAACCTATTCCAGAGCGAAAATGTCTGTGCGGCAGAGAATGCAGATCCAAGGGACAGTGAAAACCAGGTAGAGCTTTCAGTGCTGGCAGCTTTCGTGTGGGCGCAATCGCTGGACGTTTCGAATTTGGCAGCCGGGCTCTGCCAGAGTCACATAGGCATTGTTGCATCATAACCAACCAAGGCATTTGCAGAGCATGAATGTCTGTGCGGCAGCGCATGCAGTTCCAAGGGACAGTGAAAACCAGGTAGAGCTTTCAGTGCTGGCAGTATTTGTGTAGGAGAAATCGCTGGAGGTTTCCAATTTGGCAGCCAGGCTCTGCGACAGTCACATAGGTATTGTTGCATCATAACCAACCAAGGCATTTGCAGAGCGCGAATGTCTGTGCGGCAGCGCATGCAGTTCCAAGGGACAGTGAAAACCAGGTAGAGCTTGCAGTGCTGGCAGCTTTCGTGTGGGCGCAATCGCTGGACGTTTTGAATTTGGCAGCCGGGCTCGGACAGAGTCACATAGGCATTGTTGCATCATAACCAACCAAGGCATTTACACAGCGCGAATGTCTGTGCGGCAGCGAATGCAGTTCCAATGGACAGTGGAAACCAGGTAGAGCTTTCAGTGCTGGCAGCTTTCGTGTGGGCGCAATCGCTGGACGTTTCGAATTTGGCAGCCGGGCTCTGCCAGAGTCACATAGGCATTGTTGCATCATAACCAACCAAGGCATTTGAAGAGTACGAATGTCTGTGCGGCAGCGCATGCAGTTCTAAAGGACAGTGAAAACCAGGTAGAGCTTTCAGTGCTGGCAGCTTTCTTGTGGGCGAAATCGCTGGACGTTTCCAATTTGGCAGCCGGGCTCTGCGACAGTCACATAGGCATTGTTGCGTCATAACCAACCAAACCTATTCCAGAGCGAAAATGTCTGTGCGGCAGAGAATGCAGATCCAAGGGACAGTGAAAACCAGGTAGAGCTTTCAGTGCTGGCAGCTTTCGTGTGGGCGCAATCGCTGGACGTTTCGAATTTGGCAGCCGGGCTCTGCCAGAGTCACATAGGCATTGTTGCATCATAACCAACCAAGGCATTTGCAGAGCATGAATGTCTGTGCGGCAGCGCATGCAGTTCCAAGGGACAGTGAAAACCAGGTAGAGCTTTCAGTGCTGGCAGTATTTGTGTAGGAGAAATCGCTGGAGGTTTCCAATTTGGCAGCCAGGCTCTGCGACAGTCACATAGGTATTGTTGCATCATAACCAACCAAGGCATTTGCAGAGCGCGAATGTCTGTGCGGCAGCGCATGCAGTTCCAAGGGACAGTGAAAACCAGGTAGAGCTTGCAGTGCTGGCAGCTTTCGTGTGGGCGCAATCGCTGGACGTTTTGAATTTGGCAGCCGGGCTCGGACAGAGTCACATAGGCATTGTTGCATCATAACCAACCAAGGCATTTACACAGCGCGAATGTCTGTGCGGCAGCGAATGCAGTTCCAATGGACAGTGGAAACCAGGTAGAGCTTTCAGTGCTGGCAGCTTTCGTGTGGGCGCAATCGCTGGACGTTTCGAATTTGGCAGCCGGGCTCTGCCAGAGTCACATAGGCATTGTTGCATCATAACCAACGAAAGCCCTTGCAGAGCGCAAATGTCTGTGCGGCAGCGAAGGCAGTTCCAAGGGACAGTGAAAACCAGGTAGAGCTTTCAGTGCTGGCAGCTTTCGTGTGGGCGCAATCGCTGGACGTTTCTAATTTGGCACCTGGGCTCGGCCAGAGTCACATAGGCATTGTTGCATCATAACCAACCAAGGCATTTGCGGAGCGCGAATGTCTGTGCGGCAGCGCATGCAGTTCTAACGGACAGTGAAAACCAGGTAGAGCTTTCAGTGCTGGCAACTTTCGTGTGGGCGCAATCGCTGGACATTTCCAATTTGGCAGCCGGGCTCTTCGACAGTCACATAGGCATTGTTGCATCATAACCAACCAAACCTCTTCCAGAGCGAAAATGTCTGTGCGGAAGCGAATGCAGTTCCAAGGGACAGTGAAAGCCAGGTACACCTTTCAGTGCTGGCAGCTTTCGTGTGGGCGCAATCACTGGACGTTGATAATTTGGCAGCCGGGTTCGGCCAGAGTCACATAGGCATTGTTGCATCATAACCAACCAAGGCATTTGCAGAGCGCGAATGTCTGTGCGGCAGCGAATGCAGTGCCAAGGGACAGTGAAAACCAGGTAGAGCTTGCAGCGCTGGCAGCTTTCGTGTGGGCGCAATCGCTGGACGTTTTGAATTTGGCAGCCGGGCTGGGCCACAGTCACATAGGCATTGTTGCATCATAACCAACCAAAGCATTTGCACAGCGCGAATGTCTGTGCGGCAGCGAATGCAGTACCAAGGGACAGTGGAAACCAGATAGTGCTTTCAGTGCTGGCAGCTTTCGTGTGGGCGCAATCGCTGGACGTTTCGAATTTGGCAGCCGGGCTCGGCCACAGTCACGTAGGCATTGTTGCATCATAACCAACCAAAGCCCTTGCAGAGCGCAAATGTCTGTGCGGCAGCGAATGCAGTTCCAAGGGACAGTGAAAACCAGGTAGAGCTTTCAGTGATGGCAGTATTTGTGTGGGCGAAATCGCTGGACGTTTCCAATTTGGCAGCCGGGCTCCGCCAGAGTCACATAGGCATTGTTGAATCATAACCAACCAAGGCATTTGCAGAGCACGAATGTCTGTGCGGCAGCGAATGCAGTTCCAAGGGACCGTGAAAACCAGGTAGAGCTTTCAGTGCTGGCAGCTTTCGTGTGGGTGCAATCGCTGGACGTTGAGAATTTGGCAGCCGGGCTCTGCGACAGTCATATAGGCATTGTTGCATCATAACCAACCAAGGCATTTGCACAGCGCGAATGTCTGTGCGGCAGCGAATGCAGTTCCAAGGGACAGTGAAAACCAGGTAGAGCTTTCAGTGCTGGCAGCTTTCGTGTGGGCGCAATCGCTGGACGTTTCGAATTTGGCAGCCGGGTTCGGCCAGGGTCACATAGGCATTGTTGCATCATAACCAACCAAGGCATTTGAAGAGTACGAATGTCTGTGCGGCAGCGCATGCAGTTCTAAAGGACAGTGAAAACCAGGTAGACCTTTCAGTGCTGGCAGCTTTCGTGTGGGCGAAATCGTTGGACGTTTCCAATTTGGCAGCCGGGCTCTGCGACAGTCACATAGGCATTGTTGCGTCATAACCAACCAAACCTATTCCAGAGCGCAAATGTCTGTGCGGCAGAGAATGCAGATCCAAGGGACAGTGAAAACCAGGTAGAGCTTTCAGTGCTGGCAGCTTTCGTGTGGGCGCAATCACTGGACGTTGATAATTTCGCAGCCGGGTTCGGCCAGAGTCACATAGGCATTGTTGCATCATAAGCAACCAAAGCCCTTGCAGAGCGCGAATGTCTGTGCGGCAGCGAATGCAGTTCCAAGGGACAGTGAAAACCAGGTAGAGCTTTCAGTGCTGGCAGCTTTCGTGTGGGCGCAATCGCTGGACGTTTCGAATTTGGCAACCGGGCTCGGCCAGAGTCCCACAGGCATTGTTGCATTATAACCAACCAAGGCATTTGCAGAGCTCGAATGTCTGTGCGGCAGCGAATGCAGTTCCAAGGGACAGTGAAAACCAGGTAGAGCTTTCAGTGCTGGCAGTAATTGTGTGGGCGAAACCGCTGGACGTTTCGAATTTGGCAGCCGGGCTCTGCGACAGTCACATAGGCATTGTTGCATCATAACCAACCAAGGCATTTGAAGAGTGCGAATATCTGTGCGGCAGCGAATGCAGTTCCAAGGGACAGTGAAAACCAGGTAGAGCTTTCAGTGCTGGCAGCTTTCGTGTGGGCGCAATCGCTGGACGTTTCGAATTTGGCAGCCGTGCTCTGCCAGAGTCACATAGGCATTGTTGCATCATAACCAACCAAAGCCCTTGCAGAGTACAAATGTCTGTGCGACAGCGAATGCAGTTCCAAGGGACAGTGAAAACCAGGTAGAGCTTTCAGTGCTGGCAGTAATTGTGTGGGCGCAATCGCTGGATGTTTCGAATTTGGCATCCGGGATCGGACAGAGTCACATAGGCATTGTTGCATCATAACCAACCAAGGCATTTGCACGGCGCGAATGTCTGTGCGGCAGCGAATGCAGTTCCAAGGGACACTGAAAACCAGGTAGAGATTTCACTGCTGGCAGCTTTCGTGTGGGCGCAATCGCTGGACGTTTCGAATTTGGCAGCCGGGCTCGGCCAGAGTCACATAGGAATTGTTGCATCATAACCAACCAAGGCTTTTGCAGAGCACGAATGTCTGTGTGGCAGCGAATGCAGTTCCAAGGGACAGTGAAAACCAGGTAGAGCTTGCAGTGCTGGCAGTATTTGTGTGGGCGAAACCGCTGGACGTTTCGAATTTCGCAGCCGGGCTCTGCGACAGTCACATAGGAATTGTTGCATCATAACCAACAAAGACATTTGAAGAGTGCGAATGTCTGTGCGGCAGCGAATGCAGTTCCAAGGGACCGTGAAAACCAGGTAGAGCTTTCAGTGCTGGCAGCTTTCGTGTGGGTGCAATCGCTGGACGTTGAGAATTTGGCAGCCGGGCTCTGCGACAGTCATATAGGCATTGTTGCATCATAACCAACCAAGGCATTTGCACAGCGCGAATGTCTGTGCGGCAGCGAATGCAGTTCCAAGGGACAGTGAAAACCAGGTAGAGCTTTCAGTGCTGGCAGCTTTCGTGTGGGCGCAATCGCTGGACGTTTCGAATTTGGCAGCCGGGCTCGGCCAGGGTCACATAGCCATTGTTGCATCATAACCAACCAAAGCCCTTGCAGAGCGCAAATGTCTGTGCGGCAGCGAATGCAGTTCCAAGGGACAGTGAAAACCAGGTAGTGCTTTCAGTGCTGGCAGTATTTGTGTGGGCGCAATCGCTGGAGGTTTCGAATTTGGCAGCCGGGCTCGGACAGAGTCACATAGGCATTGTTGCATCATAACCAACCAAGGCATTTGCACAGCGCGAATGTCTGTGCGGCAGCGAATTCAGTTCGAAGGGACAGTGGAAACCAGGTAGAGCTTTCAGTGCTGGCAGCTTTCGTGTGGGCGCAATCGCTGGACGTTTCGAATTTGGCAGCCGGGCTCTGCCAGAGTCACATAGGGATTGTTGCATCATAACCAAACAAGGCTTTTGCAGAGCGCGAATGTCTGCGCGACAGCGAATGCAGTTCCAAGGGACAGTGGAAACCAGGTAGAGCTTTCAGTGCTGGCAGTATTCATGTGGGCGCAATTGCTGGACGTTTTAAATTTGGCAGCCGGGCTCTGCCAGAGTCACATAGGGATTGTTGCATCATAACCAACCAAGGCTTTTGCAGAGCACGAATGTCTGTGTGGCAGCGAATGCAGTTCCAAGGGACAGTGAAAACCAGGTAGAGATTTCAGTGCTGGCAGTATTTGTGTGGGCGAAACCGCTGGACGTTTCGAATTTGGCAGCCGGGCTCTGCCAGAGTCACATAGGCATTGTTGCATCATAACCAACCAAGGCATTTGAACAGTACGAATGTCTGTGCGGCAGCGCATGCAGTTCTAAAGGACAGTGAAAACCAGGTAGAGCTTTCAGTGCTGGCAGCTTTCTTGTGGGCGAAATCGCTGGACGTTTCCAATTTGGCAGCCGGGCTCTGCGACAGTCACATAGGCATTGTTGCGTCATAACCAACCAAACCTATTCCAGAGCGAAAATGTCTGTGCGGCAGAGAATGCAGATCCAAGGGACAGTGAAAACCAGGTAGAGCTTTCAGTGCTGGCAGCTTTCGTGTGGGCGCAATCGCTGGACGTTTCGAATTTGGCAGCCGGGCTCTGCCAGAGTCACATAGGCATTGTTGCATCATAACCAACCAAGGCATTTGCAGAGCATGAATGTCTGTGCGGCAGCGCATGCAGTTCCAAGGGACAGTGAAAACCAGGTAGAGCTTTCAGTGCTGGCAGCTTTCGTGTGGGCGCAATCGCTGGACGTTTCGAATTTGGCAACCGGGCTCGGCCAGAGTCCCACAGGCATTGTTGCATTATAACCAACCAAGGCATTTGCAGACCTCGAATGTCTGTGCGGCAGCGAATGCAGTTCCAAGGGACAGTGAAAACCAGGTAGAGCTTTCAGTGCTGGCAGTAATTGTGTGGGCGAAACCGCTGGACGTTTCGAATTTGGCAGCCGGGCTCTGCGACAGTCACACAGGCATTGTTGCATCATGACCAACCAAACCTCTTCCAGAGCAAAAATGTCTGTGTGGCAGCGAATGCAGTTCCAAGGGACAGTAAAAACCAGGTAGAGATTTCAGTGCTGGCAGCTTTCGTGTGGGCGCAATCGCTTGAAGATTCGAATTTGGCAGCGTGGCTCTGCGACAGTCACATAGGTATTGTTGCATCATAACCAACCAAGGCATTTGCAGAGCGCGAATGTCTGTGCGGCAGCGAATGCAGTTCCAAGGGACAGTGCAAACCAGGTAGACCTTTCAATGTTGGCAGCTTTCGTGTGGGCGGAATCGTTGGACGTTTAGAATTTGGCAGCCATGCTCTGCCAGAGTCACATAGGCATTGTTGCATCATAACCAACCAAGGCTTTTGCACAGCGCGAATGTCTGTGCGGCAGCGCATGCAGTTCCAAGGGACAGTGAAAGCCAGGTAGAGCTTTCAGTGCTGGCAGTATTTGTGTAGGAGAAACCGCTGGACGTTTCGAATTTGGCAGCCGGGCTCTGCCAGAGTCACATAGGCATTGTTGCATCATAACCAACCAAGGCATTTGAAGAGTACGAATGTCTGTGCGGCAGCGCATGCAGTTCTAAAGGACAGTGAAAACCAGGTAGAGCTTTCAGTGCTGGCAGCTTTCTTGTGGGCGAAATCGCTGGACGTTTCCAATTTGGCAGCCGGGCTCTGCGACAGTCACATAGGCATTGTTGCGTCATAACCAACCAAACCTATTCCAGAGCGAAAATGTCTGTGCGGCAGAGAATGCAGATCCAAGGGACAGTGAAAACCAGGTAGAGCTTTCAGTGCTGGCAGCTTTCGTGTGGGCGCAATCACTGGACGTTGAAAATTTCGCAGCCGGGTTCGGCCAGAGTCACATAGGCATTGTTGCATCATAAGCAACCAAAGCCCTTGCAGAGCGCGAATGTCTGTGCGGCAGCGAATGCAGTTCCAAGGGACAGTGAAAACCAGGTTGTGCTTTCAGTGCTGGCAGTATTTGTGTGGGCGCAATCGCTGGACGTTTCGAATTTGACAGCCGGGCTCGGACAGAGTCACATAGGCATTGTTGCATCATAACCAACCAAAGCTCTTGCAGAGCGCGAATGTCTGTGCGGCAGCGAATGCAGTTCCAAGGGACAGTGAAAACCAGGTAGAGCTTTCAGTGCTGGCAGCTTTCGTGTGGGCGCAATCGCTGGACGTTTCGAATTTGGCAGCCGGGCTCTGCCAGAGTCACATAGGCATTGTTGCATCCTAATCTACCAAAGCATTTGCAAAGCGCGAATGTATGTGCGGCAGCGCATGCAGTTCTAATGGACAGTGGAAACCAGGTAAATCTTTCAGTGCTGGCAGCTTTCGTGTGGGCGCAATCGCTGGACGTTTCGAATTTGGCAGCCGGGCTCTGCCAGAGTCACATACGCATTGTTGCATCATAACCAACCAAGGCTTTTACACATCGCGAATGTCTGTGCGGCAGCGCATGCAGTTCCAAGGGACAGTGAAAACCAGGTAGAGCTTTCAGTGCTGGCAGTATTTGTGTAGGTGAAATCGCTGGACGTTTCGAATTTGGCAGCCGGGCTCTGCGACTGTCACATAGGTATTGTTGCATCATAACCAACCAAGGCATTTGCAGAGCGCGAATGTCTGTGCGGCAGCGAATGCAGTTCCAAGGGACAGTGAAAACCAGGTAGGGCTTTCAGTGCTTGCAGTATTCGTGTGGGCGCAATCGCTGGACGTTTCGAATTTGGCAGCCGGGCTCGGACAGAGTCACATAGGCATTGTTGCATCATAACCAACCAAGGCATTTGCACAGCGCGAATGTCTGTGCGGCAGCGAATTCAGTTCGAAGGGACAGTGGAAACCAGGTAGAGCTTTCAGTGCTGGCAGCTTTCGTGTGGGCGCAATCGCTTGAAGATTCGAATTTGGCAGCGTGGCTCTGCGACAGTCACATAGGTATTGTTGCATCATAACCAACCAAGGCATTTGCAGAGCGCGAATGTCTGTGCGGCAGCGAATGCAGTTCCAAGGGACAGTGCAAACCAGGTAGACCTTTCAATGTTGGCAGCTTTCGTGTGGGCGCAATCGCTGGACGTTTCGAATTTGGCAGCCATGCTCTGCCAGAGTCACATAGGCATTGTTGCATCATAACCAACCAAGGCATTTGCAGAGCGAGAATGTCTGTGCGGCAGCGCATGCAGTTCCAAGGGACAGTGAAAACCAGGTAGACCTTTCAGTGCTGGCAGCTTTCGTGTGGGCGCAATCGCTGGACGTTGAGAATTTGGCAGCCGGGCTCTCGACAGTCACATAGGCATTGTTGCATCATAACCAACCAAGGCATTTGCAGAGCGCGAATGTCTGTTCGGCAGCGCATGCAGTTCCAAGGGACAGTGAAAACCAGGTAGACCTTTCAGTGCTGGCAGCTTTCGTGTGGGCGCAATCGCTGGACATTTAGAATTTGGCAGCCGGGCTCTGCCAGAGTCACATAGGCATTGTTGCATCATAACCTACCAAGGCTTTTGCACAGCGCAACTGTCTGTGCGGCAGCGCATGCAGTTCCAAGGGACAGTGAAAACCAGGTAGAGCTTTCAGTGCTGGCAGGTTTCGTTTGGGCGCAATCGCTGGACGTTTTGAATTTGGCAGCCGGGCTCGGACAGAGTCACATAGGCATTGTTGCATCATAACCAACCAAACCTCCTCCAGAGCGAAAATGTCTGTGCGGCAGCGAATGCAGTTCCAAGGGACAGTGAAAACCAGGTAGAGCTTTCAGTGCTGGCAGCTTTCGTGTGGGCGCAATCGCTGGACGTTTCGAATTTGGCAGCCGGGCTCGGGCAGTGTCACATAGGCATTGTTGCATCATAACCAACCAAGGCTCTTGCAGAGCGCGAATGTCTGTGCGGCAGCGCATGCAGTTCTAAATGACAATAAAAACCAGGTAGACCTTTCAGTGCTGGCAGTATTCGTGTGGGCGCAATCGCTGGACGTTTCGAATTTGGCAGCCGGGCTCGGCCAGAGTCACATAGGCATTGTTGCATCATAAACAACCATGGCATTTGCAGAGCACGAATGTCTGTGCGGCAGTGAATGCAGTTCCAAGGGACAGTGAAAACCAGGTAGACCTTTCAGTGCTGGCAGTATTCGTGTGGGCGCAATCGCTGGACGTTGAGAATTTGGCAACCGGGCTCTGCCAGATTCACATAGGCATTGTTGCATCATAACCAACCAAGGCATTTGCACAGCGCGAAAGCCTGTGCGGCAGCGCATGCACCTTTGCAGCTGCTTTGAGCTTCAGGGAGTTAAAAGCTTTCCTGTCTTTCACTAGTCTAATAGTTTCTTTAGCCAAGTCTTGAATTATGTTCATATCTCTCTTTTTCTATCTATCTATCTAAAACCTTTCTGATAAGATCATCCCTTGTAGAGAGGCGACCTCATTAGAGGCAGCTTGTACTTAACATATGATTACAAGTTGGTTTTTATTGTTTATGAAAAGTCATCATGCTTTAATTTTCTTTCCTTACCAATAGGAATATTTCTCTGTGCCTGTGTGCAGCCAGTTCTCGCAGGAGAGCAGCTGGGAGATGATGCAATGGAGCTGTAACATCCAGCTGCAGAGATCAGTGGAGAAGTCTGATGCAAGGACACTGATGTACGTCCCGGGTGGCCAGTGACAGAAATGGTGGACATTAGGGAGGTCAGGAGCAAAGTTCTCCATGTAGTGTTTTCCTGCCTGTCCAGACCTCCTGAGGAGACACTCTGGATCATTAACACTTGGAGGATGCTTCCATCACCTCTTCTCTAAACTGAAAAGTAATTAAAAATATCCTTTGAAATAAAAAATCATTTTTATTAGATGCACTTTGATATCTTCCTCTTTAAGTACACTATGAAACCTCTCTAATTACCTGAACAAATCTTGAAGACTTGAAGGAAATTACAGGAAGAGACATGGCACGTTAGGGCTTTCTGTATTTTAATGAGCCCCATGGTGCATTTGGTGCTGAGTCCATGGACCTCCGATCCTGAGGGAAGATTGAACAAACTGCTCAGGAAGTCAGAAGCAAAACTCAAAGTACCTTGAAGCATTAATGGGCCCCACTGAGGGCCATTACTGACAAAGCCTCCCCATGGCCTTGTTAGAGCAGAGGACTGGAGGCCATGATTGCAGGTAGGCACAGGCACTGTGCAGGCAGCTGTAATGCTGAGGAAAGCCTTGGTTTCTTTTAGGAAGCAGAAAGGCCAAGCTCTGACCCACAGGCCCTGGGAAGGCAGACCCTGTCCCTCAAGCGTGGCTCAGGGCTCTTCCTGGGGGTGGTGGGGTGTGAGAGTGAGCAACGCCAAGTGTAGGAGAATTCTATGACCCCTCCCAGCCTCCCAAAGAAGGGGCAAGGACAAAACAAGGTCCAGAGCCTCAAAACAAGTTTTGCTTGGTAGGCCTAGGTGGCAGAGGCAACTGTCATAACCGAGGCGACAAAGACCTTGGTTTTGATGGGCGTTTCAGCCTTGCCAGAGCACTTGGCCATCTCTACTGTAGGCTGTCCTACACTGTCCCATGCCTGCACCTCTTTCCCTTCAGGCTGTAGACACCCATCTTGCTTTCCCACCTAGCTCTCACCCCAGCATTTCTATACCTTCACTGATGTCTCGCCACCCTTGCTGCCTTTTCCTTGAAACACAAAGCCATGGGCTGATCCAGACTCCCTCTGGTGACCTCTTGCACCACAAGGATACTCTTTGAGTTGTAGGAGAGCAGTACACTGACGACCTTGACTTAATAAACACATCTCTGAACTAGGATCATGGGCGAGGGACCAAGAGGAAAAAAGGGAAACAAGGAAAGCAGAAGAAGGAACAACAAGATAACTATAAGCCAATGAAATGCTGTGTGATAAAAGTTACAGAGCCAATTAGATGGGTAGAATAAGCACGTGCATTGCGCGTGCTTCACGTGAACCGGTCGGGATAAGTATAAAAGGAGTGTTGTCAGGGAAATAAAGGTCTCCCCCTACTATCAGCACCGGAGTCCGTGTCTCATTCCCTTCGTTGAGTGACATTTCTTTTTCAACACATCTAGTCTGAACCTTCTAAGCTGCACTTTGTGGAGGTTTCCTTCTCTTCCCACTACCAGGAAAACTCCATCATCTCTGAGACCACCCTTCAAGCAGTTGCATGCTACTGCTATAGTGCCCTGAACCTCCACTTCACCAGGCTAAAGAAGCTTAAGCCTCTCAGCGTCCCCCAACCCCCATCCTGGCTGATGTCCTCTGGGGCCGCTCCAGTTCTTCCCCACTCCTCCAGACCAAGGAACCCCACACCCAAACACACTAGTCCAGCTATCACCACACCAGTGCTGAGGCAAGGGAGGTGATGATAACTCTGTTGTCTGGGTGGCCACGCTCCTCCTAATACAGCGCTGTGTGTAGTTGGCCTTTTTCACTGTTTCTACTCTTTTGCTCTATCAAATGGCATTTTAAATGGTACTTCACAGAGTCTGCGTGCCTTTCTTACTGGGGATGTAACAAAAGAGAACCTCCAGGTTCAAACAACCACCGAGTCATGCGCCTGCTGCTAGCTATCAGATTCTCCGGCAGAAGTGATGTCATAGTCAACCCCCCAGCCCTGTGTCTGCTGATGGCCAATCACTCAAGGAGACTGGAGACCAAAGTGGCCTCATACTCGCCTTCACAGCCATGTGCCTCCTACTGGCCTATGAGCTTCTCAGACATAATGGATTCATAAGGATAGCCCAACCCATCACCCTTCTTGTGGCCTATCAACTGACCAGACAAAAGTAACCTCACCATCATCTTCCAAGCCACGTGCCTGCTGCTGGTCTTTCAGCTTCTCCAGTAGACACAACCAAGCCATGTACCTGCTGCTGTCCCATCAGGTCTTCCAGTGGAAGGAATGTGACAGCCCATATCCAAGCCCTCTGCCTTGATGGGTCTACCAGGTACTCAGGGAAAGGGATTTACACCATTCAATTGCCAAGCACATGCCTTCTGCTGGCCTACTAGGGATGCTGGCAGGTGTGAGCCTAAAAGCAAATATCCCAGCCATGAGTCAAGGGCTGACCTATCAGCTACTGCAGAAAGAAGTGACCTCGCGGTCCCTTTCCCAGCCATTTTCCTGCTGCTGGCCTATCAACTCCACAGCAAGATGTGACCTCACTGCCACCTTCACAGCCTTGTGCCTCCTGTCGGCCTATGAGATCCGGAAGCACAGCTGGCCTCACCAGAGCATTCCCACCATCTCCTCCTTGTGGTCTATGAGCTGATTAGATACAGGTCACCTCACACTCCTCTTCCAATGCCTTGTGACTGCTCTGAGACCTCATGGTCCCTGCCCTGCCTTCAAGGGGCCAAACAGAGTAAGTTAGGGTTAGGAGAGGGGACAAAGATGAGGGGCTTAGAGCACAAGAATGAAGACTTTGGGGGTTAGGTTAGGGCATAAGAGATTAGATCTCACCTTTCAGTGTTGCGGATTGGGCAAAGGCTTAGGGAGAGGGTTTGGTGGTGTTCTGAGGGTGCCTGGTTAGTGTTAAGGCTGTGGGCTAGCTTTGTGGGTTAGGGTTTTGTTTAGGGCTGGGGTGAGGGCTAGGGGTGAGGCTAGCATTGTAAAGCTAAGGACAGAGGATAGGGGAAGCAATAGGATAAGAGTAAGGGTAAAGAGTTATGGGTTTGGGATTTGTCTTAGATGTAAGGTCTGAGGTTCGGGATGGCGTAAGCTCAGTCAGGTTAGTAACAGTGGATTACTGTCAGGGTGAGGAGGGGCATTTAGGGGTCGGGTTAGGGCTTACAAGTACTGGTTAGACATAGTGTAAGGCCAAATAGGAATGTTTTCACAGTCTGTGTTTTCACAGTAACATCACCAGAAGCCATTTTACTTCCTCTTTAGTGTCTGCTGGCCAAGCCTCTCTTCCTTCCCCCAAATCTCCCGTCTCTCTTGCCCAGGCTCCTCCTGTCCTCCCCACATGTGTCATCTTGTTGGGGGCAGCTTTCTGATGACCTTCACGACCTCAGAGTATCTCTCTCCCCACTGCTGACCAGTCAGAAGTGACCTCCCAGCCACCATCCAAGGGGACATACTGTCTGCTCTGCTTGAGAGGCCTCTTCACAGCCTACCCAGCAGCACTGGAGGAAGGTGATGCCCTGCACCATCCCAGAGGTACCCTGCCTGCAAACCCGCTCCGTACCAGAAGGGTTTCTGGGTTACCTTTCCCACATGGGTGCCTCAGTTACCACAGGGTGTCTTGGAGGCAGCGACCACCTCTGCGCAAACATCTGAGTCGAGCCCAGAACGTAAATTGTAGAAAACATTGAAACCTATGCAGAAAAAGAAGTCTATCTAATAGCTGAAAAATTCTTAATTTCCAGCATTGCTAGGCTTTGAATGATTTTTAATGAAATTTTGCCGATCACTGAGGAATGGTGCTAGTATCTGGCTCCCCGAAGGACTTTGTACCACTGATGGTGTTTGTTCCTGATTGTCCAGCCAACATCCCACCCACCACATCATCCACTTCTTCAGTCCAGATGTCAGCAATCTGCTCTAAGGAGACCATGGGAGACCACATCCAAGTTCTTGCAAACGTCCAGATACACAACATGCCCTGCTTTCCCCTCCCACATGGGTTCAGCAATCCCCTTCTTGTCCTCCAAGTGTCTGGACATGGCTGCAAGAGCATTTCCCCATCACCTTTCCAGGGACTGAGGTGAAGCTGACCAGCCTGTACTTCTCCCAATCCTCCTTCTTGCCCTTCTTGAAGATGGGTTTGAAATTTGCCTTTTCTGAGGACCTTGGCACCTCCCTGATCTCTCTGGCTTTTCCAAGATATTTGAGAGAGGTCTCACGCTGATGCCAGCCAGCTCCACGAGCACCTCTCTGCCCCTTCCCACACCAAAAGCCTTCTCCATATCCCACCCTTGCAGGGGAGTGCCTGGCACACAGCACACACCTCTCCAGGTCCTCAGGTCCTGTTCAGAAGAGAACCAGCAGTGACTTCTCCCTGCAGGCCCATGAGAGGCCCAATGGGCTCTCTGTGCAGCTCACAGCTTTTCTGAGCATTTTTCTCAGTGTTCCACTCACCCCAACCTTTCTGGTCCACAGGCTGTAGAGGAGGGGATTGTGCAGGGCTGTGAGAATGGTGTAGAAAAAGGGCTTTGCCAAACTATCTCAGGAGGGTTGTTCTGAGCATCACACAGGCAGGGATGAGGGTACTGTAGAAAACTGTAGTGGCACTGGTGAGGTGAGAGGAGCAGGTGGAGAAGGCCTTCTGTCTGCCCGTGCTGGATGGGAGAGCTGCCCATCCAGGGCCAGCTCTGATGCACACACGGGTTAACTGTGTGAGCAGGAAGAGGAGGAGGGGATCTAAAAAGCGGGTTATTAAAGGAAAGAGCATGAGTGTCACAGTGTCCCTACGTGAGAGCTCCAGCAATGGGGTGAAATCACAGCAGTGGTCCGCTCCACAGGGGCCACAGAACTATATTTGGGACATGACTGAAATGATTACTGTCGATGCAGAAATGCCCCTAGCAAAGGTGCAGCTGCCCTCTGGAGACAGACCTGAGTTCATGAGTCTTGTAGAGAGCAGGGGGTGGCACACAGCCCAGTAGTGATCGTAGGATGTGGTCACCAGTAGTACACACTCTGTACATGCAAAAGGTGCAGGAAACAATACTAACACCGTGATGGGCAGAGATGGTGCTGTCCCAGTCATGAAGCTGGCCAGGAGCTAGGGCAGGGTGGTGGATCTGTAGAAGATCTCCAGGGAAGACAAATGCCCCAAGAAGAAGCCCATGGGGGTGTGCAGATGCTGGTTTGCCACCACCTGCCTGATGATGAGGGTTTTCCCAAGCACAAACACTGTGTAGGTCATGAGAGAGAGAGACGGAACAGATTTGCCTAAGGGCTGGGAACATTCCCCATTCTGTAGGTATGGGGGACTCCATGATTGCCCTATTGCCCTTTCTCCACCTATGAGGAAGAAGATTTGGTTCATTTTTACTTGCTGGAGCCTCAGACAGAAGAAGCCATGCCAGTACATTTAGTTAGTTTAATTAGAGAAGGAGTATAGCTCCTTATTTACACACTCTCTGGGTCACACTAGTGAGGAAGATAATGAAGTACAAGTGGGGTGTCCACATTTCTTTGTGGACAACGTTATCACAAGTTAAAAACACAAGAAAAGAAAAAAAAATCTCGTCCAACACCAATGATAACAACAAAAATGAATAAAGAAAGGCTGGGCCTGTAATGAGTTAGACTAGGAGTCATATGTTGAAGAAGATGGACACTCTACAGCTTCTGGAAAACATTCAGTCATCAGTTTCCACACTGCTTCCTTGAGCTCCTGGTTCCTCATGCTGTAGATGAGGGGGTTCACTGCTGGAGGCACCACCGCGTACAGAGCAGCAACCATTAGATTCAGGGATGGGGAGGAGATGGAGCGGGGCTTCAGGTAGGCAAACGTGGCGGTGCTCAAAAACAGAGAGACCACAGCCAGGTGAGGGAGGCACGTGGAAAAGACTTTGTGCTGGCCCTGCTCAGAGGGGATCCTCAGCACAGCCCTGAAAATCTGCACATAGGACAGCACAATGAAAACAAAACACGCCAAAAAGGCAAAAGCACTAAACACAAGAAGTCTAAACTCCCTGAGGTAGGCATCTGAGCAGGAGAGCTTGAGGATTTGGGGAAGTTCACAGAAGAACTGGTCCACAGCATTTCCTTGGCAGAGTGGTAGTGAAAATGTATTGGCAGTGTGCAGAAAAGCATAGAAGAAACCACTGCCCCAGGCAGCTGTGCTGCCATGTGGACACAAGCTCTGCTGCCCAGGAGGCTCCCGTAGTGCAGGGGTTTGCAGATGGCAACGTAGCGGTCATAGGCCATGACAGTGAGAAGAAAATACTCTGCTGAAATGAAAAAGACAAACAGAAAGACCTGTGCAGCACATCCCAAGTAGGAGATGGCCCTGTTGCCCCACAGGGAATTGGCCATGGCTTTGGGGAGAGTGGTGGAGATGGAGCCCAGGTCAAGGACGGACAGGTTGAGCAGGAAGAAGTACATGGGGGTGTGGAGGCGGTGCTCGCAGGCTACGGTGGTGATGATGAGGCCGTTGCCCAGGAGGGCAGCCAGGTAGATGCCCAGGAAGAGCCAGAAGTGCAAGAGCTGCAGCTCCCATGTGTCTGTGAATGCCAGGAGGAGGAACTCAGTGATGGAGCTGCCGTTGGTCATTTGCTGCCTCTGCGCATGGGGACCTGCCCAGGGAGGTAAAGGCAGTGAGAAGTTACGGCAGATTTCACTGAGCAAAATCTATTCCAGTTCTCAGGGAAACCCCCCAGACTGCCTCGCCCCTTTCAGGGAGACAGGCAGGTCTCTTTCATGGGCTCTGGTTGGTGCTGGCTGAGGGTGCCATGGGGAGCAGGTGTCTCTGCTGGGGGCTCTGGGGGAGTCAGTCCTGCCCTACAGCAATAGGTGATAGCAACATGAGGTGATCTCAGATTAAATCCTCTTTTGATATCAAGGAGCTTTTCAGCATTGTTGCTCCCATTTCAGCCGACTGCAGGGCAGAGCTGAGGGGATCTTGGTTTGTGTATTTTGTTCTAGTTGCCCCACCACAACTGAGGAGTGCTTGGAAAGCAGAAATCCTTGGCATTCCTGCTGCACTCCAAGTGACATGTTGTGGGTGCAGACAGGCAAAGGGACTGTCCCTTAGTTCAGGGTGTGGAGAGCTGGTCTGTCCATCAGCCCTGGTCTCAGCTGCCCTTTCCTTGCAGCTCTTTGAGCTGGAGGATGATCACACCCAGATGTTCACCTGAGAAGAAACGGGAAACTCCTGAGAGCAGAGGAATCCAGTTTCCAAGTGCACATCTCCAAACACCTCCCCACCATCGCATTGTACCTGAGGAGCATCTCAGCTCCCCCCTCCCAGGCCAGCGACACAGAGGGCTCATTGCAGCTGCCCACACACAGACGATGAGCCACATTGCCATGGCCTTAGCGCTGAGTTGTCTTCTCCATGGGACACAGAGAGTCCACGGGAGAGCTGTGCCCTTCTGGAGGGCAGCCTGCATCCCAGTAGGACCCCCGGGGAAAGAGTCAAATGTCCTAAAGATGAGGTGTCCTTAGGTGAGGGCTGACAGCCCCACACACTGCAGTGCCCAGAGCCCCCAGGTAAGGTGGGGACAAAGGCAGCAAGGACAGGAGGGGAAACACAGAGAAATGGCCCAATGCTCCTGCCAAGGGAGGAAGGACAGGCACAGACAGACAGGCACAGACAGACAGGCACTCAGGGGTTTCTCTTTACTGTGGGTCGGGCTACCAGGAAGAAGATTCAGCCTGAAATCCCACGACCCTGGGGACAAAGGCAGTGCTGGGTGGGGGAGGAGTCCAGGAGGGTGCTCCTTGAAGGTGTCTGCCCTGCAGGGGATGGCAGGGAGGTGCCCCAATCCCCACTCCCATGGCATTTCTGGGAGCAGCTCCCTGTCCCTCCCTGCCCATGTCTCTGCTGCCTGGAGCTGTCCCTGCCAGGAGCTTTCTCTGTCCCCATATCTCCTCCCGGTCAGTGCTCTCAGACCCTATCCCACCCGCTGTGTGCTCACCTCTGCCCTGCAGACACCTCCTGCAGCCGGGCACTACCCAGGGGCATCTCTGTATGTGCAGGGGCTCAGCAGAAGCTCTGTCAAGTCCTGATGAGAAATGGGGTCTCAGTGCCTTCTCCAGAGCAGAGAAATACATTCCAGTCTCCCACTGCCCACCCAGCCAACCAAGAGAAGAAACCTCAAAGCACAGGCTCCTGCCCTTGTAGGTAATCCTCATCCTGACCTTCCTCTTGAAAAGTCCCCTTGGAAATTCCCTGGGATTAATCTGGAGCTGTAGGCAGCCCTGACCCACACAGCACCCTCTCAAGAGCAGGACCCTGTCTTGCCGTACCAGGGGGCACTCCTTCCACCCACAGCTTCTCCCTGCAGCGCCGTGGGGAGTTCCCCAGGCAGGCTGAGCACTGACCCTGCAGGCAGCAGAGTCCCTGCCCCGGCACACAGCCCCCTGGGGTGCAGGGACCCTGCTCTGAAGGACAGCCCTGGCCACCCCTGGCTGCACACCCAGCTTCACACCCTTGCAGCCATCCCCAGGACAAGGCAGCCATCATGCCCTGCCCCTCTGATGGTGCAGCAGGGAAGCCCTGCTCTGGAGCACGTCCTCCTTCTCCACACCAGAGAAGCCAAGACAGACATCCTGATATGTCATCAGACAGCATTCCTATCAGTCATGAGATGTGCCAGCTCTGGAAGACCCCTCCAAGGATACTCATCTGAATTTCCCTGCTGCCAGAGACTTACTGTGCCAAAGGCTGTGAAGATTTATCTCTGAACAAGCTCAGCTCTCTCCTTCCACCCCAGACTGCCTTTAACCGCTCTCTGCCTCGCTCCTCTCCCCTCGGCACCTGCAGGCAGTGCCCCCAGCCCTGCTGCTCTTTGCAGAGGAGCTGCTCCTGGGCAGAGCTCGCTCTCTGCAGCGCTGCCCGCTCGCCATGAGCTCCCTCCATCCCAGGAGCCCAGCCCAGCCCAGCAGCAGAGGATCAGCCCAAGGCATCTCTTTCTCTGCTCCCTCTGGGCTCCCTCCAGGTGTCCCTGGGGCTGCAGGGGAACCTGCTGTGAAACAGGCTGAAGGAACCACTGATGTTCCCTCCCTCAGCTGGGGAGAGACACTTACTTCCAGCAGTGTCATTTCTCCTATCAGAGATAGAGTTAGGTCTAAACATCACCTTTTTTGTCTTATTATTAGCCAGGACACCCAGACAATTACAGGCAGGGATCTTCTTTACTCCTGCTGAGGGATAGGATTCAGCTGAGTCCATTGAGGCATCTCATCCTGCCTTTCTATTGCCAGTGCTGGAAAGGGGACTCAGCTCCCTCCCATGCCTGCCACAAACCCACAGGAGGTGGAATTCCTCTTGCATTTTTAATGCACATTGTTCAAGTGTGCATTAAATAGGCACCCGCATGTGAGCTCCTTGTCTCAGTTCCTGTTGTAAATAATGAAGATGTAGGTCAGGAGTTGGCTGTTCAGGTGAAGTACCTGGTGACATCTGAGGTGCCAGCGGTTGTCCAAGGCATGTGCAAGACAACTGCATTTGTCCCTATTAACTATTTTCTTGGCAGCATATGCTGCCATCTGACCAAATTATGTCCTGTATCATAGGGAGAACTAAGTTTCTCTCTGTCTTTTCTGTCAGCTGGGTTGACTAGATCGCCATTGACTATAATGACAGTTTTCATCCCCACATTGCCTAATCAAATTCCAGACAGTTACTCTAATGTCCAAATAGCAGTCTGTAGTGTTAGGTGAGAGGCCAAGGGTCTCACGCGTAACTACATGTGGCTGGCAGGTACAGCACGGGAAAGCCACCCCCGTTCAGAGCGAGTGTGTGTCAGACACCCCAGACAGCACCGCAGACAGCTTCGGTGCCTTTGTGCAAGAAACTGATTGCCACCACTGCCGCGTGGCAAGGTCCGTCCCTTCTGTATCCGGTAGATGTAGGGCAGTCCAGGAACACAAGGCACACCACGCTGGGGTCTCCACTCGTGAGCCTACATTCTCAAGCTGCTGTTTTTTCTCTCCCCCAACCGTTACTCACCCCCTTGATGATACAATCAAGGAACAGACCAACCATTTTCACATTGGGCCTGACAGCAGCAGCTTGTCATTCATGGAGATCACCTTCACATCCACCAAAGGCCCTAAGGGGCAGCAGAGACACCACTGAAGTAAACCTGTTTCTTTCCAGGGTTGCACTTCCCAGCCCCGGCTCTCTCTGTCCTTGGCAACAGCAGGGTTTGCTCACTCTCTCGGCGTCCAATTTCAGCTTTATGTTTCCATCTGCTGTCCACTCTGGCATGCCTCTGCTCTGAAGCCAAGCCTTTGCAAACAGGGGTACTTGGATGCTGGGTGTGGGGTAATGGCTGAGGTGACTTAAAAATTAGAACTTATATTCACACTTTTAGGTAAGGCACAGCATTGAAGAAGCCTCCCAGGTGGAATGCGGCTGACATGTAAGGAATCCATGGCATGGGAGTTCCCTAGGCCTGCAACCTTAGATGTTGGTAACGCCAGGGGAACTTGGTGTGCTGACTCTAAGAGGCGCTGCCCAGAGGGAGGAGCGGTGTGGAGATGCCGCGGCCAGGCTCTGCAATAATAGGGGAACTTAAAGGTGTCAAAGAACTGATAAGCTGCATATTTACTACCCTGGGCCAACAGCCTGCCACATTTTTGACAAAATGCTGTCCTTTTGGTGAACTTTGCTCATTATAACATCATTGTAATACCAAAACACACCTCCATCCCAAAAGCTACCCTCCTCCAAGGTGCGACCACCCCTCACTGAGCTTGCGCACTGAATTTTCCTAGCTTATACCTTTAAAAGCAAAGCCAGAAAACTTTACACCAATCCTAAACAAAGGTATGTATGACTAGAGTCACTCAAGCTCCACCTGAAAGGTGAAAAATAGTATAAAATAGCTTAAGAGAAAGAGAATGTTAGGGAAGACACCATCGTGTATCATTCTGACGTTTGGGATCAGTCGACGGGCTGAGCCTCTCTTCCCCCACATCGGGACACCTTTGGGTAAGAGTCGAACACTTGGTTATTCCAAGTGCCTCCCCAGGAAACTTAGAAACCTCTACAGAGTCGCTTTATTATCTTTTAACGCGTTTGTGTCCGGCCATGTTACTCATACTCTTGATATACACGTTGTGTCCTGCCGTGTTATATACATGTTTGTGTCCGGCCGTGTTATTCATACTCATATTCTTGGTATTTGTCTGTGCTTTGCAGACAGTTAATTTATCACCGGTAATCCAAAGAATCTGTGTGTCGGTTGCTCTAATAAACTGCACTCTTCACTGCTCTGGCCGTGATGGTTCCTTCAACACGACCAGACTGGGGGGGTGTAAAAATTAATGCTGTCGCCTTAGCGAAAGCCCTGAACTAATAAGTGTCTATACACACAGTCCTTAGAAAATAAACCGTTGACCAGGTCTGAGACTAAGACTGGATCTAGCCACACCTAGACTCCTCTCTGAGAAGGAGTTTAGAAAGCAAGGGGGTCCTGTCTGAACCTCGTGACTCAATGGGAGGGTTCCCCTCAGCCACTCCTCAGACTCCTATTTGTATGAGACAGTAACCCTTAACGCAACACTGCTTTCTTTGGAGAAGTGGCTGCAGACAGCCACAGCATTTCTCTTCATTAACAAAAACAAAAACACAACTAAAAGGGAAAAGAGTAGTTCGGGAAAGAATAAATGACATTCCTCAGCTGTCTATCAAGTTCAAGTTGCCTCCATTCAATTCCACTTCTACTTTTGAGTGGAAAATCTTCCCTGAGGTTAGTAGGAAAGGACAGAGAGAAAGGCGAGGAAGGAGTTGGCCGAAGAGACGGTCAGGCGACAGGAGCAGCAGCTTGAAACTGCCTGAAGCTCAAAGCAGCACCCGGGTACTTGGGAGGGGTCTGAGTGAATGGAGAGTAACGGGAGGAGGAAACTGGAAGGACGCTGGAAAATGCATATGTGCCGAGAGTCTGCTGAGAAGATGACGGGAGAAATGGTCAGTTTAATCAGGACATGTGGAAATACCTAAAAGATTCGTGAGATTCTCTAGACTCCATAGTGGAGAGAGTAGTGGTCAAGCAAGTGCTGGGAAGATCAAGGTTTCTTCTCCTGAGAGCAGCACCCATCCGGGAAAGTTTCATGATGGCAACACAGGAAAACGTGATTTCTCTACTAAAAGTATTGCAACATTTCAGCTGATGAAAATGTTCCCGCACTATGTAAATGTGGAGAAAATTGCCTCATCTTTGCAGGCTGAGCTCAGTTCCTGACCAGAAGCCTCCAGTGCCACTTGAGGAGGTCCTGGTGTGCCTGACAGACTCACCAGGGACTGGTGGTGACCACAAGGGGCCGTGGGAGACCGGGACCCTCCCATTGAAACTGCAGAGGGAGGGGACACCAGGCATCGGTGCTCCTCCAACTCAATCCACCCTGATTGCCAACACTGTTCTTAAAAAAAAAAAAAAAACAGAAAAAGAAAAGAAAAAAACCGAAACGCAAACCAAACAGGCCCTCCTGCCCCACCATAGGACAAATATTTTGAATTAAATCAAGAGGGAGTATAAGAGCATAAGGAAGTTTAAAATATGAAAAGTGCAATAATAGCTATCTTTTGCTTTATGTTTTTATATTTCTTTTCTTTTTCTATTTGCTTAGTTTCCAGCTCACCACGTCCCTCCAAGCCCAACCAGCCCATCATTCCTATACCCATCAACTTAGTCAACCATGCAGAATGCACTGTCCTAACTCGTGATCCCAGAGGACGTGCTAAGGGACACACTCTCAACCAAACTGGGGCTAAGCAGCCTTTAGTTCCCCAGCTCATCTTCTGGGACTTCTTGAAAGATGCTCGCAACATTTGCTTTTCGTCAGTCTTCAGAAAGTTCCCCTGATCTCCCTGACCTTTCAGAGATGATGATGAGTGACACCACTGTGACACTGGCCTGCTCTCCCATCACCCGTGGAGGCAGCCCCTCTGGTGCCCTCGACTGTTCAGGGCTGAGTTTGCTCAAGTAACCCCTGACCCGACCCCCTTCCACTGCTGGTTGTTGTCCTTGGGTTCTGCCGCCAGGTACAAAGGCCTTGAAGACCTTGCTGGGAAAGACTGAGACCAAGAGGACGCAGAGGATGTCAGACCTCTCTGCATCTACTCTCCCTGAATTCAGAAGTGGCCCCGCATTGTCCGTGTTTATTTTTTTACTCTTACTGATGCAGCAGCACCTTAATGGTCCCCTTGGACTCCCTTGCAAGGGTCATCTCTAGGGAAGCTGTGGGGTTCCTAAAGCCATTCCTATTTCTGAATTCCTCCACCTGAAGTGAGTCTCTGCATCCACCTCCTGGATGCTTCCATTAACCATGGAGCTTCCTCATGAGTTCCCTCTTCACCCAAGCTGCTCTTGTGAGCTATGCACTCACCACTGCTCTTCGTGGGCAATTCCGTCATTAAAGACAAGCTGTACTGAGTTGTGCTGCCCTTCGCTGCTGCCCATGGGATTGCCACTAAAATCCCCCTGAATAGGCCCAAGTCTTCCCCTCTGAGGTCTGACACCTGCACTCTGCTCCTCTCCTTCCTCATTCTGCTCAGGAGCTGGACCCCCCTCTTTCATGGTCACCACAGCCAAGGATGACACTGGTTTTCACATCCCTGACCAGCTCTTCATGGTTTGCAAGGACCTGATGCAGGTGAGCATTATCTATGTTGATGCAGCTGGTGACTTTCCTAAGAAATTGCTCCCACCTCCTCCACAAACCCCTTGGTCTATTTTGACAGTGCTGGGTTCCCCCTCCAATGAACGTCAGGGCAATTAACGTCCCCAGAAAGAGCCCCAGCTCACTCATCTGGAGACTTCCTTGACTTGCTTAAATAAGGTCTTGTCCACCTCCTCCCCTTGATTGCAGGTTCTTGATCTCCCACCACCAGGTCGCCCTACCTGGCCCCTCCTCTGATCCTCACCCTCAAGGGCTCACCCAACCTCCTGACTCTCCCAGCAAGGAGCTCCATACATCCAAGCAGCTCCTTCACACAGAAAGTCTTCCTCTTCTGATGCTCCCAGCCTGTGTCTCGTGAAGAAACTTTATCCATCCATTGCAGCACGCGAGCTGTGTGAGGCATCCCACTGTGCCTCAGAAGTTGTTCCATCAATGTCACAGCTTGTGACAGACCATGGGGGTTCAGCTCCTCCTGTCTGTTCCCAGGCAGAGGACAGTGTTGCACACCTGGGCTGCAGCCCCTGAGCTGTGGCTCCAGGGAGATGCTCAGACTTGTCATGGTGAACAGTGGTACCAAGCACCCAAGAGTCCTTGTACACAAAAGCTTTGCTTCATGGCAGAGACATGCTGGAGCGGAAGGCAGATGGTGTTGTAAGAAAGAAATGAGGGGCTCAAGAAGAGAGCAATCCCTGCTGTGCCCAAGGTGAGAGAGAAACAGGGCTGGGCTGTGCAGCCCTGGCAGGAGAGGGCATTGCTGTGGGGGGTCTCTGCAGCCCTGCAGGGCCTTTGGTGGAGAGAAGCACTGATCTCCTGGAAGGACAAGGTGCTGCTGAAAGTGTCCTTGGGTGTGGACATCCTGTGATCTAGTCACACTCTAAATTCCTTGGACTCTTTGAAGACCTTATCTTCAAAAGGGTACGTCAAGGATGGGGGAGAAGGGAACCAGAAGAAGCTGACAATGTAGGCCCACAAGTGCAGACCCCAGTGCAATGTGCTTCTTATTCATGCAGTGCCTTGCATCTCTGGATAGAGATGGGACAGAGCAGGCCTCACGGCAGGGGTGGGAACCAGTCACTTTCACCTAAGCACCAAATTCATCTGAGATACCGCCTGGGGTGTCTGTCACGCACCCGCTCTGGGTGGACATGGCTTTCCTGTAGGTCCTGTGCTGTCCCTGCCAGCCACAGGCAGTTTGGGTGGAGAGCCTTGGCCTCTCGCATGGCACTACAGGCCTGTATTTGGGCATTCAATGAGCAGCTGCCCTGCGTTAGGTTAGGCTAGGTGGGGATGTGTGAGACAGCTCTCGTTACAGACAACGGACAGCTAGTAAATGCAGCTAAAGGAGGGGAGAAAGAGAAAGACTTCGCTCTCCCTCTGGCCCATAACTCCATTTGGTCAGGTGAACACCTCTAGAGGCGGCCCTGAACAGCGTGGGTAGGGACAGGTGGTGATGTCCTAAATGTGGGCATCTGCCGTCATTTCAGTGGGCTTCCTCACCAGGCTGCAGGATTATGCCCCCAGATGTTTCCCACACCAGGTGTTTGTGTGTGAACTCCTGCTCTCCATCTCCATCACTGACCATGGGACCATAGACAAGGGGTGCAGGTGCCTGTTTTTAACAGGCGCCATTACTGAAGCAGGAGGCATCTCACCTCCTGTGGGTTTGTGGCAGGCATGGGAGGGAGCTGAGGTCCCTTCCAGGCCCAGGACTGCAAATGCAGGATGAGATGCCTCCATGGACTCAGCTGATTCCCTTCCCTGTGCATGGGCAAAGGACATCCCTCCCTGCCAGTGTCCAGGTGTCCTCTCTAATGCTGGGACAAGGAAGGGCGATTCTCAGACCTACGTGTGTCTCTGAGAGGAGAAAGGGCACTGCTGGAAAGAAACGTCTCTGCAGAGGTGAGACAGGCACCATGGGTGATTACTTGAGTGTCTTTGCAAGGAGGTTCCTGGAGAGCCCCAGGGACAGCTGGAGGGAGGGCAGGGTGGGGTGGGGGGCAGAGGAAGTGAGGTCTTGGGCAGGTCCTCTACTGCTGGGCTGAGACAGGCTCCTGGGAGGGAGGGAGCTGGTGGTAAGCAGGCAGCACTGCAGAGAGACAGCTCTGCCAAGGGGCAACTCCTCTGCAAAGCACAGCAGGGCTCTGGGAAAAGGAGTAGGGCAGAGAGAGCCTGAAGGCAGTCTGGAGTGGGAGGACAGAGGAGAGCTCAAAGGGAAGGAATCGTGACAGCCCCTGACACGGTAAGTCTCTTGGTGCAGGGCAATGCAGCTGCGGTTCCTGGAAGGCTCTCCTAAAGCTATCACAGCCTACAGCCTCCGAGATCTGTGCGGAGGAGTGCCAGTGCAGGGGCTCCTGTTAGACAAGTGTGAAGGGGTGAAGGCAGGGTGTGCAGCCAGAGCTGCCCAGGGCATTTCAGAGGGGACTTTTCCAGAGGAAGATCAAGGCAGGGAATATCTCTAAGGTAAACTGCTTTCCTAAGTCTATGCTTTCCGTTTCCTGTCTTTCAGGAAAAAAGGAGAAGGTGTTTCTCCGTTTAGAGAGGGAGACTGAGAGTCCTGAGCTGCTGCACTGGGAGATCAGTAGGTCTGGTAGGAGCCAAGGAAACTGCTTTCACCCACTCCTCTACCTCCAGAGACCACCAGCATCACCTCTGCTGTCCTCATCAGGGTTTGTCTGACCTGCTCCTTACTGCCTGCAAACGGGGAGTTCCTCTCAAGAGTGCTTGAAACTGGGAGGTTTCTTCAGGTCAGGGCTGAGCAGACAGTAGTTGGTGCTGGGGTCTGTGATCCCTGACAGGGAAAACTTGAGGGCAGAGAAACATTTCCCAGCAGGGATAGCTGCAGGCAGCAGGCACGTGGGCAGAGAGCTATAGGAAACTGCAAGCAGCAATGTCACGGGAGGGAGAATTTGGCAAGCTGCCTGTCATGCCCTCCAACGCAGCCCCCTCCCTCTGAGCAAGACCCCCGGTCTCGTCTCCCACCCAGCAGAGCCTCTGCCCTCAGGGCTGTGTGGTGCAGGGCAGGAGTTGCCTCCTCTGCAGCCGGAGCTCTGGCACAGCAGAGCTGCATCTCTCCTGACACGTGGCCACTTCCCTCTGCAGAGCCAAGGGGCTGAGAGCGACCGCCCTGGGATTTTGCTAGCTGGGAGGTGCTGTGCTCTGCTGGGGAAGGAGAAGGCTTTCCTGATTTTAGGAAACGGGATTTTAGGATGAGGATAATAGTGATAACACGCTGCTTCCCTGCTCTGCAGGTGCACAAGAAACTGGGAGGGGGCACAGCCAGGATAGTTGATCCAAACTCACCAAATGGCTATTCCATACCATATGATGTCATGCTCAGTACATAAACTGGGGGGAGTTGGCCAGGGGGTGGCAGTCTCTGCTTGGGTATGGCTGGACGTCTGTCGGTGGTTGGTGAGTGGTTGTGTCACTGGTTTTTTATTTCCCTGGGCTTTTGTTCCTCTCTTGCTCACTAGTTGTTTTCCTTCTCATTACAATTTATTATTATTATTTGTTGTTGTTCCAATTCTTAAACTGTTCTTATCTCAACCCACAAGTTTTCTTACTTTTGCTCTTCCGATTCCCTCCCCCATCCCACCGAGGGGGGAGGGTGAGCGATCGGCTGTGTGGTACTTAATTGCCGACTGGGGCTAAACCACAACACTGCTCTTGGGGTCCCTGGCAATAAGAGTGGTGGTGTGGCACAAGGGGTGGGGGTGTTGGGTGCCTGCTCTGACGCTGCCCTGGAGGGTGCTGCCCGGGAGGTGTTTCCATAGGACCAAGGTGCCCAAGGCCTCTCTTCATTTTCCAGGCTCGAGACACTGCAGTCAGTGGCTGGGCAATGAGACACTGCTTCCCTTAGCAGACATCACCTTAAGACACCAGGTTCTGCTGGACAGGGAGTGCTGGGGGGCTGTGAGCATCAGCCCAGAAGGGCATAGCTCTCCTGTAGGACCTTGGTGATGTCCGAGAGCACCTGATCTGCCCATGTGGATCAGCATCCTTGTCCTGGCCTCTTCATCCTTCTCTGCAAAGCTGTGCTGGAAAGGAGAGGTGTTTTGAAATCTGCACCTTGAACTGGTCCCCTCTGCTCCCAGTCCAGTCCAGTTGCTTTTTGAGAACAACCTCTGTGTGTAGTCCTCCTCCAGCGGAGAGCGGTGCAAGCACAGAGCAGCTGGGCACCAGGCTGATGGACAGAGCAGCCACCTGGATGGGAGCACTGACGCAGCTTTACACTGAGAGCAACAGTCAACAGGGGAATTTGACCCTTTCCAAGAACATTTCCGAGGTGGGATGGGGGTCTCTGAATACTAACACACAGTGTAACGAGACACATGTGCTGCACCTCATCTCCCACCTTCCTCTGTGGAAGAAAGCGTCCTTCTGAGCTTTTTACCCTCTGCTATAGTGCAGCCCAGGGATCCCCTCCCCAGGAACCCTCCCTCCAAACACACTGGGTGTTGCTGCCTCCATGTGTCATTGCTGTAAAGCAGGGCTGACCCTTAAGGAGCCCATGGGTAGAGGGCACTGCTCTGCACAGCACACTCAGCCACCACAAACCAGAGCTGAAGCCTCGGAGATGCATAACAGTCCCCCAGGAAAGAGAAGCACCCTTAGGTATTTCACAGTGAAGGAATGGAATTTTGCTCAGAGAAGCTTCTCTGAATTTTTCTGTTTTGTCTCCTTTGGCAGTTTCCATGCCCAGAAGCAGCAGATGTCCAATGGCAGCTCCATCAACGAGTTCCTCCTCCTGGCATTCACAGACACACGGGAGCTGCAGCTCTTGCACTTCTGGCTCTTCCTGGGCATCTACCTGGCTGCCCTCCTGGGCAACAGCCTCATCATTGCCGCCGTAACCTGTGACCACCGCCTCCACACCCCCATGTACTTCTTCCTGCTCAACCTCTCCCTCCTCGACCTGGGCTCCATCTCCACCACTCTCCCCAAAGCCATGGCCAATTCTCTGTGGGGCAACAGGGCCATCTCCTACTTGGGATGTGCTGCACAGGTCTTTTTCTTTGTCTTCTTGATTGGAGGAGAGTATTGTCTTCTCACTGTCATGGCCTACGACCGCTACGTTGCCATCTGCAAACCCCTGCACTACGGGACCCTCCTGGGCAGCAGAGCTTGTGTCCACATGGCAGCAGCTGCCTGGGGCAGTGGGTTTCTCAATGCTCTCTTGCACACTGCCAATACATTTTCCATACCTCTCTGCCAAGGCAATGCCCTGGACCAGTTCTTCTGTGAAGTCCCCATGATCCTCAAGCTCTCCTGCTCAGATGCCTACCTCAGGGAAGCCGGGCTTATTGTGGTCAGTGTCTCTTTAGCATTTGGATGTTTTGTTTTCATTGTGGTGTCCTATGTGCAGATCTTCAGGGCCGTGCTGAGGATCCCCTCTGAGCAGGGACGGCACAAAGCCTTTTCCACGTGCCTCCCTCACCTGGCCGTGGTCTCCCTGTTTGTCAGCACTGCAGCATTTGCCCACCTGAAGCCCCCCTCCGACTCCTCCCCATCCCTGGACCTGGTGGTGTCATTTCTGTACTCGGTGGTGCCTCCAGCAGTGAACCCCCTCATCTACAGCATGAGGAACCAGGAGCTCAAGGGTGCCCTATGGAAGCTGGTCCAAGGGACGCTGTTTCACCAACAATAACCTGCCTCCCCTTCTCTGCACATTTCCCAGAGTTTATGTTAGGGCACGAGTCTGTTTTTTTCTCTGGTGATAATCCTGCTTATGGATAATTTTCTGGGTTCATACTACTTGTCTTGAGGCTTGATCCTGTTGTGTCTGACTCTTGCAGAACACTGTGTCAGATGTGGCATGCCCAATAGCAGCTCTTCAATAAAACGGGATCTCCCAGGTGCAGTGCCTGAAGGGTGGGCTCTTCCTCCAAAGTTGCTTCCAAAAAAATGTCTGAGGAATTGGTGTTTGAAAGAGTCTGTTCTTCTTGTTTTCTCAATGTTTTGGAGGTTAAGCTCATAGTACGATTGGCTTCCACTGGACCAAATGTTCTGGGTTAAAAGCTCTCTTCTTGGTATCCAATGGCAGGGGAGATTCTCCATGATCTCCCCATTATCTCCTCAGGTTTCTTCATGTACGACAGGACGAATGGCATATTCCAGACTCTCTGGAAATGCATTTGGAAAGATGAGGAGAGGAGACGATGGGGACTCACCACGTGCCCTGGGGTGGGAGTTAATGGAGACACACAAGGTGAAACACCCGTAAAGGTGAAGTCCCATAAAGTAAAGCAGTAAATCTACATATCCATGAACAAGGACTCTGCAGTGCCATGGCAGTCAGCGAGGACTCAGCAGGTAAAGGGAGGGCAGACTGAAGAGATGCAGGAGCCGCCTGAGGAGGCCCAGGGCCAGGACTGTCGTGCTGTCCTGGGGAATGGTGCTGGTGGGAGCAGAGGAGGGGGCAAATTCAGTCAGGGTTGGGGATCACCGACAATATGAATTTAGGAGAGCCAGAGAGTGCCTAGCCCCCATTCCCTCCTGCCTTTTTACCAGCACCTTCCCTGGGGTTCATGCGGAGCCTGAACCCCCTTCTCTGCCCCGCAATGTATGCTGTGACCTTCATAGGAGCTGGGGCCGTGGGGCTAGTCCCCAGAGCTCTGCAGCGGGCTCTGCCGTGGAACGAGCCCAGATAGGGTTGCTCTGTGGGGTTGGGCTGGGGAGAGGGCAGAGGTGGTGGGGGGAGCTGGGGAGGGGGTGGGCTGGGCTGTGCCCAGGACAGGAAAGCACTAGTGGAGAGCGAAGCTCTATGGGTGTGCAGGGCGAGGGCACACAGTAGGGTGCTCACAATGCAGAGTCCAGGTGTCATGGTGAAGGAAGCAAGGCACACAAGGTGCAAAAGAGAGGGGTCCGGTCTGTGCCATGTTCCCTGGACACCCTGTGGAAGCTGCCCTGGGAAAACTGTCCCAGATGAATCCCACACACCGGCCATTTCCTTGTCTGGTCATATACCCCAGGCCTTAGGAGAGACTTCAGCTGCATGGTCACCTCTGTCCTCCTCTGGGGCTCAGTGATACCCAACTGCACTGCCAGTATTAATTAAAAGGAACCAGTTTCCTACTGACACTTACCACAAGTCCCATAGCTCTTGCCACTGCTGGTCTCTGAGCCAAGCCCAGACAGCTACAGCTAGATCAGGTGCTCATGGCCTAGTCTCAACAAATATTTAACAACCCATTGATTAAGAACCCACCCACACCTGAGACCTTGCTGCAGTAGTAGGCTAGAGAGGCCCAGTTCCCTCTAATCACTGCTTGTGCTTTAGGCCCCTAACTCCATCTTGGCAGACATCCTGCGGACGTTCTCCAGTTTCCTTTTGAAATGTGAGGCCCAGTGGCTCATATGGCATCGTCCCGGTTGCCAGGCTCTTCTCCTCTGGGCACTCCTTAGCCAGCCAGGTCTCTACTCCTGCTGCTGTGCAGCTTGTGAGTTGAGATAAATACAAATAGGCGAAAGAAAAAAGATAAAACCAAACATCAGCCAAAACCAACAGGCGACACAAAGGCAATCACTTACCACCTCCTACAAGCAGACTGATGCCCAGACAGTCTGCCAGCAACAGTTACCTTGAATGACAAAAAACTCCTCCTTCTTCCTCTGCCCCAGCTTTTACTGCTATGCATGACGTCATAGGGGATGCAATATCCCTCTGGTCACTTGGGGTCAGCTGTCCTGGCTGTGTCGTCCCTCCAACTTCTTGCCCACCCCCAGCCTACTCACTGGGAGGGAGCAGAGTGAGAACCTGAGAAGGCCTTGACGCTGTGCAAACACTGCTCAGCAATAGCCAAAACACGGCTGTGTTACCAACACTGTTGTAGGCACAAATGCAAAACATGGCACCATGTCTGCTGGAAATACAATACAGCAGAGAGGAAACAGTCCAGGAGGTTCCTGGAGCGTGTGGCAGATAACTTCCTGACGCAGCTGGTGAGTGAGCCAACGAGGGAAGGTGCCCCGCTGGACCTCTTGTTCACCAACAGAGATGGACTTGTGAGCGATGTGATGGTTGGAGGCTGTCTTGGGCAGAGCGATCATGAAATGATAGAGTTTTTGATACGTGGAGAAGCGGCGAGGGGGGTCGGCAAAACTGCCACCTTAGACTTCTGGAGGGCGGACTTCAGCCTGTTTAGGAGACTGGTCGACAGAGTCCCCTGGGAGGCAGCTCTTATGGGCAAAGGGGTCCAGGAAGGCTGGACATTCTTTAAGGAGGAAGTCCTAAAGGCACAAGAGCGGGCTGTCCCCAGGTGCCGAAAGACGAGCCGGCGGGGAAGAAGACCGGCCTGGCTGACTAGAGAGCTCTGGCTCGAACTGAGGAGAAAGAGGAGAGTCTATGACCTCTGGAAGAAGGGGCGGGCAACTCAGGAGGACTACAAACGTGTAGCGAGGCTGTGCAGGGAGAAAACTAGAAGGGCCAAAGCTGAGCTAGAGCTCAGTCTGGCTGCTGCTATAAAAGACAACAAAAAACACTTCTTCAAATACATTAGCAGCAAAAGGAGAGGTAAGGAGAATCTCCAGCCCCTAGTTGATGGGGGAGGAAACACAGTGACCAAGGATGAGGAAAAGGCTGAGGTACTTAATGCCTTCTTTGCCTCAGTCTTTATTAGCAGGGCCGAATGTTCTATGGGTACCCAGCCCCTGGAGTTGGAAGATAGGGATGGGGACCAGACTGGAGCCCCCATGATCCAGGGGGAAATGGTGAGTGACCTGCTGCACCACTTAGACACTCACAAGTCTATGGGGCCTGATGAGATCCACCCGAGAGTGTTGAAGGAGCTGGCAGATGTGCTCACCAAGCCCCTTTCCATCATTTACCAGCAGTCCTGGCTAACTGGGGAAGTCCCTGCTGACTGGAGATTAGCTAATGTGACACCCATCTTCAAGAAGGGCCGGAAGGAGGACCCGGGGAACTACAGGCCTGTTAGCCTGACCTCGGTGCCGGGGAAGCTGATGGAGCAGATCATCCTGAGTGCTATCACACGGCATGTAGAGAATAACCAAGGGATCAAGCCCAGCCAGCATGGGTTCAGGAAAGGCAGGTCCTGCTTGACCAACCTGATCTCCTTCTATGACAAGGTGACCCGCCTAGTGGATGAGGGAAAGGCTGTGGATGTTGTCTATCTAGACTTCAGTAAAGCCTTCGACACGATTTCCCACGGCATTCTCCTGGAGAAACTGGCTGCTCATGGCTTGGACGGGTGTACTCTTCGCTGGGTAAAAAACTGGCTGGATGGCCGGGCCCAGAGAGTGGTGGTGAATGGAGTTTACTCCAGTTGGCGGCCGGTCACAAGCGGTGTTCCCCAGGGCTCGGTGTTGGGGCCAGTTCTGTTTAACATCTTTATCAATGATCTGGACGAAGGGATCGAGTGTACTCTCAGTAAGTTTGCAGACGACACCAAGTTGTGTGGGAGTGTTGATCTGCTGGAGGGTAGGCAGGCTCTGCAGAGGGACCTGGACAGGCTGGATCGATGGGCTGGGGTGAATTGTATGAGGTTTAACAAGGCCAAGTGCAAGGTCCTGCACTTGGGCCACAGCAACCCCATGCAACGCTACAGGCTTGGGGAAGAGTGGCTGGAAAGCTGCCTGGCAGAGAAGGACCTGGGGGTGTTGGTTGACAGCCGCCTGAATATGAGCCAGCAGTGTGCCCAGGCGGCCAAGAAGGCCAATGGCATCCTGGCTTGTATCAAAAATAGCGTGGCCAGCAGGACTAGGGAAGTGATTGTGCCCCTGTACTTGCACTGGTGAGGCCGCACCTCGAATACTGTGTTCAGTTTTGGGCCCCCCACTACAAGAGGGATATTGAGGTACTGGAGCGTGTGCAGAGAAGGGCAACGAAGCTGGTGAAGGGTCTGGAGCAGAAGTCTTATGAGGAGCGGCTGAGGGAGCTGGGACTGTTTAGCCTGGAGAAAAGGAGGCTGAGGGGAGACCTCATCGCTCTCTACAACTACCTGAAAGGAGGTTGTAGAGAGGTGGGGGTCGGTCTCTTCTCCCAGGTAACAAGTGATAGGACAAGAGGAAATGGCCTCAAGTTGCGCCAGGGGAGGTTTAGACTGGATATTAGGAAATTTTTCTTCACCGAGAGGGTTATCAAGCATTGGAACAGACTGCCCAGGGAAGTGGTTGAGTCGCCATCCCTGGAGGTATTTAAAGGACGTTTGGATGAGGTACTTAGAGACATGGTGTAGTGGTGGTTTTTGGCAGTGTTAGGTTTATGGTTGGACTCGATGATCTTAAAGGTCTTTTCCAACCTATATGATTCTGTGATTCTGTGATTCTGTGATATGGGGGCTGCTACGACGGAAGTTAACCCCTTCCCAGCCAGACCCAGTACACCTGAACTGGGGGTGCAGAAATGGACACAGTAGTGTACTGGTGGTCTAAGAAGTGATGAGCAGAGGGAGACAATCCTTCCCTCACTCCTTTGGCCAGGGTCCTCTTTACACACTCCAGGACACTGCTGGCCTTCTTTGCCACCAGGTGGCACTGGATCGTGTGGATCACTGCTGGAACGTGTTCTGCCTTCCCCAACACCACCAGTGCCTTTTCCGCAGAGCTGCTCCCCAGTAAGGCAGTGCCCAGACCCTGCCACTGCAGAGTCTTAGTCTATCCCAGGCGCAGGATCTGGCCATTTTCCTTCTATTTCATGAAGGTCCTGACAGGACAGTGCTTCTGCCTGTCAGGTTTCTCCTGAATGCAATCCCAAGGCACAGGAATCCTCCTCCCAATTTAGTGCCCTCGACAAACTTGCTGAGCCCTGCCTCCTCCGGGACATGGATACAGGTGTTAAACTGCAAATGGCCCAGGAGAGTCCTCTGTGCTGCCCCACAATGCCCCACTATGTCCCAGTGGCCTCTAGCTAGGGTATGACCCCTTCACCACAGCTCTCACAGCCCCATCATCCAACTGGTGTTTTGCTCAACTGCTTGTCTATCCCTCCAGACTGTAATGGCCTAAGATGGGTACAAGAATATTGAGGGAGACCATGCCAGAAGTCTTGCTGCAGCAGAGGTAAATGCCATCCACTGTTCTCCTGTCGTACACAAATGGAGTTCCTTCATCATGAAACCAATCAGGTTGGCGAGGCATGATTTACCCTTGCAAAGTCCATGCTCATGCTCTTCTCTTTCACGTGCCCAGGAATGTCACCCACGAGGAGTCATTCAATGGATCACCCAAGCGAGGCTGTACAGCCTGTGGTTCCCTGGGTTGCACTGTTGGCCGTATTCAAAGATGGGTGCAACAGTGGTTTCTCCTCATCCAGAAGACACCTGGACCAATTCCATGTCCTTTGAAAAGGAATACTCAAAGAAATATTGATCTTGCCCTGTAACTTCATGACCACTCCTCTGCTTGTTACACCGTGTATTTAGTTTCTCTACTCTTTCATATACTTTCACCTCTCCTGATCCAATGACCATTTGTAATGTCATCTTTGCAGATGCAGACTGTCCATACAAAGGCCCTTTCCATTGTTCTCCATTTGTCTCCTCCCCTTAATCTTTGTTCATTCAGATACCTCTCACCTATGCAACTGCTTTAAGCTTCAAGGAGTTAAGAGCTTGCCTGCCTTTCACTAGTCTAATGGTCTCTTTAGCCAACACTTTAGTTATGCTCATATCTATCTTTTTCTATCTCTCTCTAAGATATTTGTGATAAGATTATCCCTTGTGGAGAGGCGACCTCATTAGAGGCAGCTTATACTTAGCATGTGGTTAGAGAGTGTATATTGATATTTATGAAAACTGGTCATGCTTTAATTTTCTTTCCTTACGAATAGGAAAATGTCTTCTGTGCCTGTGTGCAGCCAGTTCTACAAGGAGAGAATGTGGGAAATGGTGCAATGGGGCTGTGACATCCAGCTGCAGAGATCACTGGAGAAGTTTGATGCAAGGAACAGGGATGTAATTCCCATATAGCCAATGTCAGAAATGGTGAACTTTGGGAGGTGAGGAGCAAAGTTCTCCATACAGTGTGAGACCTCAAGGGACTGCTTCTCCTACCTGTCCAGACCTCCTGAGGAGACACCCTGCATCAATATCACTTGGAGAATGCATCTATCACCTCTTCTCTAAATTGAAACTGATAAAAAATATCCTTTAAAAGAAAAAAAAAAATTATTAGATGCACTTTGAAATCTTCCTCCTTAGCTACTCTATGAAACCTCTCTAATTAGCTGTACAACTCGTGGAGACTTGAAGAGAATTACAGGAAGAGACGTGGCTCGTTAGGGCTTTCTGTATTTTAATGAGCCCCATGGTGCATTTGGTGCTGAGTCCATGGACCTCCGATCCTGAGGGAAGATTGAACAAACTGCTCAAGAAGTCAGAAGCAAAACTCAAAGTACCTTGAAGCATTAATGGGCCCCACTGAGGGCCATTACTGACAAAGCCTCCCCATGGCCTTGTTAGAGCAGAGAACTGGAGGCCATGATTGCAGGTAGGCACAGGCACTGTGCAGGCAGCTGTAATGCTGAGGAAAGCCTTGGTTTCTTTTAGGAAGCAGAAAGGCCAAGCCCTGACCCCCAGGCCCTGGGAAGGCAGACCCTGTCCCTCACGCGTGGCTCAGGGCTCTTGCTGGGGGCAGTGGGGTGTGAGACTGAGCAACGCCAAGTGTAGGAGAATTCTATGGCACCTCCTGGCCTCCCAAAGAAGGGGCAAGGACAAAACAAGTTCCAGAGCCTCAAAAGAAAGTTTCTCCTTGTAGGTCTCAGTGGTAGAGGCAACTGCCTTAGCCAAGGGGCCAAAGCCCTTGGTCCTGTTGAGCCTTTCAGCTTTGACAGAGCCCTTAGTCGTCTCTAGTGCCGGCTGTCCTACGCTGTCCCATGCCTGCACCTCTTTCCCTTCATGCTGTAGACACCCATCTTGCTTTCCCACCTAGCTCTCACCCCAGCATTTCTATACCTTCACTGATATCTCACCACCCTCACTGCCTTTTCCTTGAAACACAAAGCCATGGGCTGATCCAGACTCCCTCTGGTGACCTCTTACACCACAAGGATACTCTTTGAGTGAGGTTTCTTTTTTCTCGCATCCGCTCTTAACCTTCTAAGCTGCGCTTTGTGGAGGTTTCCTTCTCTTCCCACTACCAAGAAAAGCTCCCTTATCTTGGAAAGCACCCTTCAAGTACTTGCAGGCTACTACTATAGAGCCCTGAGCCTCCACTTCACCAGGCTAAAGAAGCCCAGGCCTCTCATCTTCTCCACAGAGGCCCCAAACCCCATCCTGGCAGATCTCCTCTAGAACCTCTCCAATTCCTCCTCATTCCTCCAGACTCGGAAGCCCCACATCTAGACGCACTAGTCCAGATGTGGCTAGAGCAGTGCTGAGGCGACGGGGATGATGATAACTCTCTTGCTTGGGTGGCCACGCTCCTCCTAATGCAGCCCTATCTGCAGGTGGCCTCATTAACTTTGAGCATGGGCCACTGGCTCATATGGCATCCCTTGGGAGGCCAGGCCCTTCTCCTCAGGGTCACTGCTGAGCTGTTCAGGTCCCAGCCTGCCCTCATGTTTGGGATTATTCTGCCCCCAAGAAAGGACTCACACATTCTCCTTGTAAAACTTCATGAGGCTTCTATTGCCAAATCTGAGACTTTCTCAAGGTCCCCCTGGAGTGAAGCTCTGTTTGGACAGCTTTTAATGTGTTCGTACAGATGGCCCACCAGATTTGTGGTGCCTGTGGTGCCTTCAGATTTGTGGAAGCCTTCTCTTCTCCTAGCATTGCACCTTTGCACAAAAGGCGGACAACGGCATCCTGGGCTGCATTAGGAAGAGCACTGCCGAAGGGCTGATAGAGGTGATCCTTCCTCTCTACTCAGCCCTGCTACAATTTGTCTTGCTCACTTCCCTCAGGGTTTTCTACTACACCACCTCACTCACATTGCAGCCAGAGCTACCCTCCACATCTTCCACCACTCCTGCCTTGTCTTCTCGTGAAAAACATATCCAGGAGAGCACTGTCACCATGCCGGGTCAGGGATCACCTGCCACCTTCCCTGTAACTGAGGTCTTCTAGCAGAGGTCCATGGTCTTCAAAGTCCGCAGTGATTACCAGGGCCTAAAATTGTGTCCCTTCCTCCAGCTGCCTAGAGGATAACCCATCCTCTTCCCAGCCTTCCTCGGGCAGCTCAGTGGTCCTGACCAGAAGACCATTGTACTCCAAGAAGTTAGTGATGCACATAACAGTAAACCTGAGTAGACCCAGGCCTGTGCTGTGCTGTGCCCTATGTACAGCCTGGCCTTCAGGCTGTGTTGTGCAGATGACAGTCAAGCTGGGTTGCAGAATAAATTTGATTGTAGTGAGAAGTCTGCAGGAAGCTCCCACCTGATAGCAGGGATGAGGCCAACTGCATGTCCTTACCTATCTCTAAACCTGCCACAACAAATTCACATGTGAACAGCCTCTTTTGGGGGCAGTAGAAATGGTGACTTGGATTTTTTCCTTCTAAGGACACACTGCAAGTGATCACAGGAGCAAAAGGGGCTGACCCTTCTACAGACGGGATCTGCAAGACTTGCTGCACCAGCTGACTAGACAGAAGTCGCCTCACCATGCTCTTCCCAGCCACCTGCCTGCTGCTGGCCTTTCAGCTTCTCAGATAAACACAACCAAACCCTGTGCATACTGCTGTCCCATCAGGTACTCAGGCAGAAGGGTCGTGACAACCATACCCAAGGCCTCTTCCTGGATGGACCTACCAGGTACTTAGGGAAAGGGATTCCCACAGTCCTGTGGCCAGCCAGGTGCCTTGAGCAGATCATCCTGAGTGCCATCACACGGCATGTAGAGGATAACCAAGGGATCAAGCCCAGCCAGCATGGGTTCAGGAAAGGCAGGTCCTGCTTGACCAACCTGATCTCCTTCTGTGACAAGGTGACCCGCCTAGTGGATGGGGGAAAGGCTGTGGATGTTGCCTATCTAGACTTCAGTAAAGCCTTTGACAAGGTTTCCCACAGCATTCTCCTGGAGAAACTGTTTGCTCATGGCTTGGACGGGTGTACTCTTCGCTGGGTAAAGAACTGGCTGGATGGCCGGGCCCAAAGAGTGGTGGTGAATGGAGTTTACTCCAGTTGGCGTCCGGTCACAAGCGGTGTTCCCCAGGGCTCGGTGTTGGGGCCAGTTCTGTTTAACATCTTTATCAATGATCTGGACGAAGGGATCGAGTGTACTCTCAGTAAGTTTGCAGACGACACCAAGTTGTGTGGGAGTGTTGATCTGCTGGAGGGTAGGCAGGCTCTGCAGAGGGACCTGGACAGGCTGGATCGATGGGCCAAGGTCAATTGTATGAGGTGCAACAAGGCCAAGTGCAAGGTCCTGCACTTGGGTCAAAGCAACCCCATGCAACGCTACAGGCTTGGGGAAGAGTGGCTGGAAAGCTGCCTGGCGGAAAAGGACCTGGGGGTGTTTGTTGACATCCGGCTGAATATGAGCCAGCAGTGTGCCCAGGCGGCCAAGAAAGCCAATGGCATCCTGGCTTGTATCAAAAATAGTGTGGCCAGCAGGACTAGGGAAGTGATTGTGCCCCTGTACTCGGCACTGGTGAGGCCACACCTCGAATACTGTGTTCAGTTTTGGGCCCCCCACTACAAGAGAGATATTGAGGTACTGGAGCGTGTGCAGAGAAGGGCAACGAAGCTGGTGAAGGGTCTGGAGCAGAAGTCTTATGAGGAGCGGCTGAGGGAGCTGGGACTGTTTAGCCTGGAGAAAAGGAGGCTGAGGGGAGACCTTATCGCTCTCTTCAACTACCTGTAAGGAGGTTGTAGAGAGGTGGGGTCGGTCTCTTCTCCCAGGTAACAAGTGATAGGACAAGAGGAAATGGCCTCAAGTTGTGCCAGGGGAGGTTTAGACTGGATATTAGGAAATTTTTCTTCACCGAGAGGGTTATCAAGCATTGGAACAGGCTGCCCAGGGAAGTGGTTGAGTTGCCATCCCTGGAGGTATTTAAAGGACGTTTCGATGAGGTGCTTAGGGACATGGTGTAGTGGTGGTTTTGGTACTGTTAGGTTTATGGTTGGACTCGATGATCTTAAAGGTCTTTTCCAACCTATATGATTCTGTGATTCTGTGATTCTGTGATTCTGTGACCTCACAGCCAGCATCCAAGGGGACACAATATGCTGCTGTGCTGGAGAGGTCCCTGCTCAGCCACCCCAGCAGCACTGAAGGCAGGCCATGCCCTCCACCACCCCTGATGTACCCTGCCTGCATACCAGCTCATGCTCCAGAAGGGTTCCCATAACTCCTGGGACACATTTCCCACATGGGCGCTTCAGCTACCCCAGGGCATCCTGGAAGCAGTGGCCACCTCTGTGTGGATGATTGAATCAAGCCCTCAATGCAGATTTTAGGACAAACTTGAGACCTCTGCAGAAGAGAACTCAATGTAATAGCTGAAAAAGTCTTCGTTTCCAGCATTGCTAAGATTTTTATGAATTTCCATTACTTTTTCATCATTTTGTATTAACAGCACCAAGGGTATGTACTAGCAAGCTGATTATGCTCTCTTCTCTATGTAAAGAGTTTTATGCAGCCACTTATCACAGTGAATTTTCTTACCAATGTTTCGAATGGAGAAACATTGCTCAGAAGAACTACTGTATTTATATTGGCACATGTTACCTCTCTACTTCTGCCTCTGTCTTTATTGGATTTGCAAGGGACCTCAGGGATGCTGGAATATCATCACCCTCATGCCATGGCTTTCTGCATGTGTCACTCTCATGTAGCATCCTGTTGCAATGCACAGCTTTTGCAGGCTGTGAGGAGGGCCTGTTCTGTCCCGCTTGCAACCACTGGGATGCCACTGTGCAGAAAATAGGACTATCATCTCAAGTTGCAGGAGACCTTATAGCTTACACAGGCCTAAGGACACAGCAGGAGAGTGTGGAAGTGAGGAGAGACCAGCACGGAGAACATCACGTCCTGATGCGGTCCATGGCCATGGCTCCAGAGAAGCAGCAGCCCTGACTCCAAGGTCGAAGTGCCCCACCAGGCAGCGGAGGCAGCTCTGAGGGCCACAGGGCTGCTCCTCCCTGCGGCATCTGGACTTCTGGCTCTCGCTTCTGCATTCTGGTGCTGTGTCCTCAGCTCCAGAAAGGTTTGAAGAGGTGGAGCTCAAACATGATTTTCTGCTGGATTCTTTATTTATGCAAGGAGACTGGTTCCTTAGATATATTAGGATAGTTCCTCAAAAAAAACATGTTGAATGTCAAGAAGAATCGGGATGTATAATACTATTTCATTGCAATTAATATTATCACACCTATAAAAAAAAGAATGTAAAATAAAGAAAAGAACACAAGATAGTCCTGACTTTTCCTGAGATACCCTGGGAGTCATATAAAGAGGATGGATACCTTAATGATGTTGAAACAGTATGTGTTCAAACAGTTTCTTCAGGGCATCCTTGAGCTCCTGGTTCCTCATGCTGTAGATGAGAGGGTTCACTGCTGGAGGCACCACCGAGTACAGAACTGACACCACCAGATCCAGGGACGGGGAGGAGATGGAGCGGGGCTTCAGGTAGGCAAACATTAAAGTGCTGACAAACAGGGAGAGCACGGCCAGGTGAGGGAGGCACGTGGAAAAGGCTTTGTGCCGTCCCTGCTCAGAGGGGATCCTCAGCACGGCCCTGAAGATCTGCACATAGGACAGCACAATGAAAACAAAACATCCAAAAGCTAAACAGGCACTAACCACAAGAAGGCAAATTTCCCTGAGGTAGGCGTCTGAGCAGGAGAGCTTGAGGATCTGGGGGTCTTCACAAAAGAACTGGTCCAGGGCATTGCCCTTGCAGAGGGGTATTGAAAATGTGTTGGCAGTGTGCAGCAGAGCATAGGGAAAAACAGTGCCCCAGGCAGCTGCTGCCATTTTGGCACAAGCTCTACTTCCCAGGAGGGTCCCGTAGTGCAGGGGTTTGCAGATGGCAATGTAGCGGTCGTAGGCCATGACTGTGAGAAGATAAAACTCTGCTGAAATGAAAAAGACAAACAGAAAGACTTGGGCAGCACATCCTGCATAGGAAATGGCCCTGGTGTCCCACAGGCAATTGGCCATGGCTTGGGGGACAGTGGTGGAGATGGAGCCCAGGTCGAGGAGGGAGAGGTTGAGCAGGAAGAAGTACATAGGGGTGTGGAGGTGGTGGTCGCAGGCTACGGCGGCAATGATGAGGCTGTTGCCCAGGAGGGCAGCCAGGTAGATGCCCAGGAAGAGCCAGAAGTGCAAGAGCTGCAGCTCCCTCGTGTCTGCAAGCACCAGCAGGAGGAACTCAGTAATGGAGTTGTTGTTGGACATTTTCTTCCTGTGGGCTTGGGGACCTGTCCAAGGAGGAAAAGACAGTGATAAGTTAGGAATGACTTCCCTGAAGAAAAGCCCATGCCGTTTCTCATAGAAATCCCCCTGCCAGAGCTGAATGAGGAATGAGCCAGGCCATTCCCCAACCCTACCAACTGAAGGACATTCTGCCTGAATGTATAAAATACAGCTTAGACATCTAGTTTCCATGAGGAATCCTCTGGAATAGGACCCCAGAGTCGGAGTCAGAATAGAAGTTAACCTGCACCCTCACCCCAAGAGCAAGAGTATGACGGACAGGTAGTGAAACAGGGAAGAATAATGGCTATGCTCCAGAAAAATGAAGCATGGAGAGAAATGCAGATGGGCATGCAGAGAAACCTTCTCCTCATCCAGCTGTGCTCTCCACCTCACAGACAGAGACAACGTAGGGCACTCATTTTTAGCCTGTTTGTTGTATAGCAATTGTAGGACACAGGCACTTCTTCTAGACTGGAGGTCCAGCTGCCAAGGAGTTTACTCACGCCCTGGACTCCGTGGCCTTGGGCATGAGGCTGTGCTGAAGAGGAGACCACAGGCTTGCTCCAGGGAAGTTGTCTGAACTGCAGGGGATGGCAGAGAGGTGTGCAAGTCACCCTTCCCACAGCGTTTCTGGAACAAGCTCCCTGTCCCTCCCTGCCCATGTCTCTGCTGCCTGGAGCTGTCCCTGCCAGGAGCTCTTTCTCTGTCCCCATATCTCCTCCCGGTCAGTGCTCACAGACCCCATCCCACCCGCTGCATGCTCAGCTCTGCCCTGCAGACACCTCCTGCAGCCGGGCACTGCCCCGGGACATCTCTGTATGTGCAGGGGCTAAGGAGCAGCTCAGGCAAGTCCTAACAAGAACTGGGGTCTCCGTACCTTCTCCACAGTAGAGAACAAAGTTCCCATCTCCCCCTGCCCACCCAGCCAACCAAGAGGAGAAAAGTCAAAGCACAGACTGCTTCCCTGTCAGGCAAATGCTGCCTTGATGCCCGTCTTCAAAAGGACTCTCTGCAAATGTCCTGGGGGTGGTCTGGAGCTCTGAGCAGCCGTGACCCGCACCCTCTCGACAGTAGAGGGACCCCGCCTTGCTGGGGGTCACTCCTTGTGCACTCAGCTTCTCCCCATAGCGACGTGGGAAGCTCCCCAGGCAGGCTGAGTGCTGACCCTGGCAGGTGGCAGAGTCCCTGCCCTGGCACACAGCCCCTTGGGGTGCAGGGACTCTGCTCTGAAGGACAGCTCTGGACACTCCTGGCTGCACACCCAGCTTCACACTCTGCAGCCATCCCAGGGAGAAACAAGCTGTCATACCCTGGCCCTCTGACCATGTGGCAGGGAATCCCTGCGCTGGAACTCATCCTTCTCCTCCAAACCAACCATGGGATGTGTCAGCTTTAGGAGATCCCTCCAGGACCTCATGTGCCCTGCCCTGTGGCCAGAGACTTACAGTGTGAAGGGCTGTGAAGATCTCTTCCACTCCAGACTGCCTTTAACCTCTCTCTGCCTCTCTCGTCTCCCCTCAGTGCCTGCAGGCAGTGCCCTCAGCCCTGCTGAGCTTTGCAGAGGAGCTGCTCCTGGGCAGAGCGCTCTCTCTGCTTTCTGCGCTCCCATGGTGCCATAAGCTCCCTGCATCCCAGGAGCCTGGCCCAGCTTATCAGCAGAAGACCAGCCCAAGGCTGAAGTAATCACTGATGCTCCCTCCCTCAGCTGGGCAGAGACACTTGATTCCAGCAGTGGAATTTCTTCTCTTAGAAAAACAGATGGGCACGAGAATCACCTTTTCTTCTCCCATCATGAGACAGGACACCAGGAACGTGACAGGGAAGGATCTGCTTTCTCCAAGCTAGGGGAATGTTTTCAGTTTAGTGAATTTAGGCATTTCATTCTGCTTTGTCGTCCAAGGGCTAGAAAGACATTCAAAAGTCCTTTGTCCGTGCCATGTCTCTGCTTTGAAGCAAAGCCTTTGCACACACAAGACCTTGGACACGCGGTACCAGGATTCCTTATGGCAAGAAGGAGCTTGCCTGGTGCCACACCTGGGGTGCTTTAGCCCACATGTGCAGCAATGATCTCAGCAAGGGGCACAGACAGGATAAGCGGGACCTGTTGGTGTTGGAGGCAGTGGTGTGACAGTGACGGAATCAATTGGCAAGGCGTGGTGGCAGAGCTCAGTACAGCTGGTCTTCAAGGACAGCATCCTCCAAGCACAGCAATAATCCAGATTGAAACTCAGCCTGAACTGGAAAGGCAATTCAAGGGCACCATAATGAGTCTTTACCACTTCAGGAACAGTTAAAGAAGCAACAAAGATACTGTGTGGCCAGTGCTGAATTTAATAAGAACGGTTGTTCAATAATAAGAACTGTGTTCAGTTTTGGGCCCCCCACTACAAGAGGGATATTGAGGTACTGGAGCGTCTGCAGAGAAGGGCAACGAAGCTGGTGAAGGGTGTGGAGCAGAAGTCTTATGAGGAGCGGCTGAGGGAGCTGGGACTGTTTAGCCTGGAGAAAAGGAGGCTGAGGGGAGACCTCATCGCTCTCTACAACTACCTGAAAGGAGGTTGTAGAGAGGTGGGGGTCGGTCTCTTCTCCCAGGTAACAAGTGATAGGACAAGAGGAAATGGCCTCAAGTTGCGCCAGGGGAGGTTTGGACTGGATATTAGGAAATTTTTCTTCACCGAGAGGGTTATCAAGCATTGGAACAGACTGCCCAGGGAAGTGGTTGAGTCGCCATGCCTGGAGGTATTTAAAGGATGTTTGGATGAGGTACTTAGAGACATGGTGTAGTGGTGGTTTTTGGCAGTATTAGGTTTATGGTTGGACTCGATGATCTTAAAGGTCTTTTCCAACCTATATGATTCTGTGATTCTGTGATTCTGTCTGTGGTTGTAGATAGCTCTGAGATACTCCATGTCCTCTTTGCCTCAGCCTTCAGCAGGAAGGGCTCCAGGGCCTTTGTGCCTTGAGGCAGGACTCTGGAGGAGAACAACTAGCAGTAGATGAGAACCAAGTCAGGGGCCACATGAGTGATCCACAGTCCTTACCAGGAGGGGTGGCATCCCAGGGAGCTGAGAGAGCAGGATGATGTCACAGGGAGGCCACTCGCCATCATCTTTGAAAGGCCATGGAGACTGGAGGAACAGGCTGATGACTGGGAGCACCCAGCTATTGCATGCACCTTTCAAAAATGCCCAGGTGATGAGCAGGGGAACTAAAGGTTCTGCCCCCGAGCGTGTGCCCTTGGAGCCCGTTTCTGGGTGTCTGAAAGAGAAGGTGACTGGATTTACCCAGGGTAGATTGTGTATGGCCGTCATCTTTGCTTTCCATGAGGAAAGGACAGGATGGCTAGACGTGGAGAAGCAGTGGTTGTCTTTTACCTGAAAGTCAACAAAGCTTTCAGCATCACCCCCCAACAATATTTTTGTGTTTGAGATAGGATATTATGATCTCCATCGGTGCCTAAATAGCTGGTTAAAAAACCAGCTGGATGGTGAGGCTCAGAAGACCGTGGTTAATGTGTGGTACTCGGTCTGGAGGTCTCGAGCTAGCAGGGTCCTGCAGGGGTCTGTCCTGCAACCTGCCCTGTTTAACGTGTTCTTAATGACCCAGAGGAGATGAGAGGGTGATTTTTCATAACATTTGTAGAAGACAGCCTATTGAGGAGAGCAGACGCTACAATGGAGGGCAGGGCTGCCATTGCAAGGGACGTAAAGAGGCTGGAGCGATGGACCAACAGGAACCTCGTGATATGCAGCAAGTCCTGACCTTAAGGTGGATGAAGCCCCTGCAGTGATAGATGCCAGGGACTGCCTAGCTGGGTAGCAGCTCTATGGGAAAGGCTGTGGCCGTCCTTGGGTTTCATTAGGCAAAACATGAGCCATCAGCAAAGGAAGTGGCCTGGTTTGGGGTGGGATAGAGTTAATTTTCTTCCTAGTAGCTCCTCTAGTGCTGTATTTTGGGTTTTAGTATGACAATAATATTGATAACACGCTGATGTTTTAGTTGGTGCTAGGTAATGTTTACACTGGTGAAGGATTTTTAGCTTCCCATGCTCTGCCAGGAGCCAAGATTCACATTGATTCACATTGATTCACATTGGCCAAAGGGCTATTCCATACCGTATGACATCATGCTCAGTATATGAACTGGAGGGGAGTTGGCTGAGGGGTTGCAATTGCTGCTCGGGGACTGGCTGGGCATTGGTCGGAGGGTGGTGAGCAGTTGCATCACTTGGGGTTTTTTTCCTGGCTTTTGTTCCTCTCTTGCTCACTTGTTTTCCTTCTCATTACAATTTATTATTATTATTATTGTTAGTGTTCCAATTATTAAACTGTTCTTATCTCAACCCACGAGTTTTCTTACTTTTGCTCTTCGGACTCTCTCCCCATCCCACTGCGGGGGGCGGAGGGTGAGCAAGCGGCTGTGTGGTGCTTAATTGCCGACTGGGGCTAAACCACAACAGAGCCTGTTGTGCGGATTGCTCTGTACAGGGAAAATGCCCCAAAGAAAAGGCGTGGAGAATCACACGGTGGGATCTGGATTCATTCTTCTGGGATTTGCTGACCACTCCAGCCTGCAGGGCCTGTGCTTCCCAGTATTCCTGCTCATCTGCCTCGTGGTGCTCACGGGGAACAGCCTGATTGCACTCACCACAGCGGTGGACTCAAGCCTCCACAGCCCCATGGATTTCTTCCTGAGGAATTTGTCCTTGCTGGAGATCTGCTACCTGTCAGTCACTGCCAAAAAAGCTGGTGGGTTTCCTGATGGAAGATGGCAGGATCTCCTTCCTCGGCTGTGCTGCCCAGCTGTATGTTGTCCTGGTTTTGTTGGGCAGGATCAAATGCTTCTCCTGGCTGCCCTGGCCTACGACTGCTACATAGCTAAATGTGACTGTTGCGTTAAAAGAGCTACTGTCAGGTAGGAGTCTGAGGAGTGGCTGGACGGGGAACACTCCCGTTGAGTCAGGAGGTTCAGACAGGACCCCCTTGCTTTCTAAACTCCTTCTCAGAGAGGAGTCTAGGTGCGGCTAAGTCCAGTCTTAGTCTCAGACTTGGTCAACGGTTTGTTTTCTAAGGACTGTATATGCAGCCACTCATCAGTTTTAAGGCGACAGCATGAATTTACAACGTGATAAGTCTGGTCGTGTTTAGGGAACTGAACTTCACGATTACGGATTCACTAATAACGCGCTACACTCCCAGTCTAGTCGTGTTGCATGAAGTATCACGGCCACACTTAGAGTCTGGTCATGTTCAATAACAACCACGGCTAGTTTAATGAAGAGTGCAGTTTATGAGAGCAACAGACACGCGGGTTCTTTGGGTTACCGGTGATAAATTCACTGTCTGCAAAGCACGTGCAAATACCAAGAGTATGAGTGACACTGCTGGCTATAAATTCGTTAACAGATAATAAAGCAACTCTAGAGAGATTTGTAAGTTTTCTGGGCAGGCACTTGGAATAACCAAGTGTTCGACTCTTACCCAAAGGCGTCCCGATGTGGGGGAAGAGAGGCTCAGGCCGTCGCCTGATCCCAGAGGTCGGAGTGGTACACGATGGTGTCTTCCCTAACATTCTTTTTCTTTTAAGCCATTTTATACTCTTTCACCTTTTGGGTGGAGCTTGAGTGACTCTAGTCATACATACCTTTGTTTAGGATTGGTGTACAGTTTTCTGGCTTCGCTTTTCAAGGTATAAGCTGGGAAAATTCAGAGCACAAGCTCAGTGAGGGTCGGTCGCACCTTGGAGGTGGGTAGCTTTTGGGATGGAGGTGTGTTTTGGTATTGTAATGATGTTATAATGAGCAAAGTTCACCAAAGGACAGCATTTTGTCAAAAACGTGGCAGACTGTTGGCCCAGGGTAGTAAATATGCAGCTTATCAGTTCCAGGACACCTTTAAGTTCACATATTATTACAGAGCCTGGCCGCGGCGTCTCCACAGCGCTGCACCCTCCGAACAGTACCTCTTAGAGTCAGCACACCAAGTTCCCCTGGCGTCACCAACGTCGAAGGTTACAGGCCTAGGGAACTTCCATGGAATGGATCCCTTGCATGTCAGCCGCATTCCACCCGGGAAGCTTCTTCAATGCTGTACCTTACATAAAGCTGTGAATATAAGTTTAATTTCTAAGTCACCCCCAGCAATTATCCCACATAATCCACCCCGTGGCTAGAGTCACTCAAGCTTCACGATATTTGGAATGCCTCGGGTGTGTCCCATATGCTCTCGTGGTGATGATTATCGAGTACGTAGACACCTTGTGGGGATATTTGATGAGCCAGACGCTTCACCATAGTCCAACGTCTAACATCCAGCGCGATGGTTAGAATGAAGCATAACGCAGTGAGCATTAGCAGAATAACAACTGGATGAACCATCTTACTGAGAATTCCGGTTGCGGTTGGCTACCATCCTAGCAAAGTGTCCCACCAAGAGTGTCCTCCATCCTGCTTCACTCGTTCTAAGACGTGATGTATCTCTTCCGCATCATGGTGGACGGTGACTGATGTCTTATGTCCGTTATTGCGGACGCGTTCCAGCAGTTGCTTCAGGTCATCGTGTTGTAGGAGTTAATAAGTCTTGATCCAGTGTATAGTCAGCTTGCAGCAGTTGGTGAGTTGTGACAGGAGCTGAACAGTTGAAGTCGCATCCCATAATTCTGGTAAAACTACAAACCCAAATATTCGAGTGATTACTTACAGCTACAGTAAGGTGATCTACAAATACAAAATCACAAAAGGTTCTCATGCAAGCGCATCCTTTCCCAATACATACAAGTCCAGTTTCAGGGGCTTCATCTGGTTGTATTTCAAAATCAGAACCATTTTGTTCAGTGTCCAGACAAATGTCTTGGGCTTTGAGGGTGTTACTCTCGCAAAGAAATCCTTGTTGTTCCCGTACAACGCACGCTTTCACATCAATAGTTTGCCATTTGTTCCCATTTTGTTGGGCCCATACTCTGTGTTCTAATGGATAGCGTATAGCTCCATTGTGATTCAAGCCCAGCACAATGATTGGGTATATGGCGTACACCGAAGCATTGCGTATGGTTAAGACAAAAGCTGTGGCTTTGCCGTCAGTAGGGTCGTAGGTGAAATGAACTGGATACCACCAGGGTTGGAATTCTTTCTCCAATTCAGTTGCATTATCCCAAATTACTTTTTGAATTTCAGTGGGCAGGGTGCCTTCCTCACCTTCCCGTTTAATTGCAGCTACTGTAGATTGCATCCAGAGTTGAGCTTGGACACAACTAAGAGCTAAAGAAACATTGTTTTGGGTCACAGCAAGTGCATCCACAATCAACTGGTGGTCTTTCTCCTTTTCCTCTCCCCACTGAGGCAATATATGCGATAAGAGCCATTGGTTAGCTCCCAGAGCTGAAAGAGATTGTAAAGGGTGTTTCAGGGCACGCAAGTCATTGGTTACTGTGGCTAATTTTTAGCAAGTACTTCAGCATCTCTGCTGTTTAAGACTCCCAGTCCCGTTCCTAAGTCACCAGTCCCGTCTCTCTTTGATCGTTTTGGAGAGATGAGAGCCTGTTTATGCAACCATGCTGACCATCCTGCGTAAGATGTACTCAGGAATGGTGAACAGGTTGAATTGCAGAGATCTCAGTCTGCATGGCTAATTCCACCCGTTTGAGGGAGTATGACAGATTATGAGGGAGTAGGGGGATCTTCTTTACACACTCCAGGACACTGCTGGCCTTGTTTGCCACCAGGTTGCACTGGATCGTGTGGATCGCTGCTGGACCGTGTTTTGCCTTCTGTCCCCCAGCACCAGCAGGGCCTTTTCTGCAGAGCTGCTCTCTGGCTAGGCAGCGCCCAGACCCTGCCTCTGCAGGGTGTTAGTCTATCCCAGGCGCAGGACCTGGCCATTGTCCTTCTTCTCTCATGACGTTCCTCACAAGACAGTCCTTCTCCTGGATGCAATCTGAAGGCACAGGAATCGTCCTCCCAGTTTAATGGCATCAACAAATGTGGTCAGAGTTGCCTCCTCCAGGTCACGGACACAGGTGTAAAACTGCCCAGGTCCCAGGAGAGTCCCCTGTGCTGTCCCACAATGCCCCACTGTGTCCCAGTGGCCTCCAGGTAGGGTATGACCCCTTCACCACTGCTCTCTCAGCCCCATCATCCAACTGGTGTTTTGCTCAACTGCTTGTCTATCCCTCCAGACTCTAGTGGCCTAAGATGGGTACAAGAATATTGAGGGTGACCATGCCAGAAGTCTTGCTGAAGTGGAGGTAAATGCCATCTACTGTTCTCCTGTCGTACACAAATGGAGTTACTTCATCATGAAAGCAATGAGGTTGGCGAGGCATAGTTTACCCTTGCAGTGTCCATGCTGATGCTCTTCTCTTTCTGGTGCCCAGAAATGTCACCCAGGAGCACTCATTCTGTGGCTCACTCCTCATCATATGAACTTGTACAGCCTGTGGTTCCCGGGGTTGCACTTTGGGCCTTTTTCAAAGATGGGTGCAACATTGGTTTGTCCTCACTCACAAGACACCTCGACCAATTCCATGGCCTTTCAAAGGGATAGTCAAAGAAATACCCATCTTGCCCTGTAACTTCATTACCACTATTCTGCCTGTTATGCAGTGTCTTTAGTTTCGCTACTCTTTCATATACTATCACCTGTCCTGATACAGTGACTATTTCTAAAATCATCTTTTCAGATGCAGACTGCCCAGACAAAGGCCCTTTCCATTTTTCTCCTCCCCTAAACCTTTGTTCCTTCAGATACCTCTCACCTATGCAGCTGCTTTAAGCTTCAGGGAGTTAACAGCTCGCCTGTCTTTCAGTAGTCTCATTGTCTCTTTAGCCAACTCTTGAATTATGTTCATATCTATGTCATCATATCGATCATATCTATCGGGGGGTGTGGCCTGCTCTCCAGGGGCGGGGCCAGCAGGGGCACGGGGTCAAGGCAGCGGAAGCGCAAGTGAGGCTTGGCAGGCTGGCAGCTCCCGAGGCCTGACCCCGTCATGAGCTCAGCAGTGAGGTAACTTTGCACCTCTGAATGGCAGAGGCCAGCTGGAGGAGCGGTGCTAGAGGAGGCTTGGAAGCAAAGCTGACTTTGTCCTGGAAGACGAGGCTGCGGTGTGACAATTCAATCCAGCGCTCGGCCGGTGGCTGGTCCCAGGGAAATGGCGCTGGAGCCCCGGTGCTCCTGCCGTGGCCCGGGCAGTGCTGCGGGGTGTGCAGCTGCCCCTCCTGAGCGCCCCGTGGCTGCCCACAGCACTCAGAGCAGCAAGGCCCTGCTGGGACTGGGGAGAGTGCACGTGTCGCAGGTCCAGGGAGCCCCTGGCACTTGGGCTGGCACCTTTTGGGCCAGGGAGCCGTCCGAGGACCCAGGCAGCACAGCCTGTAGCAAAGGGAGAGAGCCGCCTTGTCGCGGTTTAACCCCAGCCAGCAACTACGCACCACACAGTCGCTCGCTCCCTCTCCCCTAGTGGGATGGGGGAGAGAATCAGAAGAGTAAAAGTGAGAAAACTCGTGGGTTGAGCTAAAGACAGCTTAATAAGTAAAGCAAAAGCCATGCATGCAAGCAAAGCAAAGCAAGGAATTCATGCACTACTTCCCATGGGCAGGCAGGTGTTCAGCCATCTCCAGGAAAGCAGGCTCCATCACGCGTAATGGTTACTTGGGAAGACAAACGGCATCACCTCAAACGTCCCCCCCTTCCTTCTTCTTCCCCAGCTTTATATACTGAGCATGACGTCATATGGTCTGGAATAGCCCTTTGGTCAGTTTGGATCAGCTGTCTTGGCTGTGTCCCCCCCAACTTCTTGTGCACCTGGCAGAGCATGGGAAGCTGAAAAGTCCTTGACCAGAGCAGCAACAACTACAACATCAGTGTGTTATCAACGCTGTTTTCAGCACAAATCCAAAACATAGCCCCATACCAGCCACTATCAAGAAAATTAACTCTATCCCAGCCAAAACCAGCACACGCCTGCAGTTGTCTGCCTGCAGAGTGGCCGCCTTTCACCAGGGAACGCAACTGAGGGATAAGGAGCACTAGTTCGGAGTCAGCCTGTGGCTGTATCCTGGGGGGCAGATAAGATGCCTTGGAAATGAACCTGTAAGAGACAAGGTGCTTTGCTACACGAGTCTCACGGACACAGTCCTGTCCCTGGGAAGAGTGGAAAAGAAACCCTCAGCAACCCAAATGTTCACACAATGCCTGCAGCTATTGGGTAGAGAAGGGACAGACCTTGCCTCTCTGATGGCATCTGATGGCTGATGCCTCCGACTGAAGGCATCAGTCAGCGGACCACAGGCACCAAATCTCCTTCTCTGCGATGCCATCTGGGGTGTCTGTCATGCACCCACCCTGAATGGCAACTGCTTTCCCGTATGTCCTGTGCTGTTCCCGACAGCCCTGGCACCTCATGTGGCTCTATGGCCCTGGATTTGAACATTAAATTGAACATCTGCCCTGAATTCTGTCATGCAGCCTGGGGATGAACATGAACCACCTGCCAAGGTAGTCAGTGGAGATCTAGTAAATGCAGGTGATGGAGGGAGACTGGGCTCTCCCTGTGGCACATGACTCCATACTGTCAGATGAATAACGCTATAGGCCGCCCTGAACGGAATGAGTAGGGACATGTTCCGTTGCCCTTAATTTGGGCAACAGCTGTCATTGGCATTGTCATTGTCATTGTCATTGTCATTGTCATTGTCATTGTCATTGTCATTCAGAGGATGCCCCAGGGTGTTGCGCTGTCTCTATGAACTGCTCCATTTGAGTTTGCAGGTACCTGCAGATACCTTCAACCACCTCACATGGTTCAGAGCCCTCACATGTCACCAGGTGTTTGGCTCTGAACAGCTCACTCCTGCCTTCCATCTCAATTAAGTAGCATGGGAGCTGAGACAAGGAGCTCCCATGCAGGTGGCTATTCTGTGCACATCTGAACTGAGGCAAGAGGAATCCCACCTCCTGTGGGTTTGTGGCAGGCATGAGAGGGAGTTGAGTCACCTTCCAGCCCAAATAGAAACCCAGGGTAAGATGCCTCGACTGACCCAGCGGCATCCTTTCCCTCAGCAGTGGGGGTAAAGAAGATTCCTCCCTGTCAGTGTCAGGGTGTCCTCCCTAATGATGGACAAGAAAAGGTGATTATAGGAGCTACCTCTGTCCCTGAGAGGTGAAATGACCCTGCTAGAAATCAGTGTCTCTCGCCAGCTGAGGGAGGGAACATCAGTGGTTCCTTCAGCCTGTTTCACAGCAGGTTCCCCTGCAGCCCCAGGGACACCTGGAGGGAGCCCAGAGGGAGCAGAGAAAGAGATGCCTTGGGCTGGTCCTCTGCTGCTGGGCTGGGCTGGGCTCCTGGCATGGAGGGAGCTCATGGCAAGCGGGCAGCGCTGCAGAGAGCGAGCTCTGCCCAGGAGCAGCTCCTCTGCAAAGAGCAGCGGGGCTGGGGGCACTGCCTGCAGGTGCCGAGGGGAGAGGAGCGAGGCAGAGAGGTTAAAGACAGTCAGGAGTGGGAGGACAGAGGACATCTCACTGGTGGAGAAATCTTCACAGCCCTTGACATGGTAAGTGTCTGGGTGCAGGGCAACGGAGCTGCAGTTCCTGGAAAGATCTCCTAAAGCTGGCACATCCCACAAACTGTGAGATCTTTCAAGAGGACTCTCACCGTTTCTCCAGTGTAGAGGAGAAGGAGGTGTTGCAGAGCAGGGTTTCCCTGCTGCACTGTCAGAGGGGCAGGGCATGATGGCTGCCTTCTCCCAGGGACGGCTGCAGGGGTGTGCAGCCGTGTGTGCAGGCAGGGGTGCCCAGGGCTGTCCTTCAGAGCAGGGTCCCTGTGCCCCAGGGGGCTGTGTGCCAGGGCAGGGGCTCTGCCACCTGCCAGGGTCAGTGCTCAGCCTGCTTGGGGAGCTCCCCACAGCGCTGTGGCGAGAAGCTGTGGGTGGAAAAAAGAACCTTTGGCAGGGCAGGGTCCTTCTGCTGTCGAGAGAGTGCTGCACGGGTCAGGGCTGCTCACAGCTCCAGATCTCCACAGGATATTGGCAGAAGCAGCTTTTATAGAAGCCCATCAAGGCAGGGCCGTCTGTAGGGGAAGGAGCCTGTGCTTTCAGTCTCCTACTCTTGTTTGTCTGGGTGGGGAATTGGACATGAAAAGTCCTCTCTTGGTTGTGGAGGAGACACTTCAACTCCAAATCTTTTTTCCCTTAGAGGCGAATACATTTGAGTGTATAAAAATGAAGACCCCCATGGCTTGCAGACAGCCCCAGCATCACCTTTCCAGGCTCCTCAGGGTTGAGCTGATGATCCCATCATAGCCTGCACACCCAGAGATGCCCCTGGGCAGTGCCCTGCTGCTGGGAGGTGTCTGCAGGGCAGAGGTGATCACTCCTCAGGTGGGACGGGGTCTGTGAGCAGTGGCAGGGAGGAGGCGTGGGGACGGGGAAACAGCTCCTGGCAGGGACAGCTCCAGGCAGCAGAGACATGGGCAGGGGCTGAGGCAGAACTGCGACCAGAAGTGCTGTGTGAAGGGAATTGGGGCGCCTCCCTGCCATCCTTTGCAGTGCAGATGCTTCTGCAGAGCAGCCCCTGGTCTCCTCTTCCACCCAGTAGAGCTTCTGCCCTCCAGGCTGTAGGGACTTTGGTTGAGTCACATCCTTAGCAGCTAAATCCTAAGAAGGAGAAACTCACAAGTTCTGTGACTTCTGTTTGTCTGTCCCTGTCCTCCCTCAGCAGGAGCATTGGGGCATTTCTCTGTCTTTCCCTCCTGTCCATGCTGCCTTTGTTCCTGTGGGTCTGTGGACAGTGCAGTGTGTGGGGCTGAGGTGGGAGCTGGCTCTGCTCAGGTCACAACAGTTTTAGCACATCCAGGAGTTTCCCTGGGGTTGCCCTGCTGGAAGATGCTGAGCAGCTCCTCTTCATTTTGGTGGATAACATCTGAGGGAAACAGTGAATTTCAGGAGCTGTCACCCCCTTTCCCAGGTGCCTGCAGCTATACAGCAGGGATGACTGCTTGGGAGCACGTGGGCAGAGCCCTGCTCCTAATGGCACATTTGGCCAGCGCAAAACAGAATGACAGCCAGGGAGATGTATGAAGGTCCTGAAAGGATCGGGAGAGTCAATCTGTGTTTGGTGGGGGAGGGAATGGAAAGCTAGTTTGTCAGAGCAGTCCTAACTTGTGAATGTGATTTCCTCCTTTGGCAGTACCTCATGAACACAGGGATGAGATGTCCAACAGCAGCTCCATCACCAAGTTTCTTCTCCTGGCATTTGCAGACACGTGGGAGTTGCAGCTCTTGCACTTCTGGCTCTTCCTGGGCATCTACCTGGCTGCCCTCCTGGGCAATGGCCTCATCATCACAGCCATAGCCTGCGACCACCGCCTCCACACCCCCATGTACTTCTTCCTGCTCAACCTCTCCCTCCTCGACCTGGGCTCCATCTCCACCACTCTCCCCAAAGCCATGGCCAATTGCCTGTGGGACACCAGGGCCATCTCCTACCAAGGGTGTGTGGTCCAACTCTTTTTCTTTTCCTTTTTGATGTCAGCTGAGTATTTTCTTCTCACTGTCATGGCCTATGACCGCTACATGGCCATCTGCAAACCCCTGCACTATGGGACCCTCCTGGGCAGCAGAGCTTGTGTCCACATGGCAGCAGCTGTCTGGGGCTCTGGTGTCCTTTATTCTGTGCTGCACACTGCAAATACATTTTCAGTCCCTCTTTGCAAGGGCAGGGATCTGGACCAGTTCTTCTGTGCAGTTCCCCATATCCTCAAGCTCTCCTGCTCAGACTCCTATATCAGGGAAGCCGGGCTTCTTGTGGTTAGTGCCCGTTTAGTCTTTGGGTGTTTTGTTTTCATTGTGCTGTCCTATGTGCAGATCTTCAGGGCTGTGCTGAGGATCCCCTCTGAGAAGGGACGGCACAAAGCCTTTTCCACGTGCCTCCCTCACCTGGCTGTGGTCTCCCTGTATGTCAGCACTGGCATCTTTGCCTACCTGAAGCCCTCCTCCATCTCCTCCCCACTTCTAAATCTGGTGGTGTCATTTCTGTACTCGGTGGTGCCTCCAGCAGTGAACCCCCTCATCTACAGCATGAGGAACCAGGAGCTCAAGGATGCCCTATGGAAACTGGCCCAAGGGGTGATGTTTCAACAACAATAACTTGCTTCTCTTTCTCTGCACATTTCCCAGAGTGTCTTAGGCCACGAGTCTGCTTTTTCTCCCTTGTGATCATCCTACTTAAAGATAATTTGCTGGGCTTATCCTCTCTGTCTTGAGGTTTGATCTCGTTGAGTCTAACCCTGGCACAACGCCATGTCAGATGTGGCCTGTCCAAATGCAATAAAAAGGCATCTTCAATAAAAAGGCATCTCCCATGTGCAGTGCTTGAAGGCCGGGCACTTCCTCCAAAGGTGCTGCCAACAAAATGTCCAAGGAATTGGTGTCTTAAGGAGGTTTTTTTCCTTGTGTTCTCCCTGTGATTGGGGTTAAGCTCATGGTACAATTGGGTTCCCTTGGTCTGAAAGTTCTGGTTTTACAAGCTCTCTTGTTGATGTCCAGTGGCAGTGGAGATGGTGCATGGGCTCCCAATTACCTCCTCAGGCTGCTTCACATATGACAGGACTGATGGCATATAGTAGTCTGTCTCAAAAATGAATTTGGAGGGTTCAGGAGAGGATGGGGACTCGCAATGTGCCCAGGGCTGGGAGTGACTGAAGACTCAGAAGCTGAAACACCCTCAAAGGTGAAGTTCCCCAAAAGTAACCACTGAATTGATGTATCCGAAAAGAAGGACTCTGCAGTTCCGTGGGAGTCAGTGGGGACCCAGCATGCACAGGGGAGGGAGACTGGAGAGATGCGGGAGCTTCATGAGGAGGCCCAGGGCTCTCGTGCTGTCCTGGGTAGTGGGGCTGGTGGGGGTAGAGAAGAGGTCAAATGCAGTTGGCGTTGAGGATCAGCTACAATATGGCTGCAGGACAGCCTGGGAGTGACTGGCCTCTGTTTGCTTGTGTCATTATTGCAAGCAGCATCCCTGGGGCTGATGGGCAGGATGAGACCCTTCTCTGCCTCCCAGGAGATGCTGTGCCCTTCAGAGGGGCTGGGGCTGTGGTTGAATGGCCAGAGCTCTGCAGCACCCTGTGGTAGCACTTGCCGTGCGGCCAGCCTACACGGAGCTGCCCCAGTGGGCTGGACTGGGCTGGGCTGGGCTGTTGTAGAGGGCAGGGGAGGTGGGGGGAGCTGGGGAGAGGCTGGGCTGGGCTGGGCTCAAAGGAGCCCAGGAGAGGAAAAAAAGGCCAATGTAGAGCTAAGGTGTGAGAGTGTGCAGGGTGGGGGCACCCAGCAGGGTGCTCACAGAGCAGAGTCAGGTGTCATGGTGAAGGAAGCAAGGCACCAAAGGTGCCAAAGAGGGGGGCCCAATCTGTGCCATGTTCCCTGGACACCCCAGGGAAGCTGGCCCAGGGAAATCGTCCCAAATGAGTCCCATACACTGGCCATTTCCATGTCTGGCTGCACACCCCAGCCCTGAGGAGTGACCTTTGCTGCATGGTCACCTCTGTCCTCCTCCTGGGCTCAGTGATACCCAACTGCACCACCAGTATTAATAAAAAGGGAACCAGTTTGCTACTGACATTTATTACACACAAGTCCCATAACTCTTGCCACTGCTGGTCTCTCAGCCAAGCCCTTTCTCAGACAGCTCCAGCTACATCAGGTGCTTATGGCTTTTCTCAACAAATATTGAAAAAGTCCATTGATTGAGATTGCACCAACTGGCATGGGTCCTTGCTCCAGTGTTTATTCTGAGGAATTTCTCAAAAACGCATCCTTCTCATCATCTCCTTGTCCATAATGTGCTCCAGGTCTCCACTGTCCTTCTGGCCTCTGCAGGACTTGCTCCAGTCTCTCAGGGTCTTTCTTGTGCTGGGGAGCTCCAAAGTGGATGAAGCAGTCCAGATGACGTCCTGTGATGGATTAACCGTGGCCAGCAGCCAGCCAGACACCCGGCTGTCAGACAACCCCAACAGGAAAAAGGGAGAAAATAAATCAGAAAAGCTCATGGGTCAAGATAAAGTAAAAGAGATGAGTTACCAATTACTGTCACTGGCAAAGACGTGTTGACTTGCCGAGGATCAATTTAATTTCTTGCCAATTCAAAAAGGCTTGCATTGTGAGAAACAATGACAAAAACATTAAAGACCATTCTCCTCACACTTTCTCCCCCCCAAAATTACTCTATTGCTGAAATTACTCTATTGGTCCCAATTCATCTAACGACCCCAGCCCCAAGAGGAGCAGGGGGGATGGCGAAGAGGGGGTTAACAGTCACTAAAGAACAGCTCTGCCACTCTTTCCTCCTCACACTTCTCCCCTGCTCCAGCTTGGGTACTCCCCATGGGATCCCACCATATTTGCAGTACAAGGCGATGTGTTGTTCATTTCTTTCTGTCTTACTTTTCTCCTTTACACTCACAGAATAACAGAACGGTTGAGACTGGAGGGGGCCTCTGGAGATCATCTGCTTCAACCCCCAGCTGAGGCAGGGTCAGCTAGAGCAGCTTGCTCAGGACGTTGTCTAGGTGGGTTTGCAATGTCTCCAGGGATGGACACTCCACAACCTCTCTGGGCAACCTGTTCCAGTGCTTCACAGTCAAAAAGTCTTTTCTTGGGTTCAGATGGAATTGTATATGCATCAATAAGATGCCTCCAAGCCTTCTTTTTTTTGCAGACTGAAGAGTCCCACATCTCTCAGCCTTTCCTCCTGTGAAAGGTGCTGCAGTCCCTTAAGCCAGCTTTGTGGCCCTTTGCTGGACTTGCTTTAGTAGATCAACCACTTTGCTGCACTGGGAAGCCCAGCCCTGGCCACAGCACTCCAGATGTGGCCTCGCCAGTGCTGGCAGGAGGTGAAGGATTACCTCCCTCCATCTGCCAGCAATAGTTGCACATGGAGTCATGCACTTCATTCTTAAGAGAGAAGCAAAAATATACTTTCTTGATATAAAACAGTGAGTTAACAAGGTTCAATGGTAAAGGTGACAGTGGTTTCACAACATTCGATGGCAAGGTACACTTGAGTATTTACTGCATAGAAGACAGGACAAAACTGTCAGGGAGACCCTCCCATTGAGTCATGAGGTTCAGAAATGACCCCCTTTATTTCTAAACTCCTCCTCAGAGAGGATCTAGGTACGGCTGGATCCAGTCGTAGTCCCAGACTTGGTCAATGGTTTCTGTCTAAAGGATTAGATGTGCACAGTCAGTACTTTATATCACTTAGCTAAGATTGCAAAGTTTAGCATGCTATTAGTCACTTCCCGAGGATCTGTTGCAGCAAGGAATCTCTCAACCTCCTGAGGAGTAACCTTGAGAGGCGTCCCTGCTCAAGGGGAGATCTGGGCATGGAGCCTGCTGTTGTGCAGGAGAGCTCCAAGGGCTCTTGGGCTGCTCCATATTTATGGGGCTAAGATGATTGACTCATAGTCGTATTTGCCTACCGACCTTGGCTATAGCCCTTGGCTATTGTGTTATCTGTCTCCCGAGTCCACTTTGAGCCAGATGCAGCCATCACGACCAGAGGCATCCGTTGCGACTGCCACTGGTGCTTATCGGTTGAGCAGGGTTACGGGAGACAAAGGGCAGGCTGGGGGGCGGGGGGGTGCACACTTTCACAGGGTGACATGTTTTTGTGAATTCAGATTTTTCTCTTGAGGAAACTGCCCTGCATTTTTCACTTGGCTAATCAAAATGCTTTTGTCACATGTTTTCTGACCTGCTGGTCTCATCATTAAGACATCAGAGTTTAAGAAGACTTCTCAAAGGGAGTTAGCGAGAGCTGGAGAGACACAGTCAGCATCCTCAGCCCTCTGCCTGGAAGAGGATAGTCCTTCCCCATGTCAAACTGAGGTTCTTAAACATCTTTCAGCTGAGTCTCTTCTTCATCAGAAGCAACCTGCTACTGCAGTGCTGCTTGCTTGTAGCTCCCATGCTTCAAGTGTGCCCAGCAAGAAGCCTTTATGCTCTGGAAGGTGGGAAATGCAAAGGGAAGGCTTCATTCCCCAGGCAGCAAGAGCATTGCTCTGCTCCTGCGAGGGCTTGCAGGGTACTGGGAAGCAGTTCAAATGTCCCATGGATGCATCAGTGTCAGTGGTTTCATCGGCAGATGTGTTACTTCTGATGGGATTCACCCTTCATCATGATGTAAAAATGAATGATTCGGATCGAAGATATTCTCCTGGATCTTTGTGTGTGGACACAGCGTCAGGGGATGAGCTCTTACATGTGAGGAGAGCTGGGATTAATCTCTCTCACTAAGGCCTCAGAATCAAGTCATGCCTTGCCTTGCTTTGTTTTGATTGCCTCTCCTTGCCTAACCTCGCCTTGCTTTGTCTTCCCCTTTTTCATCCCTTCCCTCCTTTTCATCCTATTTCTTCTTCATGGTCTTACATTAAATGCAGGTCTTACAAGATCTGGAAAAAGAACATAAGCAGGGATGTTCTTAAAGGGGCTACTATTTATCCCTTTTCTTCCTTTTTTCTCGTCTATCCCCAGGGATTCTATTCAGTCAAATCACCTCTAAAAAAGGAAGTCAAGTTTCTTTTATCTACATGACAAACCCCAGTCATTCAGGCTCAAGGATTCTGTTCTCCCCTCTCTTTACAAACCTCGCTGCGGAAAGCAACCCATGTTAGATTTCCAAAGAGTCATGCAGATGAATGGTCTGCAGGTCAAGCTCGCCTACTCCTGCAATCATGTTTATGCTGATGTTAGTAGTCTTTCTCTAGGCTTGAAGCGTGTGTGATGGTGGACGGGCCATCAGCATCCTCTAAGAGCCTGTTGTGTGGATCGTTCTGTATAGGGAAAATGCCCCGAAGAAAAGGCACGGAGAATCACACCGTTGGATCGGGATTCATTCTTCTGGGACTTTTTCTGACCCCTCCAGCCTGCAGGGCCTGTGCTCTCCAGTATTCCTGCTCATCTACCTCGTGGTCCTCACAGGGAACAGCCTGATTGCACTCACCACAGTGGACTCAAGCCTCCACAGCCCCATGGATTTCTTCCTGAGGAGCTTGTCCTTGCTGGAGATCTGCTATGCGTCAGTCACTCTTCCAAAAAAGCTGGTGGGTTTCCTGATGCAAGATGGCAGGATCTCCTGGTTTTGTTGGGCAGCATCAAATGCCTTCTCCTGGCTGCCCTGGCCTATGACCTATGGCCTATGACCGCTACAAAGCCATATGTGCCCCCCTGCACTATACCCTCATCATGAGCAGGGGTCTCTGCATCAGCCTGGTGGTGGGGTCATGTGGTACCAGGTACCCTACGTAGCAGTGCAAGTGCAAGTAGGACAGACCGACCAGGTGTTCACTTTGCCCTTCTGTGCATCCCATGACCTTCATCACTTTTTCTGTGATGTCCCCCCTCTGCTGGAACTGGCCTGTGCAGACACTTCCTGGAACCAAGTGATGCTGTACACCATCATCCTGCTATTTGCAATCCTTCCTTTCTCCTTAATAGTTCTTTCTTACATTAAAAGTATCAGGCCAGTTCTGAAAATACCTTCAGTTAAGGGCAGACACAAAGCCTTTTCCACCTGCTCTTCACACCTCGGGGTGGTGACGCTCTTCTATGGCTCAGCCACAGTCGTCTACTTAAATCGACATTCAAGGCATTCTGTAGACACCAACAAATGGATTTGATGGGTGGACTGTTCGGTGAGGAATTGGTTGGATGGTCACATCCAGAGCATAGTGGTCAACAGCTCAATGTCCAGATGGAGACCGATGACAAGTGGTGTCCCTCAGGGGTCCGTATTGGGACCACTACTGTTTAATATCTTCATCAATGACATAGACAGTGGGATTGAGTGCACCCTCAGCAAGTTTGCACCTGATACCAAGCTGAGTGGTGTGGTTGACATGCACGTGGGGTGGGATGCCATCCAGAGGGACGTGGACAAGCTTGAGAAATGGGCTCATGTGAACCTCATGAGGGTCCTGCACCTGGGCCTGGGCAACCCCCACTCTCCGTACAGGATGGGGGATGAAGGGATTGAAAACTGCCCTTCAGAGAAGGACTTGGGGGTACCGGTGGATGAAAAGCTGGACATGAGCCAGCAATATGCTCGCGCAGCCCAGAAGGCCAACCATATCCTAGGCTGCATCAAAAGAAGCGTGGCCAGCAGGTTGAGGGAGGTGATTCTGCCCCTCTACTCTGCTCCGGTGAGACCCGAACTGGAGTACTGCGTCCAGCTCTGGAGCCCTCAGCACAGGAAAGACATGGACCTGTTGGAGTGGGTCCGGAGGATGGCCACAGAAATGATCAGAGGGCTTGAACACCTCTGCTATGAGGAAAGGCTGAGAGAGTTGGGGTTGTTCAGCCTGGCGGAGAAAAGGCTGCGGGGAGACCTCCTTGCAGCATTTCAGCACTCAAATGGGGGCTTATAAGAAAGATTGGGACAGACTTTTTAGCAGGGCCTGTGGCGATAGGACAAGGCGTAATGGTTTTCAGCTAAAGAGGGCAGATTCAGACTGGATATAAGGAAGATATTTTTTTACCATGAGGGTGGTGAAACAATGAACCAGGTTGCCCAGAGAGGTGGCAGATGCCCCATCCCTGGAAACACTCAAGCTCAGGCTGGACGGGGCTCTGAGCAACCTGATCTACCTGAAGGTGTCCCTGCTCACTGCAGGAGGGGTTGGACTAGAGGACCTTAAAAGGTCCCTTCCAACCCAAACCATTCTAGGAGTCTAAGATTCCATGATTCGATGATAAGAAAGTATGGTGCTGGGATATCTTAGGTGATTGAGGAGCAGTAGCTTTGAAAGAAGCTGGACGTGTTGCTCAGGGCTTCAGAGGTTTGGCAAATCCCCAGCAAACCACAGCTTTGTGTTAGAAGGAAAAGGCAGGGAGGACAAAAAGAGATTCATAAAGCCTGGGAAAGCCCAGGGTCAGAGCGAGGTGGGGAAGCAGCAGGGTGGCCAAAGTCTGCAGGAGAACTGCTGCAGGCGTGGGAGAGCATGGGCCAGCCTGTGGTGGGGATGAGGGAGGGCCTTGGTGGGGCTGGGACGTCCCCACCACAACCAAGATCTCTGTCCTCTCAGCTCTCAATGCTGTCACTGCCACCAAGAGCCATGAGGGGACACCATTGCCTTACAGCCCCATGGCCTGGTTGCCTCCTCATCCCCCACAGAGTTCAGGCAGTCCGAGGGTCGTCCTGCACTCGTCATCGCACACCCCCACATCGCACTGCTCCATGAAGAGCCCTGAGCAACGCATGAGGAGCAGGATCTCCCTTCCACGTCCCAGGGATGGGAGCTTGCCCGTCCTTCTTGATGAGACACACCAAGGGCTCACGTATGTCCTGGTTTTGGCTGGGATAGAGTTAATCTTCTTCCTAGTAGCTCCTATAGTGCTGTATTTTGGATTTTAGTATGAGAATAATGTTGATAACACGCTGATGTTTTAGGTGTTGCTAAGCGGTGTTTACACTGGTCAAGGACTTTTCAGCTCCCCATGCTCTGCTGGGTGCACAAGAAACTGGGAGGGGGCACAGCCAGGACAGTTGATCCAAACCGACCGAAGGGCTATTCCATACCATATGACGTCATGCTCAGTATAGAAACTGGGGGGCGTTGGCCGGGGAGTGGCGATCGCTGCTCAGGACTGGCTGGGCGTCGGTCGGTGGGTGGTGAGTGGTTGCATCACTTATTTTTTTTTTCCCCGGGTTCTGTTCCTCTCTCTCTCTTTTGATGTTTGCCTTTTCATTACAATTTATTATTATTATTGATATATATACTTTTTCTTTCTCCCAATTATTGAACTGCGCTTGTCTCGACCCACGAGTTTTCCTCGTTTTGCCCTTCCGATTCTCTCCCCCATCCCACCGGGGAGGGAGGGTGAGCGAGCGGCTGGGTGGTGCTTAGCTGCCGACTGGGGCTCAACCGTGACAAAGTGACATCAGAGCCACCTGCATGGTGCCTTTGTCACCTGTAACCAGTGCTGACCCCTTTGCAGTCCAAGGCAGCCCCCAGGGAGGGGTACCGCCGCCCGTGCTTCCCTTCATGGCTTCATCGGTGATGGCCCTCAGGGGGCCACTGACACCCTCAGAACCTTGGAGATTTTAATCAAATTTTAAACACTTCTTCAGCAGCTTGTTCAATCTTCCTTCGGTACCTGCAGTTCAGGAACTTGGCATCAGAGGGCTCAGGGAAATGCAAATGCCCGAACACGCCATGGCTCTCTGCAGCTTCCTTTAATTCCTCCATTCTTCTGCGGTTCATGAGAGAGATGTCAGGAGTAGAGTCTAAAAGACAAGATTTGAAGACGAAATAACACTTGAAAAAGGGTTATGCTTTTCCCACTTCTCTTTATTTTCCTGCTGACAGAATAAACAATATCACCAATCTCCACTTCATATTGATCCAGAGTCTCTCATGATGAAGTATGAATACGTCGGACAAGCAAGACCCTTTCTGGCAGACGCTGCAGAGACACTCTTCATCCCACCACCCCCATCACCCCCCACTCTGCCATTTCTCTGCCTGCTCACCGCAGACTTACATCACTCATGTTAAAATCGAAGCTTTTCCCACTCCGTTTGGAGCTGAATGTCTCAAAATCACTTCCCATCTGCTTTCTTTAGAGAATTGGCTGCAGACAGCCACAGCATTTCTCTTCATTAACAAAAACAAAAACACAACTAAAAAGGAAAAGAGTAGTTCGGGAAAGAATAAATGACATTCCTCAGCTGTCTATCAAGTTCAAGTTGCCTCCATTCAATTCCACTTCTACTTTTGAGGGGAAAATCTTCCCTGAGGTTAGTAGGAAAGGACCGAGAGAAAGGCGGTGAAGGAGTTGGCCGAAGAGATGGTCAGGCGACAGGAGCAGCAGCTTGAAACTGCCTGAAGCTCAAAGCAGCACCCGGGTACTTGGGAGGGGTCTGAGTGAATGGAGAGTAACGGGAGGAGGAAACTGGAAGGACACTGGAAAATGCATATGTGCCGAGAGTCTGCTGAGAAGATGACGGGAGAAATGCTCAGTTTAATCAGGACATGTGGAAATACCTAAAAGATTCGTGAGATTCTCTAGACTCCATTGTGGAGAGAGTAGTGGTCAAGCAAGTGCTGGGAAGATCAAGGTTTCTTCTCCTGAGAGCAGCACCCGTCCGGGAAAGTTTCATGATGGCAACACAGGAAAACATGATTTCTCTACTAAAAGTATTGCAACATTTCAGCTGATGAAAATGTTCCCGCACTATGTAAATGTGGAGAAAATTTCCTCATCTTTGCAGGCCGAGCTCAGTTCCTGACCAGAAGCCTCCAGTGCCACTTGAGGAGGTCCTGGTGTGCCTGACAGACTCACCAGGGACTGGTGGTGACCACAAGGGGCCGTGGGAGACCAGGACCCTCCCATTGAAACTGCAGAGGGAGGGGACACCAGGCATCGGTGCTCCTCCAACTCAATCCACCCTGATTGCCAAAAGTGTTCTTAAAAAAAAAAAAAACCATAAAAAAGAAAAGAAAAAAACCCAAACGCAAACCAAACAGGCCCTCCTGCCCCACCATAGGACAAATATTTTGAAAGAAATCAAGAGGGAGTATAAGAGCATAAGGAAGTTTAAAATATGGAAAGTGCAATAATAGCTATCTTTTGCTTTATGTTTTTATATTTTTTTTTTTTCTATTTGCTTAGTTTCCAGTTCACCACGTCCCTCCAAGCCCAACCAGCCCATCATTCCTATACCCATCAACTTAGTCAACCATGCAGAATGCACTGTCCTAACTCGTGATCCCAGAGGACGTGCTAAGGGACACACTCTCAACCAAACTGGGGCTAAGCAGCCTTTAGTTCCCCAGCTCATCTTCTGGGATTTCCTGAAACATGCTCGCAATATTTGCTTTTCGTCAGTCTTCAGAAAGTTCCCCTGATCTCCCTGACCTTTCAGAGATGATGATGAGTGACACCACTGTGACACTGGCCTGCTCTCTCATCACCCGTGGAGGCAGCCCCTCTGGTGCCCTCGACCGTTCAGGGCTGAGTTTGCTCAAGTAACCCCTGACCTGACCCCCTTCCACTGCTGGTTGTTGTCCTTGGGTTCTGCCACCAGGTACAAAGGCCTTGAAGACCTTGCTGGGAAAGACTGAGACCAAGAGGACGCAGAGGATGTCAGACCTCTCTGCATCTACTCTCCCTGAATTCAGAAGTGGCCCCGCATTATCCGTGTTTATTTTTTTACTCTTACTGAAGTAGCAGCACCTTAATGGTCCCCTTGGACTCCCTTGCAAGGGTCATCTCTAGGGAAGCTGTGGGGTTCCTAAAGCCATTCCTATTTCTGAATTCCTCCACCTGAAGTGAGTCTCTGCATCCACCTCCTGGATGCTTCCATTAACCATGGAGCTTCCTGATGAGTTCCCTCTTCACCCAAGCTGCTCTTGTGAGCTATGCACTCACCACTGCTCTTCCTGGGTGATTCTGTCATTAAAGACAAGCTGTACTGAGTTGTGCTGCCCTTCACTGCTGCCCACGGGATCGCCATTAAACCCCCCCTGAATAGGCCCAAGTCTTCCCCTCTGAGGTCTGACACCTGCACTCTGCTCCTCTCCTTCCTCATTCTGCTCAGGAGCTGGACCCCCCTCTTTCATGGTCACCACAGCCAAGGATGACACTGGTTTTCACATCCCTGACCAGCACTTCATGGTTTGCAGGGACCTGATGCAGGTGAGCATCATCTATGTTGATGCAGCTGGTGACTTTCCTAAGAAATTGCTCCCACCTCCTCCACAAACCCCTTGGTCTATTTTGACAGTGCTGGGTTCCCCCTCCAATGAACATCAGGGCAATTAACGTCCCCAGAAAGAGCCCCAGCTCACTCATCTGGAGACTTCCTTGACTTGCTTAAATAAGATCTTGTCCACCTCCTGCCCTTGATTGCAGGTTCTTGATCTCCCACCACCAGGTCGCCCTAACTGGCCCCTCCTCTGATCCTCACCCACAAGGGCTCACCCAACCTCCTGACTCTCCCAGCAAGGAGCTCCATACATCCAAGCAGCTCCTTCACACAGAAAGTCTTCCTCTTCTGATGCTCCCAGCCTGTGTCTCGTGAAGAACCTTTATCCATCCATTGCAGCACACGAGCTGTGTGAGGCGTCCCCCTGTGCCTCAGAAGTTGTTCCATCAATGTCACAGCTTGTGACAGACCATGGGGGTTCAGCTCCTCCTGTCTTTTCCCAGGCAGAGGACAGTGTTGCACACCTGGGCTGCAGCCCCTGAGCTGTGGCTCCAGGGCCATGCTCAGACTTGTCATGGTGAACAGTGGTACCAAGCACCCAAGAGTCCTTGTACACAAAAGCTTTGCTTCATGGCAGAGACATGCTGGAGCGGAAGGCAGATGGTGTTGTAAGAAAGAAATGAGGGGCTCGAGAAGAGAGCAATCCCTGCTGTGCCCAAGGTCAGAGAGAAACAGGGCTGGGCTGTGCAGCCCTGGCAGGAGAGGGCATTGCTGTGGGGGGGGTCTCTGGAGCCCTGCAGTGCCTTTGGTGGAGAGAAGCACTGATCTCCTGGAAGGACAAGGTGCTGCTGAAAGTGTCCTTGGGTGGGGACATCCTGTGATCCAGGCACACTCTAAATTCCTTGGACTCTTTGAAGACCTTATCTTCAAGAGGGTAAGTCAAGTATGGGGGAGAAGAGAACCAGCAGAAGCTGAGAATGTAGGCCCACAAGTGCAGACCCCAGTGCAATGTGCTTCTTATTCATGCAGTGCCTTGCATCTCTGGATAGAGATGGGACAGAGCTGGCCTCACGGCAGGGGTGGGAATCAGTCACTTTCACCCAAGCACCGAATTCATCTGAGATGCCACCTGGGGTGTCTGTCACGCACCCGCTCTGGGTGGACATGGCTTTCCTGTAGGTCCTGTGCTGTCCCTGCCAGCCACAGGCAGTTTGGGTGGAGAGCCTTGGCCTCTCGCATGGCACTACAGGCCTGTATTTGGGCATTCAATGAGCAGCTGCCCTGCGTTAGGTTAGGCTAGGTGGGGATGTGTGAGACAGCTCTCGTTACAGACAAGGGACAGCTAGTAAATGCAGCTAAAGGAGGGGAGAAAGAGAAAGACTTCACTCTCCCTCTGCCCCATAACTGCATTAGTCAGGTGAACACCTCTAGAGGTGGCCCTGAACAGCGTGGGTAGGGACAGGTGGTGATGTCCTAAATGTGGGCAATTGCCGTCATTTCAGCGGGCTTCCTCACCAGGCTGCAGGATGATGCCCCCAGATGTTTCCCACACCAGGTGTTTGTGTGTGAACTCCTGGTCTCCATCTCCATCACTGACCATGGGACCATAGACAAGGGGTGCAGGTGCCTGTTTTTAACAGGCGCCATTACTGAAGCAGGAGGCATCTCACCTCCTGTGGGTTTGTGGCAGGCATGGGAGGGAGCTGAGGTCCCTTCCAGCCCCAGGACTGCAAATGCAGGATGAGATGCCTCCATGGACGCAGCTGTTTCCCTTCCCTGCGCATGGGCAAAGGACATCCCTCCCTGCCAGTGTCCAGGTGTCCTCTCTAATGCTGGGACAAGGAAGGGCGATTCTCAGACCTACGTGTGTCTCTGAGAGGAGAAAGGGCACTGCTGGAAAGAAACGCCTCTGCAGAGGTGAGACAGGCAACATGGGTGATTACTTGAGTGTCTTTGCAAGTAGGTTCCTGGAGAGCCCCAGGGCTCAGCAGGGCTCTGGGAAAAGGAGTAGGGCAGAGAGAGACTGAAGGCAGTCTGGAGTGGGAGGACAGAGGAGAGCTCAAAGGGAAGGAATCGTGACAGCCCCTGACACGGTAAGTCTCTTGGTGCAGGGCAATGCAGCTGCGGTTCCTGGAAGGCTCTCCTAAAGCTATCACAGCCTACAGCCTCCGAGATCTGTGCGGAGGAGTGCCAGTGCAGGGGCTCCTGTTAGACAAGTGTGAAGGGGTGAAGGCAGGGTGTGCAGCCAGAGCTGCCCAGGGCATTTCAGAGGGGACTTTTCCAGAGGAAGATCAAGGCAGGGGGTACCTTACAGGTACAGAGCTTTCCTAAGTCTATGCTTTCCATTTCCTGCTGTTGCAAGGAAATGGGAAAAGGCGCTGCTGTGTTTGGAGAGGGAGACTGAGAGTCCTGAGCTGCTGCACTGGGAGATCAGTAGGTCTGGTAGGAGCCAAGGAAACTGCTTTCACCCACTCCTCTACCTCCAGAGAGCACCAGCATCACCTCTGTTGTCCTCATCAGGGTTTGTCTGACCTGCTCCTTACTGCCTGCAAATGGGGAGTTCCTCTCGAGAGTGCCTGAAACTGGGAGGTTTCTTCAGGTCAGGGCTGAGCAGACAGTAGTTGGTGCTGGGGTCTGTGATCCCTGACAGGGAAAACCTTGAGGGTAGAGAAACATTTCCCGGCAGGGATAGCTGCAGGCAGCAGGCACGTGGGCAGAGAGCTATAGGAAACTGCAAGCAGCAATGTCACGGGAGGGAGAATTTGGCAAGCTGCGGGTCATGCCCTCCAACGCAGCCCCCTTCCTCTGAGCAAGACCCCCGGTCTCGTCTCCCACCCAGCAGAGCCTCTGCCCTCAGGGCTGTGTGGTGCAGGGCAGGAGTTGCCTCCTCTGCAGCCGGAGCTCTGGCACAGCAGAGCTGCATCTCTCCTGACACGTGGCCACTTCCCTCTGCAGAGCCAAGGGGCTGAGAGCGACTGCCCTGGGATTTTGCTAGCTGGGAGGTGCTGTGCTCTGCTGGGGAAGGAGAAGGCTTTCCTGATTTTAGGAAAGGGGATTTTAGGATGAGAATAATAGTGATAACACGCTGCTTCCCTGCTCTCCAGGTGCACAAAAACCTGGGAGGGGGCACAGCCAGGATAGTTGATCCAAACTGGCCAAAGGGCTATTCCATACCATATGACGTCATGCTCAGTACATAAACTGGGGGGAGTTGGCCAGGGGGTAGTGATCACTGCTCGGGGACTGGCTGGGCGTTGGTCGGTGTGTGGTGAGTGGTTGTGTCACTGTTTTTTTATTTCCCTGGGCTTTTGTTCCTTTCTTGCTCGCTAGTTTTTTTCCTTCTCATTACAATTTATTATTATTAATTTTTGTTGTTGTTGTTCCAATTCTTAAACTGTTCTTATCTCAACCCACAAGTTTTCTTACTTTTGCTCTTCCGATTCCCTCCCCCATCCCTCTGAGGGGGGAGGGTGAGCGATCGGCTGTGTGGTACTTAATTGCCGACTGGGGTTCAACCACGACACTGCTCTTGGGGTCCCTGGCAATAAGAGTGGTGGTGTGGCACAAGGGGTGGGGGTGTTGGGTGCCTGCTCTGACGCTGCCCTGGAGGGCGCTGCCCTGGAGGTGTTTCCGTGGGACCAAGGTGTCCAAGGCCTCTCTTCATTTTCCAGGCTCGAGACACTGCAGTCAGTGGCTGGGCAATGAGACACTGCTTCCCTTAGCAGACATCACCTTAAGACACCAGGTTCTGCTGGACAGGGAGTGCTGGGGGGCTGTGAGCATCAGCCCAGAAGGGCATTGCTCTCCTGTAGGACCTTGGAGATGTCCGAGAGCACCTGATCTGCCCATGTGGATCAGCATCCTTGTCCTGGCCTCTTCATCCTGCGTGGCATAGCTGTGCTAGAAAGGAGAGGTGTTTTGAAATCTGCACCTTGAAAAGATCCCCTCTGCTCCCAGTCCAGTCCAGTTGCTTTTTCAGAACAACCTCTGTGTGTAGTCCTCCTCCAGCAGAGAGCGGTGCAAGCACAGAGCAGCTGGGCACCAGGCTGATGGACAGAGCAGCCGCCTGGATGGGAGCACTGACGCAGCTTTACACTGAGAGCAACGGGGCAACGGAGGAATTTGACCCTTTCCAAGAACATTTCCCAGGTGGGATGGGGGTCTCTGAATACTAACACACAGTGTAACGAGACACATGTGCTGCACCTCATCTCCCACCTTCCTCTGTGGAAGAAAGCGTCCTTCTGAGCTTTTTACCCTCTGCTATAGTGCAGCCCAGGGATCCCCTCCCCAGGACCCCTCCCTCCAAACACACTGGGTGTTGCTGCCTCCATGTGTCATGGCTGTAAAGCAGGGCTGACCCTTAAGGAGCCCATGGGTAGAGGGCACTGCTCTGCACAGCACACTCAGCCACCACAAACCAGAGCTGAAGCCTTGGAGATGCACAACAGTCCCCCAGGAAAGAGAAGCACCCTTAGGTATTTCACAGTGAAGGAATGGAATTTTGCTCAGAGAGGCTTGTCTGAATTTTTCTCTTTTATCTCCTTTGGCAGTTTCCATGCCCAGAACAGGCAGATGTCCAATGGCAGCTCCATCAATGAGTTCGTCCTCCTGGCATTCACAGACACACGGGAGCTGCAGCTCTTGCACTTCTGGCTCTTCCTGGGCATCTACCTGGCTGCCCTCCTGGGCAATGGCCTCATCATTGCCGCCGTAGCCTTCGACCGCCGCCTCCACACCCCCATGTACTTCTTCCTGCTCAACCTCTCCCTCCTCGACCTGGGCTCCATCTCCACCACTCTCCCCAAAGCCATGGCCAATTCCCTGTGGGACACCAGGGCCATCTCCTACTTGGGATGTGCTGCACAGGTCTTTTTCTTTGTCTTCTTGATTGGAGGAGAGTATTGTCTTCTCACTGTCATGGCCTACGACCGCTACGTTGCCATCTGCAAACCCCTGCACTACGGGACCCTCCTGGGCAGCAGAGCTTGTGTCCGCATGGCAGCAGCTGCCTGGGGCAGTGGGTTTCTCAATTCCCTCCTGCACCCTGCCAATACATTTTCACTACCACTCTGCCAAGGTAAAGTCCTTGACCAGTTCTTCTGTGAAGTCCCTGAGATTCTTAATGTCTCTTGCTCAGACTCAGGCTACCTCAGGGAAGTTGGGCTTATTGTGGTTAGTGCCTGTTTAGTCTTTGGATGTTTTGTTTTCATTGTGCTGTCCTATGTGCAGATCTTCAGGGCCGTGCTGAGGATCCCCTCTGAGCAGGGACGGCACAAAGCCTTTTCCACGTGCCTCCCTCACATGGCCGTGGTCTCCCTGTTTGTCAGCACTTTAATGTTTGCCTACCTGAAGCCCCGCTCCATCTCCTCCCCATCCCTGGACCTGGTTGTGTCAGTTCTGTACTCGGTGGTGCCTCCAGCAGTGAACCCTCTCATCTACAGCATGAGGAACCAGGAGCTCAAGGATGCCCTATGGAAACTGGCCCAAGGGACGCTGTTTCACCGACAATAACCTGCCTTCATTTCTCTGCACATTTCCCAGAACTTCTCTTAGGCCAGGAGTCTGCTTTTCCCTCTTGTGATAATCCTGCTTATAGATAATTTTCTGTGTTTATTCTCCATGCCCTGAGGTTTGATCCTGTTGTGTCTGACCCTTGCACAACACTGTGTGAAATGTGGGATGCCCAATAGCAGCTCTTGAATAAAAACGCATCTCCCAGGTGCAGTGCCTGAAGGCTGGGCTTGTCCTCCAAAGTTGCTGCCAGGAAAATGGCTGAGGAATTGGTCTTTAAAAGAGTCTGTTCTCCATGTGTTCTCATTGGTTTGGGACTTAAGCTCATGATACCATTGAGTTCCACAGGACCAAATGTTCTGGATTTAAAAGCACTCTTCTTGGTGTCTAGTGGCCGGGGACACACTCCATGAGCTCCCCATTATCTCCTTAGGTTTCTTCATGTAAGACAGGACTGATAGCATATACAAGTCTCAAAAATTAATTTGGAGGGGTGAGGAGCAGAGAGGCTGGGGACTCATCACGTGCCCTGGGTTTGGAATGAATGGAGAATTAGAAGGTGGAACACCTTCTGTTAAGTCCACCAAAGTGGAGCACTAAATCAATTTACCCATGAACAAGGACTCTGCAGTGCCATGGGAGTCAGTGGGGACTCAGCAGGCAGAGGGATGGGGAGACTGGAGAGATGCAGGAGCCCCCTGAGGAACCCCAGCACGAGGACTATTGTGCTGTCCTGGGGAGTGGGGCTGGTGGGAGCAGCAGAGTGGGCAAATTCAGTCAGGACTGGGGATCACGTACAATATGAATTCAGGAGAGCCAGAGAGTGCCTAGCCTCCATTTCCTCATGCTCTCAGGGCCAGCACTATCCCTGGGGCTGATGGGAAGACTGAACCCCCCTCTCTGCCCTCCAGAGCTGCTGTGCCCTTCAGAAGGGTGGGGCCACGGGGTGAGGGCCCAGAGCTCTGTAGCACCTTGCAGTGTGCGCTGCTGTGGGACCAGCCCAGGTTGGGCTGCTCTGCTGGGCTTGGCTGGTGTGAGGGCAAGGATGGTGGTGAGAGCTGGGAAGAGGCTGGCTGGGCTGGAAAGAGTCCAGGAGAGGAAAACACCAGTGTAGAGCTAAGCTGTGAGAGTGTGCAGGGTGGGCGCACACAGCAGGGTGCTCACAGTAGACAATCGGGTGTCATCGTGAAGGAATCAAGGAATCCCCAAATCTGCAAAAGAGAGGGGTCCAGTCTGTGCCATGTTCCCAGAACAGCCTGGGAAAGTTGTCCGGGGAAAACTATCCCAGATGAGTCCCACACTTTAGCCATTTCCGTGTCTGGTCATACACCCCAGCCCTGAGGAGAGACGTTTGCTGCATGGTCACCTCTGTCCTCCTCTGGGGCTCAGTGCCATGCAACTCCACTGCCATTATTAATAAAAAGGGAACCAGTTTGCTAATGACACTTGTTACACACAAGTCCCATAGCTCTTGCCACAGCTGGTCTCTCAGCCAAGCCCATTTTTAGACAGCTGCAGCTAGATCAGGTGCTCAATGCCTTGTCTCAAGAAATATTGAAAATGTCCATTTGGCTACCAACTGGCTTGTTTCCTTGCTCCACTGTTTTATTCTGAAAGTTTCTAAAAAACCCAGCTCTCTCAGCCTCTCCTTGTCCATAATGTGCTCCAGCACTCAACCATCCTTCTGGCCTCTGCAGGACTCGCTCCAGTCTGTGTAGTGTCTTCCTTGTGCTGTGGAGCCCCACAGTGGACACAGCCGTCCTGATGTGGTCCTGTGCTGGGTTAAACTTGGCCAGCAGCCAGGCACCCACCCAGCTGCTCACTCACTCCTGCTGACTCAACAGGACAAAGGGAGAAAATAAATCAGAAAGCACATGGATCACGATAAAGTAAAGGAGATCTGTTACCAATTACTGTCACGGGCAAAGACGTGTTGACTTGCCGAGGATCAATTTAATTTGTTACCAATTAAAAACTATCTGGATTGTGAGAAACAATGACAAAAATATGAAAGACCATTCTCCTCATACTGTCTCCCAGGCTCAAATTCCTCCATTGCTCCCAAGTCATCTACTGACCCCAGTCCCAATTGGAGCAGAGGGGATGGTGAAGAGGGGGTTAACAGTCAGTACAGAACATCTCTGCCGCTTCTTCCTCCTCACACTTCTCCCCTGCTCCAGTGTTGGTCCTCTCCATGGGATCCCACCATATTTGTGATCAAGGTGATGTGTTGTTCAATTCTTTCTGTCTTACTTTTCCCCTTTATACTCACAGAATCACGGAAATGTTGAGATTGGAAGGGACCTGTAGAAACCATCTTGTTCAGCACCCCAGCTGAGGCAGGTTCAGCTAGAGCAGGTTGCTCAGCACGTTGTCTAGGTCGCTTTGGAATATGTGCATTTATGGAGACTCCACAAACTCTGTAGGCAACCTTTTCCAGTGTTTGACCACCTTCACAGCCAAAAAGTGTTTTCCTGGTTTCAGATGGGATTTTATATACATTAATAAGATCCTTCCAAACATTTTCTTCTCCAGATTGAACAGTTCTATATCTCTCAGCCTTTCCTCCTATGAAAGGTGCTGCAGTCCCTTAAGCCAGCTTTGTGGCCCTTTCCTAGACTTGCCTTAGCAGGTCAACAACTTTTGTGCACTGGGAAGCCCAGCACTGGACACAGAGCTCCAGATGTGGCCTCAGCAGCGCTGAGAAGAGGGGAAGGATCACCTCCCTCCACCCGTCAGCAATGCTTTATTTAATGTAAGAGGCTGTTGCCCTTTTCTGCAAGAGTGCACTGTTTGCTCATGCTCAGCTTGTTGTCCTCTTGCATCCAAGGGTTTCTCTGCAGAGCTGCTGTCTAGCCAGTTGTCACGTTTTAACGCCAGCTGGCAAGTAAGCACCACACAGCCGCTCGCTCACTCCCCCCTGGTTGGATGGGGGAGAGAATCAGAAGAATAAAAGTCAGAAAACCCATGGGTTGAGATGAAGACCGTTTAATAGGTAAAGCAAAACCTGTGCACTCAACTAAAGCAGAACAAGGAATTCATTCACTCCTTCCCGTTGGCAGGCAGCTGTTCAGCCATCTCCAGGAAAGCAGGGCTCCATCACACGTAATGGTTACTTGGGAAGACAAATGCCATCACTCTGAAAGTTCCCCCCTTCCTTCTTCTTCCCCCAGCTTTTAATTGCTGAGCGTGATGTTACGTGGTCTGGAGTATCCCTTTGGTCAGTTGGGGTCAGCTGTCCCGGCTGTGTCCCCTCCCAACTTCTTGAGATCCCACAACCTACTTATTGGAGGGGTGGGGTGAGAAGCAGAAAAGCCCTTGACTCTGTGTAAGCACTGCTCAGCAATAACAAACACATCCCTATACTATCAACACTGTTTCTAGCACAAATCCAAACCATAGCCCCATCCTAGCTACTGTGAAGAAAAGTAACTCTACCCCAGCCAAATCCAGCACACCGGTCAGCCCCCAGTATGATACCCACAGTGGGGCTGGATCACAGGCTGTCCTCCCCCAGGGACTTTCTCAGCAGCACCTTGTCCTTCGTGGAGATCGGCTTCACCTGTCACAGGCCCCACAGTGCTGCAGGGTCACCTGGGACAGCAAAGCCCTCTCCTGCCAGGGCTGCACACCCAGGCCTGTTTCTCTCTGGCCTTGGGGACTGCAGCTTTTGCTCTCTTTGTGGGAACCTCATTCCTCAGTATGTTGCCAGCTGACCTCCACTCCAGCATGGCTCTGCTGGGAAGCAAAGCCTTTCCACACAAGGGATCCCATCTCTGGGTACCAGGTTTCCATGTGACAAGTCTGCCCTTGGCCCTGGTGCCACGTCTCAGGTGCTGCAGCCCAAATGGGCACCAAAGTCCACAGCCTGGGCCACAGACAGGAAGAGCCCCGTGTGCCATCGCAGAGCTGTGCCATGAGTGGAATAAGAGCTGAGGTGGGGAAGGACAGCTCCCACAGCTTTTGTGGTAAAGGAGATAGACATCTTTAGAAGAGACTGACAGAGAAGATGAGAAGTGGGGGATGCCTTGTGTGATGTCAGGGAAGCTCAGATGTATGGAGGGTTGCTATGGGACACCTGACAGGTTAGATGGTGGCTTCTGTGTGGTTCAGCTTCTAAATGGGCCACCCATTCTTCTGCTCACCTGGGTCTGCTACTCCCAAAGGAGGAAGAGCTGGTCAAGGATGGGAAGACCAGTGTCAGCCTTGGCCGTAGTGATAATGAAATGGTGGTCTGCCAGATCCGCAGGGACATGGGGAAGGAGAGTAGCAGAGAGCAGACCCTGGACATCAGGGAATGAGAATTTGGCCTATTGAGGGCACTGGCAGGTGGGGTCTCATATGGCAGTGTCAGGGCCCTGAGAGCATCCATAGGCCTTCATGGCCCTGAGCAGCATCACCTGGGGCCTCCACCTGCATCTCTGTCCATGGGCCCAGGAGACCATTGAAGCCCAGGCCTGAGCTTAAGATCCAGCTTGATCTATACTGTATGGATACTGGTCTTCAGATACAGCCATAGACACAGCCTTGCCTGTCCATGGACCTTGTTGATTTGCACTTGCAGAGTCACTCCCCAGCTTGATTCTTTACGGGGGGTACAATGGAATGACACCATGGCCCTCCAAGTGCCAGACCCCAGCTGATTCACAGAGGCCTAGGGCCTTTCTGCTGCCTTTCTTCCCATCGCTTGGTCAGGTTTAGGGAGGAGAGGAAGGAAAAGCAGGTGAGGTTTCTGGGTGCCAGTGATTGCAATGGGGAGTAGAGCCCTCACGTGTGAAATGATCTAAAGGCTATACTAGTTCAAAACTGTTGTGTTCAGCTCTTTTCTTGGAGGCCTTAAATCTTCGGCAGGAACCCAGAAATGCTGAGATCTCTCCACCTTCCCCTCTTTTAGCAATCAAGTTGATCGTACCCAAGTCAGAGGATTTCTTTCAATTCTGTTTCCAGCCTAAAGCACCCCATGGTCTGGAGATATGCCAGGAAACTTACAGAAGGAACCCACTCCTCTGGACAGGAAGGTGGATGTTCCCAGGAATCTCAGGAGGCATGGTGTACTGATAGCTGTGTTCAGGGAGCTGGTCAAATGCCTCATCTCCATTTCTGTTCTGGTGGCCTAGATGCCTGGTTCATGTGTAAACTCTCTCTAGAGATGCTGACATTTACTGAGCAACCTGGTCTGACCTCAGAGATTGCTCTGCTTTTTGCTGGGCGTTGGATTTCAGACGTCCTGAGCTCCCTTTCTGCCTGAATTGCCCTACGAGCATATGATGTAGAGACCCTCACCTCCAGCTGAATCTCTTCTCATTGGGCACTTGCGCAAGGCCTACGCTCCTGGAAAGACTGATGGGAAAGAGACTGCTGCGGGTCTCTTGCCCAGCCTCCAGGCTGGCTGTGACTTTGCGGATCCAAGAGGATCTCCAAAGCAGGAGATCACAGCAATGCTCCTGCTAGTCCATGTTATTTTTCCTAAGGCTCAGCCCAAAGCTCCCAAGAGGCACTTTGTGGCTATTGCCCCTGTCATTTCATTGGCCGCTGCAGAACAGAGCTTGGCTCTGTTATTGCTGCGTGGAGGTGTAGGCTCTTAACTAGGTTGCCCCATGCCTCCTTCAGCAGGCTAGAGAGGCCCACTTCCCTCACACTGTCCTCACAACTCATGCTTTAGCTCCCTAGCTCCACCTTGGCAGACCTCCTCTGGACCCTCTCCAGTTTCTCCACATTCCTTTTGAAATGGGAGGCCCACTGGCTCATATGGCATCATCATGGTGATCGGGCCCCTCTCCTCAGGGCACTCCTTAGCTGGCCATGTCTCTACCCATGCTCCTGCATGGAGTTGTGGTGCACCTCATAGGTTGAGATAAAAACAGATAGTAGGTGGAAAAAAAAAAAAGGATAAAACCAATCATAGACCAAAACCAACAGGCAACACAAAGGCAATCACTTCCCACCTCCCACCAGCAGAATGATGCCCAGGCGGTCTCCCAGCAACAGACACCTTGAACAACAAAAATCTCCACCTCCTTCTTCCTCTGCCCCAGCTTTTATTGCTGAGCATGACATCATACGGTATGGAATATCCCTCTGGTCACTTGGGGTCAGCTGTCCTGGCTGTGTCCCCCCTACCAAAATCTTGCCCACCCCCAGCCTACTCACTGGGAGGGAGCAGAGTGAGAACCTGAGAAGGCCTTGACGCTGTGCAAACGCTGCTCAGCAATAGCCAAAACACGGCTGTGTTACCAACACTGTTGTAGGCACAAATGCAAAACATGGCACCATGGGGGCTGCCACGACGGAAGTTAACCCCTGCCCAGCCAGACCCAGTACACTTGAACTGGGGGTGCAGAAATGGACACAGTAGTGTACTGGTGGTCTAAGAAGTGATGAGCAGAGGGAGACAATCACTTCCCTCACTCCTTTGGCCAGGGTCCTCCTTATACACTCCAGGACACTGCTGGCCTTCTTTGCCACCAGGTGGCACTGGATCGTGTGGATCACTGCTGGAACGTGTTCTGCCTTCCCCAACACCACCAGTGCCTTTTCCGCAGAGCTGCTCCCCAGTAAGGCAGCGCCCAGACCCTGCCACTGCAGAGTCTTAGTCTATCCCAGGCGCAGGATCTGGCCATTGTCCTTCTATTTCATGAAGGTCCTGACAGGACAGTGCTTCTGCCTGTCAGGTTGCTCCTGAAGGCAATCCCAAGGCACAGGAATCGTCCTCCCAGTTTAGTGCCCTCGACAAACTTGCTGAGCCTTGCCTCCTCCAGGACATGGATACAGGTGTTAAACGGCAAATGGCCCAGGAGAGTCCTCTGTGCTGCCCCACAATGCCCCACTATGTCCCAGTGGCCTCCAGCTAGGGTATGACCCCTTCACCACAGCTCCCTCAGCCCCATCATCCAACTGGTGTTTTGCTCAACTGCTTGTCTATCCCTCCAGACTGTAATGGCCTAAGATGGGTACAAGAATATTGAGGGAGACCATGCCAGAAGTCTTGCTGCAGCAGAGGTAAATGCCATCCACTGTTCTCCCGTCGTACACAAATGGAGTTACTTCATCATGAAACCAATCAGGTTGGCGAGGCATGATTTACCCTTGCAAAGTCCATGCTCATGCTCTTCTCTTTCACGTGCCCAGGAATGTCACCCACGAGGAGTCATTCAATGGATCACCCAAGCGAGGCTGTACAGCCTGTGGTTCCCTGGCTTGCACTGTTGGCCGTATTCAAAGATGAGTGCAACAGTGGTTTCTCCTCACCCACAAGACACCTCGACCAATTCCATGTCCTTTGAAAACGAATACTCAAAGAAATATTGATCTTGCCCTGTAACTTCATGACCACTCCTCTGCTCGTTACACCGTGTATTTAGTTTCTCTACTCTTTCATATACTTTCGCCTGTGCTGATCCAATGACCATTTGTAATGTCATCTTTGCAGATGCAGACTGCCCATACAAAGGCCCTTTCCATTGTTCTCCATTTGTCTCCTCCCCTTAATCTTTGTTCATTCAGATACCTCTCACTTATGCAACTGCTTTAAGCTTCAAGGAGTTAAGAGCTTGCCTGTCTTTCAGTAGTCTAATGGTCTCTTCAGCCAACACTTTAGTTATGCTCATATCTATCTTTTTCTATCTCTCTCTCTCTAAGACATTTCTGATAAGATTATCCCTTGTAGAGACGCGACCTCATTAGAGGCAGCTTATACTTAGCATGTGGTTACGGAGTGTATTTTATTGTTTAGGAAAACTGATCATGCTTTCATTTTCCTTCCTTACGAATAGGAAAATTTCGTCTGTGCCTGTGTGCAGCCAGTTCTCGAAGGAGAGAATGTGGGCAATGGTGCAATGGGGCTGTAACATCCAGCTACAGAGATCAGTGGAGAAGTTTGATGCAAAGAAGAGTGATGTGAGTCCCAGATGGCCACTGTCAGAAATGGTGAACTTTGGGAGGTGAGGAGCAAAGTTCTCCATGCAGTGTGAGACCTCAAGGGACTGCTTTTCCTACCTGTCCAGACCTCCTGAGGAGACACCCTGCATTGATATCACTTGGAGAATGCTCCTATCACCTCTTCTCTAAATTGAAACTGATAAAAAATATCCTTTAAAAGAAAAAAAAAAACCATTTTTATTAGATGCACTTTGATATCTTCCTCTTTAACTACACTATGAAACCTCTCTAATTACCTGAACAAATCTTGAAGACTTGAAGGAAATTACAGGAAGAGACGTGGCTCGTTAGGGCTTTCTCTGTTTTAATGAGCCCCATGGTGCATTTGGTGCTGAGTCCATGAACCTCCGATCCTGAGGGAAGATTGAACAAACTGCTCAAGAAGTCAGAAGCAAAACTCAAAGTACCTTGAAGCATTAATGGGCCCCACTGAGGGCCATTACTGACAAAGCCTCCCCATGGCCTTGTTAGAGCAGAGAACTGGAGGCCATGATTGCAGGTAGGCACAGGCACTGTGCAGGCAGCTGTAATGCTGAGGAAAGCCTTGGTTTCTTTTAGGAAGCAGAAAGGCCAAGCCCTGACCCCCAGGCCCTGGGAAGGCAGACCCTGTCCCTCACACGTGGCTCAGGGCTCTTCCTGGGGGCAGTAGGGTGTGAGAGTGAGCAACGCCAAGTGTAGGAGAATTCTATGACCCCTCCCAGCCTCCCAAAGAAGGGGCAAGGACAAAACAAGGTCCAGAGCCTCAAAAGAAAGTTTCTCCTGGTAGGTCTCAGTGGTACAGGCAACTGCCTTAGCCAAGGGGCCAAAGCCCTTGGTCCTGTTGAGCCTTTCAGCTTTGACAGAGCCCTTAGTCATCTCTGCTGCAGGCTGTCCTACGCTGTCCCATGCCTGCACCTCTTTCCCTTCAGGCTGTAGACACCCATCTTGCTTTCCCACCTAGCTCTCACCCCAGCATTTCTATACCTTCACTGACGTCTCTCCACCCTCACTGCCTTTTGCTTGAAACACAAAGCCATGGGCTGATCCAGACTCCCTCTGGTGACCTCTTACACCACAAGGATACTCTTTGAGTGAGGCTTCTTTTTCCTTGCATCCACTCTGAACCTTCCAAGCTGCACTTTGTGGAGGTTACCTTCTCTTCCCACTACCAAGAAAAGCTCCCTTATCTTGGAAAGCACCCTTCAAGTAGTTGCAGGCTACTACTATAGAGCCCTGAGCCTCTACTTCACCAGGCTAAAGAAGCCCAGGTCTCTCATCTTCTCCACAGAGGCCCCAAACCCCATCCTGGTAGATCTCCTCTAGAACCTCTCCAATTCCTCCTCATTCCTCCAGACTCGGGAGCCCCACACCTACACACACTAGTCCAGATGTGGCTACACCAGTGCTGAGGTGAGGGGGATGATGATAACTCTCTTGCCTGGGTGGCCACGCTCCTCCTAATGCAGCCCTATCTGCAGGTGGCCTCATTAACTTTGAGCATGGCTCAAACTGCTCAACACTGGCTCATATGGCATCCCTTGGAAGGCCAGGCCCTTCTCCTCAGGGTCACTGCTGAGCTGTACAGGTCCCAGCCTGCCCTCATGTTTGGGATTATTCTGCCCCCAAGAAAGGACTCACACATTCTCCTTGTAAAACTTCATGAGGCTTCTATTGCCAAATCTGAGAGTTTCTCAAGGTCCCCCTGGAGTGAAGCTCTGTTTGGACAGCTTTTAATGTGTTCGTACAGATGGCCCACCAGATTTGTGGTGCCTCTGGTACCTTCAGATTTGTGGAAGCCTTCTCTTCTCCTAGCATTGCACCTTTGCACAAAAGGCGGACAACGGCATCCTGGGCTGCGTTAGGAAGAGCAATGCCGAAGGGTTCATAGAGGTGATTCTTCCTCTCTACTCAGCCCTGCTACAATTTGTCTTGCTCACTTCCCTCAGGGTTTTCTACTACACCACCTCACTCACACTGCAGCCAGAGCTACCCTCCACATCTTCCACCACTCCTGCCTTGTCTTCTCGTGAAAAACATATCCAGGAGAGCACTGTCACCATGCCGGGTCAGGGATCACCTGCCACCTTCCCTGTAAACTGAGGTCTTCTAGCAGAGGTCCATGGTCTTCAAAGTCCCCAGTGATTACCAGGGCCTAAAATTGTGTCCCTTCCTCCAGCTGCCTAGAGGACAACCCATCCTCTTCCCAGCCTTCCTCGGGCAGCTCAGTGGTCCTGACCAGAAGACCATTGTACTCCAAGAAGTCAGTGATCCACATAACAGTAAACCTGAGTAGACCCAGGCCTGTGCTGTGCTGTGCCCTATGTACAGCCTGGCCTTCAGGCTGTGTTGTGCAGATGATAGTCAAGCTGGGTTGCAGAATAAATTTGATTGCACTGAGAAGTCTGCAGGAAGCTCCACCTGATAGCAGGGATGAGGCCAACTGCATGTCCTTACCTATCTCTAAACCTGCCACATTTTGGGGGCAGTAGAAATGGTGACTTGGATTTTTTTCCTTCTAAGGAAACACTGCAAGTGATCACAGGAGCAAAAGGGGCTGACCCTTCTACAGACGGGATCTGCAAGACTTGCTGCACCAGCTGACTAGACAGAAGTCGCCTCACCATGCTCTTCCAAGCCACCTGCCTGCTGCTGGCCTTTCAGCTTCTCGGATAAACACAACCAAACCCTGTGCGTACTGCTGTCCCATCAGGTACTCAGGCAGAAGGGTCGTGACAACCATACCCAAGGCCTCTTCCTGGATGGACCTACCAGGTACTTAGGGAAAGGGATTCCCACAGTCCTGTGGCCAGCCAGGTGCCTTGAGCAGATCATCCTGAGTGCCATCACACTGCATATAGAGGATAACCAAGGGATCAAGCCCAGCCAGCATGGGTTTAGGAAAGGCAGGTCCTGCTTGACCAACCTGATCTCCTTCTATGACAAGGTGACCCGCCTAGTGGATGAGGGAAAGGCTGTGGCTGTTGTCTATCTAGACTTCAGTAAAGCCTTTGACAAGGTTTCCCACAGCATTCTCCTGGAGAAACTGGCTGCTCATGGCTTGGACGGGTGTACTCTTCGCTGGGTAAAGAACTGGCTGGATGGCCGGGCCCAAAGAGTGGTGGTGAATGGAGTTTACTCCAGTTGGCAGCCGGTCACAAGCGGTGTGCCCCAGGGGAGAACTGTGTTGGGGCCAGTTCTGTTTAACATCTTTATCAATGATGTGGAGGAAGGGATCGAGTGCACCCTCAGTAAGTTTGCAGATGACACCAAGTTGTGCGGGAGTGTTGATCTGCTTGAGGGGAGGAAGGCTCTGCAGAGGGACCTGGACAGGCTGGATCGATGGGCCGAGGTCAATTGTATGAGGTTCAACAAAGCCAAGTGCAAGGTCCTGCACTTGGGTAACAGCAACCCTATGCAACTCTACAGGCTTGGGGAAGAGTGGCTGGAAAGCTGCCAGGCAGAAAAGGACCTGGGGGTGTTGTTTGACATCCGGCTGAATATGAGCCAGCAGTGTGCCCAGGTGGCCAAGAAAGCCAATGGCATCCTGACTTGTATCAAAAATAGTGTGGCCAGCAGGACTAGGGAAGTGATTGTGCCCCTGTACTCGGCATTGGTAGAGGCCGCACCTCGAATGCTGTGTTCGGTTTTAGGCCCTTCACTACAAGAGAGACATTGAGGGGCTGGAGCGAGTCCAGAGAAGGGTAATGAAGCTGGTGAAGGGTCTGGAGCACAAGGCTGATGGGGAGCATCTGATGGAACTGGGGTTGCTCAGACTGGACCAAAGGAGGCTGAGGGGAGACTTTATCGCTCTCTACAACTGCCTGAAAGGAGGCTGTAGAGAGGTGGGGTCGGTCTCTTCTCCCAGGTAACAAGTGATAGGACAAGAGGAAATGGCCTCAAGTTGCGCCAGGGGAGGTTTAGACTGGATATTAGGAAATTTTAGTTCACTGAAAGGGTTATCAAAGATTGGATCAGGCTGCCCAGTGAAGTGGTTGAGTCGCCATCCCTGGAAGCATTTAAGAGACGCTTGGATGAGGTGCTTAGGGACATGGTGTCGTGGTGGTCTTGGTAGTGTTACGTTTACGGCTGGACCTGATGATCAAAAAGGTCTTTTCCAACCTATACGATTCTGTGATTCTGTGATTCTGTGATTCTGTGATTCTGCTGCTCTGTCAGAGACACTGGCAGATGTGAGCCTAAGAGCACATAGCCCAACCATGAGTCAAGGGCTGACCTATCAGCTAGTGCAGAAAGAAGTGACCTCACAGCCCTTTCCCAGCCATGTTCCTGCTGCTGGCCTATCAAGTCCAGAGAAAGATGTGACCTCACCACCACCTTCACAGTCTTGTGCCTCCTGCTGGCCCATGAGATCCTGAAGCACATGTGACCTCATCATAGCATTCCCACCATCTCCTCCTTGTGGCCTACGAGCTGGTCAGGAGCATGTAACGTCACACTCCTCTTCCAACACCACGGGGCTGCTCTGGGACCTCACGATCCCTGCCCTGCCTTCAAGGGGCCAAACAGCTTAAGTTAGGGTTAGGAGAGGGGACGAAGATGAGGGGGTTAGAGCATGGGAAGGAGGGCCGTGGGGGTTAGGTGTTCAGGTTAGGCCTTAGGGGATAGAGCTCGCCTTTCAGGCTTAGGGATTGGCAAAGGCTTAGAGGGAGGGTTTGGTGTTCTTCTGAGGGTGCCTGGTTCGTGTTGAGGGTATGAGCTGGCTTTGTGGGTTAGGGGGTTTTTCAGGGCTGGGCTGAGGGCTGTGGTGAAGTCTAACATTTGAATACTAGGGATAAGGACTAGGGATGAGGATGATCAATAGGGTAAGAGTAAGAGGGGTTCTGGGTTCTGGCTTTGGTTTAGAGGTAAGGCTGAGGTTAGGGATTAGAGTAATTGATTCCTGTCAGGTTGAAGGGTGCAATGTAGGGGTAGGGTTAGGACTCAAGGTTATTAGTTAGAAATACAGCAAAGGCCTCACAGGAATGTTTTCACATCAGTTTCACAGTGGCACCAAAATTACCTGAACTCCTCTTTCCTCTTCAAGATCTTTCATGTCTGTTGGCCAAACTCCTCTTCCCTCCACCAAATCTCCCATCTCCCTTGTCCCAGCTACTTTGTCCTCCCCAGACGCTTTGTCTTGTTTGGGTCAGGCAGGATTGTAATGGCTGTCAAGACCTCCAAGTATCTGTCTCCACACTGCTGGCCAGTCAGAAGTGACCTCACAGCCAGCATCCAAGGGGACACGATATGCTGCTGTGCTGGAGAGGTCCCTGCTCAGCCACCCCAGCAGCACTGAAGGCAGGCCATGCCCTCCACCACCCCTGACGTACCCTGCCTGCATACCAGCTCATGCTCCAGAAGGGCTCCCATAACTCCTGGGACACATTTCCCACATGGGCGCTTTGGCTACCCCACAGCATCCTGGAGGCAGTGGCCACCTCTGTGTGGATGATTGAATCAAGCCCTCAATGCAGATTTTAGGACAAACTTGAAAACTCTGCAGAAAAGAACTCAATGTAATAGCTGAAAAAGTCTTTGTTTCCAGCATTGCTAAGTTTTTTATGAATTTCAATTTTTTAAAATTATTTCGTATTAACAGCACCAAGGGTGTGTACTAGCAAGCTGATTATGCTCTCTTCCCTAGCTAAAAAGTTTTATGCAGCCATTTATCACAGTGATTTTTTTACCAATATTTCAAATGGAGAAACATCGCTCAGAAGAACTACTGTATTTATATTGGCACATGTTACCTCTCTACTTCTGCCTCTGTCTTTTTTCATAGACTCATAGAATCATTTAGGTTGGAAAAGACCTTTAAGATCATCGAGTCCAACCGTCAACCTAACACTACCAAGACCACCACTACACCATGTCCCTAAGCACCTCATCCAAATGTATTTTAAATACTTCCAGGGATGGTGACTCAACCACTTCCCTGGGCAGCCTGTTCCAATGCTTGATAATGCTTTCAGCGAAGAAATCTTTCCTAATATCCAATCTAAACCTCCCCTGGAACAACCTGAGGCCAGTTCCTCTCGTCCTGTCACTTGTTACTTGGGAAAAGAGATTGAGACACCCCCATCACTACAACCTCCTCTCAGGTAGTTGTAGGGAGAGGTAAGCTCTCCCCTCAGCCTCCTTTTCTCCAGACTAAACAACCCCAGTTCCCTCAGCCGTTCCTCATCAGACTTGTGCTCTTGAGCTTCGTTGCCCTTATTTGGACATGTTCTAGCACCTCAATGCCTTTTTGTCGTGAGGGGCCCAAACCTGAACAAAGTATTTGAGGTGCAGCTTCACCAGTGCCAAGTACAGGGGGACGATCGCTGCCCTACTCCTCCTGGCCACGCTATTTCTGATACAAGCCAGGATGCTATTCACCTTCTTGGTCACCTGGGCATGCTGCCGGCACATATTCAGCTGGCTGTCGACCAACACCCCGAGGTCTTATTCTGCCAGGCAGCTTTCCAGCCACTCTCCCCCAAGCCTGTAGAGTTGCATGGGGTTGTTGTGACCCAGGTGCAGGACCCAGCACTGAGCCTTGTTGAACCTCATACAATTGGCTTTGGCCCATCAATCCAGCCTGTCCAGATCCCTCTGTAGAGCCTTCCTACCCTCAAGCAGATCAACGCTCCTGCCCAACTTGTGTCATCTGCAAACTTACTGCTGGTGCACTCAATCCCCTCATCCAGATTATTGGTAATGATATTAAACAGAACTGTCCCCAGTACTGAGCCCTGGGGAACACCGCTTGTGACCGGCCACCACCTGGGTTTAACTCCATTCACAACTCTTTGGGCCTGGCCATTCAGCCAGTTTTTTAGCCAGTGAACAGTAGGCCTGTCCAAGCCATGACTAGCCAAGATTTATTGGATTTGCAAGGGACCTCAGGGATGCTGGAATATCATCACCCTCATGCCATGGCTTTCTGCATGTGTCACTCTCATGTGGCGTCCTGTTGTAATGCACAGCTTTTGCAGGCTTTGAGGAGGGCCTGTTCTGTCCCGCTTGCAACCACTGGGATGCCACTGTGGAGAAAATAGGACTATCATCTCAAGTTGCAGGAGACCTTATAGCTTACACAGGCCTAAGGACACAGCAGGAGAGTGTGGAAGTGAGGAGAGACCAGCACGGAGAAGATCACGTCCTGATGCGGTCCATGGCCATGGCTCCAGGGAAGCAGCAGCCCTGACTCCAAGGTGGAAGTGCCCCACCAGGCAGCAGAGGCAGCTCTGAGGGCCACCGGGCTGCTCCTCCCTGTGGCATCTGGACTTCTGGCTCCTTAACCGCTTCTGCATTCTGGTGCTGTGTCCTCAGCTCCAGAAAGGTTTGCTGGATTCTTTATTTATGCAAGGAGACTGGTTCCTTAGATATATTAGGATAGTTCCTCAGAAAAAAACATGTTGAATGTCAAGAAGAAGCGGGATGTATAATACTATTTCATTGTAATTAATATTATCACACCTATAAAAAAAGAATGTAAAATAAAGAAAAGAACACAAGATAGTCCTGCCTTTTCCTGAGATACCCTGGGAGTCATATAAAGAGGATGGATACCTTAATGATGTTGAAACAGTATGTGTTCAAACAGTTTCTTCAGGGCATCCTTGAGCTCCTTGTTCCTCATGCTGTAGATGAGGGGGTTCACTGCTGGAGGCACCACCGAGTACAGAACTGACACCACCAGATCCAGGGACGGGGAGGAGATGGAGCGGGGCTTCAGGTAGGCAAACGTTAAAGTGCTGACAAACAGGGAGAGCACGGCCAGGTGAGGGAGGCACGTGGAAAAGGCTTTGTGCCGTCCTTGCTCAGAGGGGATCCTCAGCACGGCCCTGAAGATCTGCACATAGGACAGCACAATGAAAACAAAACATCCAAAAGCTAAACAGGCACTAACAACAAGAAGGCAAATTTCCCTGAGGTAGGCGTCTGAGCAGGAGAGCTTGAGGATCTGGGGGACTTCACAAAAGAACTGGTCTACAGCATTGCCCTTGCAGAGGGGTATTGAAAATGTGTTGGCAGTGTGCAGCAGAGCATAGGGAAAAACAGTGCCCCAGGCAGCTGCTGCCATTTTGGCACAAGCTCTACTTCCCAGGAGGGTCCCGTAGTGCAGGGGTTTGCAGATGGCAATGTAGCGGTCGTAGGCCATGACTGTGAGAAGATAAAACTCTGCTGAAATGAAAAAGACAAACAGAAAGACTTGGGCAGCACATCCTGCATAGGAAATGGCCCTGGTGTCCCACAGGCAATTGGCCATGGCTTGGGGGACAGTGGTGGAGATGGAGCCCAGGTCGAGGAAGTAGTACATGGGGGTGTGGAGGCGGTGGTCACAGGCTATGGCGGCAATGATGAGGCTGTTGCCCAGGAGGGCAGCCAGGTAGATGCCCAGGAAGAGCCAGAAGTGCAAGAGCTGCAGCTCCCTCGTGTCTGCAAGCACCACCAGGAGGAACTCAGTAATGGAGTTGTTGTTGGACATTTTCTTCCTGTGGGCTTGGGGACCTGTCCAAGGAGGAAAAGACAGTGATAAGTTAGGAATGACTTCTCTGTAGAAAAGCCCATGCCGTTTCTCATAGAAATCCCCCTGCCAGAGCTGAATGAGGAATGAGCCAGGCCATTCCCCAACCCTACCAACTGAAGGACATTCTGCCTGAATGTATAAAATACCGCTTAGACATCTAGTTTCCATGAGGAATCCTCTGGAGTAGGACCCCCAGAGTCGGAGTCAGAATAGAAGTTAACCTGCACCCTCACCCCAAGAGCAAGAGTATGACGGACAGGTAGTGAAACAGGGAAGAATAATGGCTATGCTCCAGAAAAATGAAGCATGGAGAGAAATGCAGATGGGCATGCAGAGAAACCTTCTCCTTCTCCTCATCCAGCTGTGCTCTCCACCTCACAGACAGAGACAACGTAGGGCACTCATTTTTAGCCTGTTTGTTGTATAGCAATTGTAGGACACAGGCACTTCTTCTGGACTGGAGGTCCAGCTGCCAAGGAGTTTACTCACGCCCTGCACTCTGTGGCCTTGGGCATGAGGCTGTGCTGGAGAGGAGACCACAGGCTTGCTCCAGGGAAGTTGTCTGAGCTGCAGGGGATGGCAGAGAGGTGTGCAAGTCACCCTTCCCACAGCGTTTCTGGAACAAGCTCCCTGTCCCTCCCTGCCCATGTCTCTGCTGCCTGGAGCTGTCCCTGCCAGGAGCTCTTTCTCTGTCCCCATATCTCCTCCCGGTCAGTGCTCACAGACCCCATCCCACCCGCTGCATGCTCAGCTCTGCCCTGCAGACACCTCCTGCAGCCAGGCACTGCCCCGGGACATCTCTGTGTGTGCAGGGGCTAAGGAGCAGCTCAGGCAAGTCCTAACAAGAACTGGGGTCTCCGTACCTTCTCCACAGTAGAGAACAAAGTTCCCATCTCCCCCTGCCCACCCAGCCAACCAAGAGGAGAAAAGTCAAAGCACAGACTGCTTCCCTGTCAGGCAAATGCTGCCTTGATGCCCGTCTTCAAAAGGACTCTCTGCAAATGTCCTGGGGGTGGTCTGGAGCTCTGAGCAGCCGTGACCCGCACCCTCTCAACAGTAGAGGGAGCCTGCCTTGCTGGGGGTCACTCCTTGTGCACTCAGCTTCTCCCCATAGCGACGTGGGAAGCTCCCCAGGCAGGCTGAGCGCTGACCCTGGCAGGTGGCAGAGTCCCTGCCCTGGCACACAGCCCCTTGGGGTGCAGGGACTCTGCTCTGAAGGACAGCCCTGGACACTCCTGGCTGCACACCCAGCTTCACACTCTGCAGCCATCCCAGGGAGAAACAAGCTGTCATACCCTGGCCCTCTGACCATGTGGCAGGGAATCCCTGCGCTGGAACTCATCCTTCTCCTCCAAACCAACCATGGGATGTGTCAGCTTTAGGAGATCCCTCCAGGACCTCATGTGCCCTGCCCTGTGGCCAGCGACTTACAGTGTGAAGGGCTGTGAAGATCTCTTCCACTCCAGACTGCCTTTAACCTCTCTCTGCCTCTCTCGTCTCCCCTCAGTGCCTGCAGGCAGTGCCCTCAGCCCTGCTGCGCTTTGCGGAGGAGCTGCTCCTGGGCAGAGCGCTCTCTCTGCTTTCTGCGCTCCCATGGTGCCATAAGCTCCCTGCATCCCAGGAGCCCGGCCCAGCTTATCAGCAGAAGACCAGCCCAAGGCTGAAGTAATCACTGATGCTCCCTCCCTCAGCTGGGCAGAGACACTTGATTCCAGCAGTGGAATTTCTTCTATTAGAAAAACAGATGGGCACGAGAATCACCTTTTCTTCTCCCATCATGAGACAGGACACCAGGAACGTGATAGGGAAGGATCTGCTTTCTCCAAGCTAGGGGAATGTTTTCAGTTTAGTGAATTTAGGCATTTCATTCTGCTTTGTCGTCCAAGGGCTAGAAAGACATTCAAAAGTCCTTTGTCCATGCCATGTCTCTGCTTTGAAGCAAAGCCTTTGCACACACAAGACCTTGGACACGCGGTACCAGGATTCCTTATGGCAAGAAGGAGCTTGCCTGGTGCCACACCTGGGGTGCTTTAGCCCACATGTGCAGCAATGATCTCAGCAAGGGGCACAGACAGGATAAGCGGGAGCTGTTAGTGTTGGAGGCAGTGGTGTGACAGTGACGGAATCAATTGGCAAGGCGTGGTGGCAGAGCTCAGTACGGCTGGTCTTCAAGGACAGCATCCTCCAAGCACAGCAATAATCCAGACTGAAACTCAGCCTGAACTGGAAAGGCAATTCAAGGGCACCATAATGAGTCTTTACCACTTCAGGAACAGTTAAAGAAGAAACAAAGATACTGTGTGGCCAGTGCTGAATTTAATAAGAACGGTTGTAGATAGCTCTGAGATACTCCATGTCCTTTTTGCCTCAGTCTTCAGCAGGAAGGGCTCCAGGGCCTTTGTGCCTTGAGGCAGGACTCTGGAGGAGAACAACTAGCAGTAGATGAGAACCAAGTCAGGGGCCACATGAGTGATCCACAGTCCTTACCAGGAGGGGTGGCATCCCAGGGAGCTGAGAGAGCAGGATGATGTCACAGGGAGGCCACTCACCATGATCTTTGAAAGGCCGTGGAGACTGGAGGAACAGGCTGATGACTGGGAGCACCCAGCTATTGCATGCACCTTTCAAAAATGCCCAGGTGATGAGCAGGGGAACTAAAGGTTCTGCCCCCGAGCGTGTGCCCTTGGAGCCCATTTCTGGGTGTCTGAAAGAGAAGGTGACTGGATTTACCCAGGGTAGATTGTGTATGGCTGTCATCTTTGCTTTCCATGAGGAAAGGACAGGATTGCTAGACGTGGAGAAGCAGTGGTTGTCTTTCACCTGAAAGTCAACAAAGCTTTCAGCATCATCCCCCAACAATATTTTTGTGTTTGAGATAGGATATTATGATCTCCATCGGTGCATAAATAGCTGGTTAAAAAACCAGCTGGATGGTGAGGCTCAGAAGACCGTGGTTAATGTGTGGTACTCGGTCTGGAGGTCTCGAGCTAGCAGGGTCCTGCAGGGGTCTGTCCTGCAACCTGCCCTGTTTAACGTGTTCTTAATGACCCAGAGGAGATGAGAGGGTGATTTTTCATAACATTTGTAGAAGACAGCCTATTGAGGAGAGCAGACGCTACAATGGAGGGCAGGGCTGCCGTTGCAAGGGACGTAAAGAGGCTGGAGTGATGGACCAACAGGAACCTCGTGATATGCAGCAAGTCCTGACCTTAAGGTGGATGAAGCCCCTGCAGTGATAGATGCCAGGGACTGCCTAGCTGGGTAGCAGCTCTATGGGAAAGGCTGTGGCCATCCTTGGGTTTCATTAGGCAAAACATGAGCCATCAGCAAAGGAAGTGGCCTGGTTTGGGGTGGGATAGAGTTAATTTTCTTCCTAGTAGCTCCTCTAGTGCTGTATTTTGGATGTTAGTATGACAATAATATTGATAACACGCTGATGTTTTAGTTGGTGCTAGGTAATGTTTACACTGGTCAAGGACTTTTCAGCTTCCCATGCTCTGTCAGGAGCCAAGATTCACATTGATTCACATTGGCTAAAGGGCTATTCCATACCGTATGACATCATGCTCAGTATATGAACTGGGGGGGAGTTGGCTGGGGGGTAGCGATTGCTGCTCGGGGACTGGCTGGGCATTGGTCGGAGGGTGGTGAGCAGTTGCATCACTTGGGGTTTTTTTCCTGGCTTTTGTTCCTCTCTTGCTCACTTGTTTTCCTTCTCATTACAATTTATTATTATTATTATTGTTAGTGTTCCAATTATTAAACTGTTCTTATCTCAACCCACGAGTTTTCTTACTTTTGCTCTTTCGACTCTCTCCCCATCCCACTGCGGGGGGTGGAGGGTGAGCAAGCGGCTGTGTGGTGCTTAATTGCCGACTGGGGCTAAACCACAACAGAGCCTGTTGTGCGGATTGTTCTGTACAGGGAAAATGCCCCAAAGAAAAGGCGTGGAGAATCACACCGTGGGATCGGGATTCATTCTTCTGGGATTTGCTGACCACTCCAGCCTGCAGGGCCTGTGCTTCCCAGTATTCCTGCTCCTCTGCCTCGTGGTGCTCACAGGGAACAGCCTGATTGCACTCACCACAGCGGTGGACTCAAGCCTCCACAGCCCCATGGATTTCTTCCTGAGGAATTTGTCCTTCCTGGAGATCTGCTACCCGTCAGTCACTGCCAAAAAAGCTGGTGGGTTTCCTGATGGAAGATGGCAGGATCTCCTTCCTTGGCTGTGCTGCCCAGCTGTATGTCCTGGTTTTGTTGGGCAGGATCAAATGCTTCTCCTGGCTGCCCTGGCCTACGACTGCTACATAGCTAAATGTGACTGTTGCGTTAAAAGAGTTACTGTCAGGTAGGAGTCTGAGGAGTGGCTGGAGGGGGAACCCTCCTGTTGAGTCAGGAGGTTCAGACAGGACCCCCTTGCTTTCTAAACTCCTTCTCAGAGAGGAGTCTAGGTGCGGCTAAGTCCAGTCTTAGGCTCAGACTTGGTCAACAGTTTGTTTTCGAAGGACTGTATATGCAGCCACTCATCAGTTTTAAGGCGACAGCATGAATTTACAACGTGATAAGTCCGGTCATGTTTAGGGAACTGAACTTCACGATTACGCATTCACTAATAACGCGCTGCACTCCCAGTCTAGTCGTGTTGCATGAAGTATCACGGCTACACTGAGAGTCTGGTCATGTTCAATAACTACCACGGCTAGTTTAATGAAGAGTGCAGTTTATTAGAGCAACAGACACATGTCAAAAACATGACAGACTGTTGGCCCAGGTTAGTAAATATGCAGCTTATCAGTTCCATGACACCCTTAAGTTCACATATTATTACAGAGCCTGGCCGCGGTGTCTCCACAGCGCTGCACTCTCTGAACAGTACCTTCTTAGAGTCAGCACACCAAGTTCCCCTGTCGTCACCAACGTCGAAGGTTACAGGCCTAGGGAACTTCCATGGAATGGATCCCTTGCATGTCAGCCGCATTCCACCCGGGAAGCTTCTTCAATGCTGTACCTTACGTAAAGGTGGGAATATAAGTTTAATTTCTAAGTAAGTCACCTCCAGCAATTATCCTACATAATCCACCCCGTGGCTAGAGTCACTCAAGCTTCACGATATTTGGAATGCCTCGGGTGTGTCCCATATGCTCTCGTGGTGAGGATTATCGAGTACGTAGACACCTTGTGGGGATATTTGATGAGCCAGACGCTTCACCATAGTCCAACGTCTAACATCCAGCGCGATGGTTAGAATGAAGCATAACGCAGTGAGCATTAGCAGAATAACAACTGGATGAAGCATCTTACTGAGAATTCCGGTTGCGGTTGGCGACCATCCTAGCAAAGTGTCCCACCAAGAGTGTCCTCCATCCTGCTTCACTCGTTCTAAGACACGATGTATCTCTTCCGCGTCATGGTGGACGGTGACTGATGTCTTATGTCCGTTATTGCGGACGCGTTCCAGCAGTTGCTTCAGGTCATCGTGTTGTAGGAGTTAATAAGTCTTGATCCAGTGTATAGTTGCAGCAGCAACTATATATAGTAGCTTGCAGCAGTTGGTGAGTTGTGACAGGAGCTGAACAGTTGAAGTTGCATCCCATAATTTTGGTAAAATTACAAACCCAACTATTCGAGTGATTACTTATAGCTACAGTAAGGTGATCTACAAATACAAAATCACAAAAAGTTCTCATGCAAGCGCATCCTTTCCCAATACATACAAGTCCAGTACTTCTTCCATGGCCTTTCAAAGGGATAGTCAAAGAAATACCCATCTTGCCCTGTAACTTCATTACCACTATTCTGCCTGTTATGCAGTGTCTTTAGTTTCGCTAATCTTTCATATACTATCACCTGTCCTGATACAGTGACTATTTCTAAAATCATCTTTTCAGATGCAGACTGTCCAGACAAAGGCCCTTTCCGTTTTTCTCCTCCCCTAAACCTTTGTTCCTTCAGATACCTCTCACCTATGCAGCTGCTTTAAGCTTCAGGGAGTTAACAGCTCGCCTGTCTTTCAGTAGTCTCATTGTCTCTTTAGCCAACTCTTGAATTATGTTCATATCTATCTCATCATATCGATCGTATCTGTCGGGGGGTGTGGCCTGCTCTTCAGGGGCGGGGCCAGCAGGGGCACGGGGTCAAGGCAGCGGAAGCGCAAGTGAGGCTTGGCAGGCTGGCAGCTCCCGAGGCCTGACCCCGTCATGAGCTCAGCAGTGAGGTAACTTTGCACCTCTGAATGGCAGAGGCCAGCTGGAGGAGCGGTGCTAGAGGAGGCTTGGAAGCAAAGCTGACTTTGTCCTGGAAGGCGAGGCTGCGGTGTGACAATTCAATCCAGCGCTCGGCCGGTGGCTGGTCCCAGGGAAATGGCGCTGGAGCCCCGGTGCTCCTGCCGTGGCCCGGGCAGTGCTGCGGGGTGTGCAGCTGCCCCTCCTGAGCGCCCCGTGGCTGCCCACAGCACTCAGAGCAGCAAGGCCCTGCTGGGACTGGGGAGAGTGCAAGTGTCGCAGGTCCAGGGAGCCCCTGGCACTTGGGCTGGCACCTTTTGGGCCAGGGAGCCGTCCGAGGACGCAGGCAGCACAGCCTGTAGCAAAGGGAGAGAGCCGCCTTGTGGAGGTTTAACCCCAGCCAGCAACTACGCACCACACAGTCGCTCGCTCCCTCTCCCCTAGTGGGATGGGGGAGAGAATCAGAAGAGTAAAAGTGAGAAAACTCGTGGGTTGAGCTAAAGACAGCTTAATAAGTAAAGCAAAAGCCATGCACGCAAGCAAAGCAAAGCAAGGAATTCATGCACTACTTCCCATGGGCAGGCAGGTGTTCAGCCATCTCCAGGAAAGCAGGGCTCCATCACGCGTAATGGTTACTTGGGAAGACAAACGCCATCACCTCAAACGTCCCCCCCTTCCTTCTTCTTCCCCAGCTTTATATACTGAGCATGACGTCATATGGTCTGGAATAGCCCTTGGGTCAGTTTGGATCAGCTGTCTTGGCTGTGTCCCCCCTAAATTCTTGTGCACCTGGCAGAGCATGGGAAGCTGAAAAGTCCTTGACCAGAGCAGCAACAACTACAACATCAGTGTGTTATCAACACTGTTTTCAGCACAAATCCAAACCATAGCCCCATACCAGCCACTATCAAGAAAATTAACTCTCTCCCAGCCAAAACCAGCACACGCCTGCAGTTGTCTGCCTGCAGAGTGGCCGCCTTTCACCAGGGAACGAAACTGAGGGACAAGGAGCACTAGTTCAGAGTCAGCCTGTGGCTGTATCCTGGGGGGCAGATAAGATGCCTTGGAAATGAACCTGTAAGAGACCAGGTGCTTTGCTACACGAGTCTCACGGACACAGTCCTGTCCCTGGGAAGAGTGGACAAGAAACCCTCAGCAACCCAAATGTGCCAGCCAAAGCTGTGACCAGGCACGCTTACAGCTCTGGGCAAGTTTTTATTCATCTGGCTGGTGCAGCTTGGGGAAGAGGTGGGAGCTCTGTAGACGGACGAACAGCCCTTTGCCAGCAGCGCATGGGGAAGCCCAGCGGCTGATGGCTGTGGGAGGTGCCCGGGCATTGGAAGACATGTGGCCTTGAGGGACCACCTCCCTGTGCGGGCCCGTGTCACAAAGGGGCAGTGCTGCAGCACCCGCCCGCTGCTTGTGAGCTCATCTGGTCAGGGCTTGGGATCCTGAAAAGCGGGCCAGTGAAAGCTAGTTGGGCTGAGCTGGCCTTCGGGATAACTCGGCTCCTTCCTTTGCTACTTGTGTGCCTACTTTTTCCAACCATTTCTTGTTTACTGCCCGCTTCTCCTCAACTTCCATCCTCTTTCAAAGGTAATTCTGATTTGACTTTCAATGCAGATCATAGGGTAGGTAGATAGAGGATAAAAGCGTAGGCATGTCTACACCTTCTGAGCTCTAGGCTGAGCTATTACACCTGTCTAGGCTGGGCAGATATGGGCTATGGTTAGAGCTCCTATTTGGCAATTCTTCTTTCTTCACCATATCCTAGGATAGGTGAGTAGGGGGGTGGCAGTGTAGTCTGAGGTGTTGGGCTCAGCCTAGAATGACAAGAATCCCACCCTGACTGATGCGGTAGGAAGGGAGACAGAAAAGGAGCAGGGCAAAGGCAGCCGATAAAGTATCGGCCTTTGCATACAAAACTCCTGCATACAAGGTGGGAAAGCGTGGGCTGGAGAGCCAGAGGGCTGTGCTGCTAACGCTAGTCACAGGTAAGCAGCAGGTCCTCTTCAGAGAAGGTGGCACGCAATGCAGTCTTTGGAAAGGGCCTTGGTTATTGCTGTCAGTCGGAGTCCTGTGCCAGGGACAGCAGGGCCATCAGCCTGCAGCCTGCAGCAGTTACAAGTGCCACTGGAAGACTTTTGAATGCGGGTGCTGTTGTGGGGGTTGCGTTTGGGGTTTCTTTCAATCATTTTGTGGATCTACAATGATTTCTTTGCCATCAGGTGCCGGCGGGACTGGCGCTGATCTTCTCTTTCTGTAGCGCGTCCTGACATCGTTTGTCACCCAAAGCTTTCCCCTGTGTTCCTGAGAGGAGAGAGGCAGTGATGTCCTGGAAGGACAAGGTGCTGCTGAAAGTGCCCTTGGGTGTGGACATCCTGTGATCTAGGCACAATCTAAATTCCTAGGACTCTTAGAAGACTGTATCGAGAGGGAGAGTAAAGGCTGGGGGAGAGGAGAACCAGCAGAAGCTGAGAACGTAGGCCCACAAGTGCAGACCCCAGTGCAATGTGCTTCTTATTCATGCAGTGCCTTGCATCTCTGGATAGAGATGGGACAGAGCTGGCCTCACGGCAGGGGTGGGAATCAGCCACTTTCACCCAAGCACCGAATTCATCTGAGATGCCATCTAGGGTGTCTGTCACGCACCCGCTCTGGGTGGACATGGCTTTCCTGTAGGTCCTGTGCTGTCCCTGCCAGCCACAGGCAGTTTGGGTGGAGAGCCTTGGCCTCTCGCATGGCACTACAGGCCTGTATTTGGGCATTCAATGAGCAGCTGCCCTGCGTTAGGTTAGGCTAGGTGGGGATGTGTGAGACAGCTCTCGTTACAGACAACGGACAGCTAGTAAATGCAGCTAAAGGAGGGGAGAAAGAGAAAGACTTCACTCTCCCTCTGGCCCATAACTCCATAACACAGCGTGGGTAGGGACAGGTGGTGATGTCCTAAATGTGGGCAATTGCCGTCATTTCAGCGGGCTTCCTCACCAGGCTGCAGGATGATGCCCCCAGATGTTTCCCGCACCAGGTGTTTGTGTGTGAACTCCTGGTCTCCATCTCCATCACTGACCATGGGACCATAGACAAGGGGTGCAGGTGCCTGTTTTTAACAGGCGCCATTACTGAAGCAGGAGGCATCTCACCTCCTGTGGGTTTGTGGCAGGCATGGGAGGGAGCTGAGGTCCCTTCCAGCCCCAGGACTGCAAATGCAGGATGAGATGCCTCCATGGACTCAGCTGATTCCCTTCCCTGCGCATGGGCAAAGGACATCCCTCCCTGCTAGTGTCCAGGTGTCCTCTTTAATGCTGGGACAAGGAAGGGCGATTCTCAGACCTACGTGTGTCTCTCAGAGGAGAAAGGGCACTGCTGGAAAGAAATGTCTCTGCAGAGGTGAGACAGGCACCATGGGTGATTACTTGAGTGTCTTTGCAAGTAGGTTCCTGGAGAGCCCCAGGGACAGCTGGAGGGAGGGCAGGGTGGGGTGGGGGGCAGGGGAAGTGAGGTCTTGGGCAGGTCCTGTACTGCTGGGCTGAGACAGGCTCCTGGGAGGGAGGGAGCTGGTGGTAAGCAGGCAGCACTGCAGAGAGACAGCTCTGCCAAGGGGCAACTCCTCTGCAAAGCGCAGCAGGGCTCTGGGAAAAGGAGTAGGGCAGAGAGAGCCTGAAGGCAGTCTGGAGTGGGAGGACAGAGGAGAGCTCAGAGGGAAGGAATCGTGACAGCCCCTGACACGGTAAGTCTCTTGGTGCAGGGCAATGCAGCTGCGGTTCCTGGAAGGCTCTCCTAAAGCTATCACAGCCTACAGCCTCCGAGATCTGTGCGGAGGAGTGCCAGTGCAGGGGCTCCTGTGAGACAAGTGTGAAGGGGTGAAGGCAGGGTGTGCAGCCAGAGCTGCCCAGGGCATTTCAGAGGGGACTTTTCCAGAGGAAGATCAAGGCAGGGGGTACCTTAAAAGGTAAAGATCGTTCCTGAGTCTATGCTTTCCGTTTCCTGCTGCTGCAGGGAAACAGGAAAAGGCGCTGCTGTGTTTGGAGAGGGAGACTGAGAGTCCTGAGCTGCTGCACTGGGAGATCAGTAGGTCTGGTAGGAGCCAAGGAAAGAGCTTTCACCCACTCCTCTACCTCCAGAGAGCACCAGCATCACCTCTGTTGTCCTCATCAGGGTTTGTCTGACCTGCTCCTTACTGCCTGCAAACGGGGAGTTCCTCTCAAGAGTGCCTGAAACTGGGAGGTTTCTTCAGGTCAGGGCTGAGCAGACAGTACTTGGTGCTGGGGTCTGTGATCCCTGACAGGGAAAACTTGAGGGCAGAGAAACATTTCCCGGCAGGGATAGCTGCAGGCAGCAGGCACGTGGGCAGAGAGCTATAGGAAACTGCAAGCAGCAATGTCACGGGAGGGAGAATTTGGCAAGCTGCCTGTCATGCCCTCCAACGCAGCCCCCTTCCTCTGAGCAAGACCCCCGGTCTCGTCTCCCACCCAGCAGAGCCTCTGCCCTCAGGGCTGTGTGGTGCAGGGCAGGAGTTGCCTCCTCTGCAGCCGGAGCTCTGGCACAGCAGAGCTGCATCTCTCCTGACATGTGGCCACTTCCCTCTGCAGAGCCAAGGGGCTGAGAGCGACTGCCCTGGGATTTTGCTAGCTGGGAGGTGCTGTGCTCTGCTGGGGAAGGAGAAGGCTTTCCTGATTTTAGGAAACTGGATTTTAGGATGAGGATAATAGTGATAAAACGCTGCTTCCCTGCTCTCCAGGTGCACAAGAAACTGGGAGGGGGCACAGCCAGGATAGTTGATCCAAACTGGCCAAATGGCTATTCCATACCATATGACGTCATGCTCAGTACATAAACTGGGGGGAGTTGGCCGGGGGGTAGCGATCACTGCTCGGGGACTGGCTGGGCGTTGGTCGGTGGTTGGTGAGAGGTTGTGTCACTGTTTATTTATTTCCCTGGGCTTTTGATCCTCTCTTGCTCACTAGTTGTTTTCCTTCTCATTACAATTTATTATTATTTGTTGTTGTTGTTGTTCAATTCTTAAACTGTTCTTATCTCAACCCACAAGTTTTCTTACTTTTGCTCTTCCGATTCTCTCCCCCATTCCACTGAGGGGGGAGGGTGAGCAGTCGGCTGTGTGGTACTTAATTGCCGACTGGGGTTCAACCACGACACTGCTCTTGGGGTCCCTGGCAATAAGAGTGGTGGTGTGGCACAAGGGGTGGGGTGTTGGGTGCCTGCTCTGATGCTGCCCTGGAGGGTGCTGCCCTGGAGGTGTTTCCATGGGACCAAGGTGTCCAAGGCCTCTCTTCATTTTCCAGGCTCGAGACACTGCAGTCAGTGGCTGGGCAATGAGACACTGCTTCCCTTAGCAGACATCACCTTAAGACACCAGGTTCTGCTGGACAGGGAGTGCTGGGGGGCTGTGAGCATCAGCCCAGAAGGGCATAGCTCTCCTGTAGGACCTTGGTGATGTCCGAGAGCACCTGATCTGCCCATGTGGATCAGCATCCTTGTCCTGGCCTCTTCATCCTACTCTGCAAAGCTGTGCTGGAAAGGAGAGGTGTTTGGAAATCTGCACCTTGAACAGGACCCCTCTGCTCCCAGTCCAGTCCAGTTGCTTTTTGAGAACAACCTCTGTGTGTAGTCCTCCTCCAGCGGAGAGCGGTGCAAGCACAGAGCAGCTGGGCACCAGGCCGATGGACAGAGCAGCCGCCTGGATGGGAGCACTGACGCAGCTTTACACTGAGAGCAACGGGGCAACGGAGGAATTTGACCCTTTCCAAGAACATTTCCCAGGTGGGATGGGGGTCTCTGAATACTAACACACAGTGTAACGAGACACATGTGCTGCACCTCATCTCCCACCTTCCTTTGTGGAAGAAAGCGTCCTTCTGAGCGTCCCTCTGCTATAGTGCAGCCCAGGGATCCCCTCCCCAGGAACCCTCCCTCCAAACACACTGGGTGTTGCTGCCTCCATGTGTCATTGCTGTAAAGCAGGGCTGACCCTTAAGGAGCCCATGGGTAGAGGGCACTGCTCTGCACAGCACACTCAGCCACCACAAACCAGAGCTGAAGCCTCGGAGATGCACAACAGTCCCCCAGGAAAGAGAAGCACCCTTAGGTATTTCACAGTGAAGGAATGGAATTTTGCTCAGAGAAGCTTCTCTGAATTTTTCTGTTTTATCTCCTTTGGCAGTTTCCATGCCCAGAACAGGCAGATGTCCAATGGCAGCTCCATCAATGAGTTCGTCCTCCTGGCATTCACAGACACACGGGAGCTGCAGCTCTTGACCTTCTGGCTCTTCCTGGGCATCTACCTGGCTGCCCTCCTGGGCAACAGCCTCATCATTGCCGCCGTAGCCTGCGACCACCGCCTCCACACCCCCATGTACTTCTTCCTGCTCAACCTCTCCCTCCTCGACCTGGGCTCCATCTCCACCACTCTCCCCAAAGCCATGGCCAATTCTCTGTGGGGCAACAGGGCCATCTCCTACTCGGGATGTGCTGCACAGGTCTTTTTCTTTGTCTTCTTGATTGGAGGAGAGTATTGTCTTCTCACTGTCATGGCCTACAACCGCTACATTGCCATCTGCAAACCCCTGCACTACGGGACCCTCCTGGGCAGCAGAGCTTGTGTCCACATGGCAGCAGCTGCCTGGGGCAGTGGGTTTCTCAATTCCCTCCTGCACACTGGCAATACATTTTCACTACCACTCTGCCAAGGTAAAGTCCTTGACCAGTTCTTCTGTGAAGTCCCTGAGATCCTCAAAGTCTCTTGCTCAGACTCAGGCTACCTCAGGGAAGTTGGACTTATTGTGGTTAGTGCCTGTTTAATCTTCGTGTGTTTTGTTTTCATCGTGGTGTCCTATGTGCAGATCATCAGGACCGTGCTGAGGATCCCCTCTGAGTAGGGACGGCACAAAGCCTTTTCCACGTGCCTCCCTCACCTGGCTGTGGTCTCCCTGTTTCTCAGCACTGGCATATTTGCCTCCCTGAAGCCCCCTTCCATCTCCTGCCCATCCCTGGATGTAGTCGTGTCATTTCTGTACTCGGTGGTGCCTCCAGCAGTGAACCCTCTCATCTACAGCATGAGGAACCAGGAGCTCAAGAATGCCCTATGGAAACTGGCCCAAGGGACGCTGTCTCACCAACAATAACCTGCCTTCATTTCTCTGCACATTTCCCAGAACTTCTCTTAGGCCAGGAGTCTGCTTTTCCCTCTTTTGATAATCCTGCTTATAGATAATTTTCTGTGTTTATACTCCATGCCCTGAGGTTTGATCCTGTTGTGTCTGACCCTTGCACAACACTGTGTGAAATGTGGGATGCCCAATAGCAGCTCTTGAATAAAAAGGCATCTCCCAGGTGCAGTGCCTGAAGGCTGGGCTTGTCCTCCAAAGTTGCTGCCAGGAAAATGGCTGAGGAATTGGTCTTTAAAAGAGTCTGTTCTCCATGTGTTCTCAATGGTTTGGGACTTAAGCTCATGATTGAGTTCCACAGGACCAAATGTTCTGGATTTAAAAGCACTCTTCTTGGTGTCCAATGGCAGGGGACACACTCCATGAGCTCCCCATTATCTCCTTTGGTTTCTTCATGTATGACAGGACTGATAGCATATACAAGTCTCTCAAAATTTAATTTGGAGGGGTGAGGAGCAGAGAGGCTGGGGACTCATCATGTGCTCTGGGTTTGGAATGAATGGAGAGTTAGAAGGTGGAACACCTTCAGTTAAGTCCACCAAAGTGGAGCACTAAATCAATTTACCCATGAACAAGGACTCTGCAGTGCCATGGGAGTCAGTGGGGAATCAGCAGGCAGAGGGATGGGGAGACTGGAGAGATGCAGGAGCCCCCTGAGGAACCCCAGCACGAGGACTATTGTGCTGTCCTGGGGAGTGGGGCTGGTGGGAGCAGCAGAGTGGGCAAATTCAGTCAGGACTGGGGATCACGTACAATATGAATTCAGGAGAGCCAGAGAGTGCCTAGCCTCCATTTCCTCATGCTCTCAGGGCCAGCACTATCCCTGGGGCTGATGGGAAGACTGAACCCCCCTCTCTGCCCTCCAGAGCTGCTGTGCCCTTCAGAAGGGTGGGGCCACGGGGTGAGTGCCCAGAGCTCTGTAGCACCTTGCAGAGTGCGCTGCTGTGGGACCAGCCCAGGTTGGGCTGCTCTGCTGGGCTTGGCTGGTGTGAGGGCAGGGATGGTGGTGAGAGCTGGGAAGAGGCTGGCTGGGATGGAAAGAGTCCAGGAGAGGAAAGCACCAGTGTAGAGCTAAGCTGTGAGAGTGTGCAGGGTGGGCGCTCACAGCAGGGTGCTCACAGTAGACAATCAGGTGTCATGGTGAAGGAAGCAAAGCGGCAAATCTGCAAAAGAGAGGGGTCCAGTCTGTGCCATGTTCCCAGCACAGCCTGGGAAAGTTGTCCGGGGAAAACTATCCCAGATGAGTCCCACACTTTAGCCATTTCCGTGTCTGGTCATACACCCCAGCCCTGAGGAGAGACGTTTGCTGCATGGTCACCTCTGTCCTCCTCTGGGGCTCAGTGCCATGCAACTCCACTGCCATTATTAATAAAAAGGGAACCAGTTTGCTAATGACACTTGTTACACACAAGTCCCATAGCTCTTGCCACAGCTGGTCTCTCAGCCAAGCCCATTTTTAGACAGCTCCAGCTAGATCAGGTGCTCATGGCCTTGTCTCAACAAATATTGAAAATGTCTATTGATCAAGATCCTACCAACTGGCTTGTTTCCTTGCTCCACTGTTTTATTCTGAAAGTTTCTAAAAAACCCAGCTCTCTCAGCCTCTCCTTGTCCATAATGTGCTCCAGCACTCAACCATCCTTCTGGCCTCTGCAGGACTCGCTCCAGTCTGTGTAGTGTCTTCCTTGTGCTGTGGAGCCCCACAGTGGACACAGCCGTCCTGATGTGGTCCTGTGCTGGGTTAAACTTGGCCAGCAGCCAGGCACCCACCCAGCTGCTCACTCACTCCTGCTGACTCAACAGGACAAAGGGAGAAAATAAATCAGAAAGCACATGGATCATGATAAAGTAAAGGAGATCAGTTACCAATTACTGTCACGGGCAAAGACGTGTTGACTTGCCGAGGATCAATTTAATTTGATACCAATTAAAAAATATTTGGATTGTGAGAAACAATGACAAAAATATTAAAGACCCTTCTCCTCATACTATCTCCCAGGCTCAAATTCCTCCATTGCTCCCAAGTCATCTAATGACCCCAGTCCCAAGACGAGCAGAGGGGATGGTGAAGACGGGGTTAACAGTCAGTACAGAACATCTCTGCCGCTTCTTCCTCCTCACAATTCTCCCCTGCTCCAGTGTTGGTCCTCTCCATGGGATCCCACCATATTTGTGGTCAAGGCGATGTGTTGTTCAATTCTGTCTCTCTTACTTTTCTCCTTTATACTCACAGAATCACGGAAATGTTGAGATTGGAAGGGACCTGTAGAAACCATCTTGTTCAGCACCCCAGCTGAGGCAGGTTCAGCTAGAGCAGGTTGCTCAGCACGTTGTCTAGGTCGCTTTGAATATGTGCATTTATGGAGATTCCACAAACTCTGTAGGCAACCTTTTCCAGTGTTTGACCACTTTCACAGCCAAAAAGTGTTTTCCTGGTTTCAGATGGAATTTTATATACATTTAATAAGATCCCTCCAAACCTTTTCTTCTCCAGATTGAACAGTTCTATATCTCTCAGCCTTTCCTCCTATGAAAAATGCTGCAGTCCCTTAAGCCAGCTTTGTGGCCCTTTCCTAGACTTGCCTTAGCAGGTCAACAACTTTCTTGCACTGGGAAGCCCAGCACTGGACACAGAGCTCCAGATGTGGCCTCAGCAGCGCTGAGAAGAGGGGAAGGATCACCTCCCTCCACCCGTCAGCAATGCTTTATTTAATGTAACACAGGAGGCTGTTGCCCTTTTCTGCAAGAGTGCACTGTTTGCTCATGCTCAGCTTGTTGTTCTCTTGCATCCAAGGGTTTCTCTGCAGAGCTGCTGTCTAGCCAGTTGTCACGTTTTAACGCCAGCTGGCAAGTAAGCACCACACAGCCGCTCGCTCACTCCCCCCTGGTTGGATGGGGGAGAGAATCAGAAGAATAAAAGTGAGAAAACTCATGGCTTGAGATGAAGACAGTTTAATAGGTAAAGCAAAACCTGTGCACTCAACTAAAGCAGAACAGGGAATTCATTCACTCCTTCCTGTCGGCAGGCAGCTGTTCAGCCATCTCCAGGAAAGCAGGGCTCCATCACACGTAATGGTTACTTGGGAAGACAAATGCCATCACTCCAAAAGTTCCCCCCTTCCTTCTTCTTCCCCCAGCTTTTAATTGCTGAGCGTGATGTTACGTGGTCTGGAATATCCCTTTGGTCAGTTGGGGTCAGCTGTCCCGGCTGTGTCCCCTGGCAACTTCTTGTGATCCCACAACCTACTTATTGGAGAGGTGGGGTGAGAAGCAGAAAAGCCCTTGACTCTGTGTAAGCACTGCTCAGCAATAACAAACACATCCCTATACTATCTATACTATACTATCCCTATACTATACCAGGGCCATCTCCTACTTGGGATGTGCTGCACAGGTCTTTTTCTTTGTCTTCTTGGTTGGAGGAGAGTATTGTCTTCTGACTGTCATGGCCTACGACCGCTACGTTGCCACCTGCAAACCCCTGCACTACGGGACCCTCCTGGGCAGCAGAGCTTATGACCACATAGCAGCAGCTGTCTGGGGCTGTGCTGTCCTCTATGCTGTCCTGCACACTGCCAATACATTTTTCATACCATGCTGCAAGGGCAATGCCCTGGACCAGTTCTTCTGTGAAATCCCCCAGATCCTCAAGCTCTCCTGCTCAGATGCCTACCTCAGGGAAGTTGGGCTTATTGTGGTTAGTGCCTGTTTAGTCTTTGGGTGTTTTGTTTTCATTGTGCTGTCCTATGTGCAGATCTTCAGGGCCGTGCTGAGGATCCCCTCTAAGCAGGGACGGCACAAAGCCTTTTCCACGTGCCTCCGTCACATGGCTGTGGTCTCCCTGTTTGTCAGCACTGCAGCATTTGCCCAACTGAAGCCCCCCTCCGTCTCCTCCCCATCCCTGGACCTGGTGGTGTCATTTCTGTACTCGGTGGTGCCTCCAGCAGTGAACCCCCTCATCTACAGCATGAGGAACCAGGAGCTCAAGGATGCCCTATGGAAGCTGGTCCAAGGGATGGTGTTTCACCAACAATAACCTGCCTTCATTTCTCTGCACATTTCCCAGAGTTTATCTTAGGGCACGAGTCTGCTTTTTTCTCTGGTGATAATCCTGCTTATGGATGATTTTCTGGGTTCATACTACTTGTCTTGAGGCTTGATCCTGTTGTGTCTGACTCTTGCACAACACTGTGTCAGATGTGGCATGCCCAATAGCAGCTCTTAAATAAAACGGGATCTTCCAGGTGCAGTGCCTGAAGGGTGGGCTCTTCCTCCAAAGTTGCTTCCAAAAATGGTCTGAGGAATTGGTGTTTGAAAGAGTCTGTTCTTCTTGTTTTCTCAATGTTTTGGAGGTTAAGCTCATAGTACGATTGGGTTCCACTGGACCAAGTGTTCTGGGTTTAAAAGCTCTCTTCTTCGTATCCAATGGCAGGGGAGATTCTCCATGATCTCCCATTATCTCCTCAGGTTTCTTCATGTATGACAGGACTAATGGCATATTCCAGACTCTCTGGAAATGCATTTGGAAAGGTGAGGAGAGGAGACGATGGGGACTCACCACGTGCCCTGGGGTGGGAGTTAATGGAGACACACAAGGTGAAACACCCGTAAAGGTGAAGTCCCATAAAGTAAAGCAGTAAATCTACATATCCATGAACAAGGACTCTGCAGTGCCATGGCAGTCAGCGAGGACTCAGCAGGTAAAGGGAGGGCAGACTGAAGAGACGCAGGAGCTGCCTGAGGAGGCCCAGGGCCAGGACTGTCGTGCTGTCCTGGGGAATGGTGCTGGTGGGAGCAGAGGAGGGGGCAAATTCAGTCAGGGTTGGGGATCACCGACAATATGAATTTAGGAGAGCCAGAGAGTGCCTAGCCCCCATTCCCTCCTGCCTTTTTACCAGCACCTTCCCTGGGGTTCATGCGGAGCCTGAACACCCTTCTCTGCCCCCCAATGTATGCTGTGACCTTCATAGGAGCTGGGGCCGTGGGGCTAGTCCCCAGAGCTCTGCAGCGGGCTCTGTCGTGGAACGAGCCCAGATAGGGTTGCTCTGTGGGGTTGGGCTGGGGAGAGGGCAGAGGTGGTGGGGGGAGCTGGGGAGGGGGTGGGCTGGGCTGTGCCCAGGACAGGAAAGCACTAGTGGAGAGAGAAGCTCTATGGGTGTGCAGGGTGAGGGCACACAGTAGGGTGCTCACAGTGCAGAGTCCAGGTGTCATGGTGAAGGAAGCAAGGCACACAAGGTGCAAAAGAGAGGGGTCCGGTCTGTGCCATGTTCCCTGGACACCCTGTGGAAGCTGCCCTGGGAAAACTGTCCCAGATGAGTCCCACACACCGGCCATTTCCTTGTCTGGTCATAAACCCCAGGCCTTAGGAGGGACTTCAGCTGCTTGGTCACCTCTGTCCTCCTCTGGGGCTCAGTGATACCCAACTGCACTGCCAGTATTAATTAAAAGGAACCAGTTTCCTACTGACACTTACCACAAGTCCCATAGCTCTTGCCACTGCTGGTCTCTGAGCCAAGCCCAGACAGCTACAGCTAGATCAGGTGCTCGTGGCCTGGTCTCAACAAATATTTAACAACCCATTGATTAAGAACCCACCCACACCCGAGACCTTGCTGCAGTAGTAGGCTAGAGAGGCCCAGTTCCCTCTAATCACTGCTTGTGCTTTAGGCCCCTAACTCCATCTTGGCAGACATCCTGCGGACGTTCTCCAGTTTCCTTTTGAAATGTGAGGCCCAGTGGCTCATATGGCATCGTCCCGGTTGCCAGGCTCTTCTCCTCTGGGCACTCCTTAGCCAGCCAGGTCTCTACTCCTGCTGCTGTGCAGCTTGTGAGTTCAGATAAAAACAAATAGGCAAAAGAAAAAAGATAAAACCAAACATCAGCCAAAACCAACAGGCAACACAAAGGCAATCACTTACCACCTCCTACAAGCAGACTGATGCCCAGACAGTCTGTCAGCAACAGTTACCTTGAATGACAAAAAACTCCTCCTTCTTCCTCTGCCCCAGCTTTTACTGCTGAGCATGACGTCATAAGGAATGCAATATCCCTCTGGTCACTTGGGGTCAGCTGTCCTGGCTGTGTCGTCCCTCCAACTTCTTGCCCACCCCCAGCCTACTCACTGGGAGGGAGCAGAGTTAGAACCTGCGAAGGCCTTGACGCTGTGCAAACGCTGCTCAGCAATAGCCAAAACACGGCTGTGTTACCAACACTGTTGTAGGCACAAATGCAAAACATGGCACCATGGGGGCTGCTACAAAAGAAGTTAACCCCTTCCCAGCCAGACCCAGTACACTTGAACTGGGGGTGCAGAAATGGACCCAGTAGTGTACTGGTGGTCTAAGAAGTGATGAGCAGAGGGAGACAATCACTTCCCTCACTCCTTTGGCCAGGGTCCTCTTTAAACACTCCAGGACGCTGGTGGCCATCTTTGCCACCAGGTAGCACTGGATCGTGTGGATCACTGCTGGAACGTGTTCTGCCTTCCCCAACACCACCAGTGCTCTACGGAAAACCGCAGAGCTGCTCCCCAGTAAGGCAGTGCCCAGACCCTGCCACTGCAGAGTCTTAGTCTATCCCAGGCACAGGATGTGGCCATTGTCCTTCTATTTCATGAAGGTCCTGACAGGACAGTGCTTCTGCCTGTCAGGTTTCTCCTGAAGGCAATCCCAAGGCACAGGAATCCTCCTCCCAATTTAGTGCCCTCGACAAACTTGCTGAGCCCTGCCTCCTCCGGGACATGGATACAGGTGTTAAACTGCAAAGGGCCCAGGAGAGTCCTCTGTGCTGCCCCATGATGCCCCAGTATGTCCCAGTGGCCTCCAGGTTGGGTATGACCCCTTCACAACAGCGCTCTCAGCCCCATCATCCAACTGGTGTTTTGCTCAACTGCTTCTCTATCCCTCCAGACTGTAATGGCCTAAGATGGGTACAAGAATATTGAGGGAGACCATGCCAGAAGTCTTGCTGAAGGAGAAGGAAATGACATCCACTGTTCTCCCATCGTACACAAATGGAGTTCCTTCATCATGAAACCAATCAGGTTGGCGAGGCATGATTTACCCTTGCAAAGTCCATGCTCATGCTCTTCTCCTTCACGTGCCCAGGAATGTCACCCACGAGGAGTCATTCAATGGATCACCCAAGCGAGGCTGTACAGCCTGTGGTTCCCTGGGTTGCACTTTTGGCCGTATTCAAAGATGAGTGCAACAGTGGTTTCTCCTCATCCAGAAGACACCTCGACCAATTCCATGTCCTTTGAAAACGAATACTCAAAGAAATATTGATCTTGCCCTGTAACTTCATGACCACTCCTCTGCTTGTTACACCATGTATTTAGTTTCTCTACTCTTTCATATACTTTCACCTCTCCTGATCCAATGACCATTTTTAATGTCATCTTTGCAGATGCAGACTGTCCATACAAAGGCCCTTTCCATTGTTCTCCATTTTTCTCCTCCCCTTAATCTTTGTTCATTCAGATACCTCTCACTTATGCAACTGCTTTAAGCTTCAGGGAGTTAAAAGCTTGCCTGTCTTTCACTAGTCTAATGGTCTCTTTAGCCAACACTTTAGTTATGCTCATAGCTATCTTTTTCTATCTCTCTCTAAGATATTTCTGATAAGATTATCCCTTGTGGAGAGGCGACCTCATTAGAGGCAGCTTATACTTAGCATGTGGTTAGAGAGTGTATATTGATATTTATGAAAACTGGTCATGCTTTAATTTTCTTTCCTTACGAATAGGAAAATGTCTTCTGTGCCTGTGTGCAGCCAGTTCTCGAAGGAGAGAATGTGGGAAATGCTGCAATGGAGCTGTAACATCCAGCTGCAGAGATCACTGGAGAAGTTTGATGCAAGGACCAGGGATGTAATTCCCATATAGCCAATGTCAGAAATGGTGAGCTTTGGGAGGTGAGGAGCAAAGTTCTCCATACAGTGTGAGACCTCAAGGGACTGCTTTTCCTACCTGTCCAGACCTCCTGAGGAGACACCCTGCATCAATATCACTTGGAGAATGCTTCTATCACCTCTTCTCTAAATTGAAACTGATAAAAAGTATCCTTTAAAAGAAAAAAAAAAATTTTATTAGATGCACTTTGAAATCTTCCTCCTTAGCTACTCTATGAAACCTCTCTAATTAGCTGTACAAGTCGTGGAGACTTGAAGAGAATTACAGGAAGAGACGTGGCTCGTTAGGGCTTTCTGTATTTTAATGAGCCCCATGGTGCATTTGGTGCTGAGTCCATGGACCTCCGATCCTGAGGGAAGATTGAACAAACTGCTCAAGAAGTCAGAAGCAAAACTCAAAGTACCTTGAAGCATTAATGGGCCCCACTGAGGGCCATTACTGACAAAGCCTCCCCATGTCCTTGTTAGAGCAGAGAACTGGAGGCCATGATTGCAGGTAGGCACAGGCACTGTGCAGGCAGCTGTAATGCTGAGGAAAGCCTTGGTTTCTTTAAGGAAGCAGAAAGGCCAAGCCCTGACCCCCAGGCCCTGGGAAGGCAGACCCTGTCCCTCACGCGTGGCTCAGGGCTCTTCCTGGGGGCAGTGGGGTGTGAGAGTGAGCAACGCCAAGCGTAGGAGAATTCTATGACCCCTCCCAGCCTCCCAAAGAAGGGGCAAGGACAAAACAAGGTCCAGAGCCTCAAAAGAAAGTTTCTCCTTGTAGGTCTCAGTGGTAGAGGCAACTGCCTAAGCCAAGGGGCCAAAGCCCTTGGTCCTGTTGAGCCTTTCAGCTTTGACAGAGCCCTTAGTCATCTCTACTGCAGGCTGTCCTACGCTGTCCCATGCCTGCACGTCTTTCCCTTCAGGCTGTAGACACCCATCTTGCTTTCCCACCTAGCTCTCACCCCAGCATTTCTATACCTTCACTGATGTCTCTCCACCCTCACTGCCTTTTCCTTGAAACACAAAGCCATGGGCTGATCCAGACTCCCTCTGGTGACCTCTTACACCACAAGGATACTCTTTGAGTAAGGCTTCTTTTTTCTCACATCCGCTCTTAACCTTCCAAGCTGCGCTTTGTGGAGGCTTCCTTCTCTTCCCACTACCAAGAAAAGCTCCCTTATCTTGGAAAGCACCCTTCAAGTACTTGCAGGCTACTACTATAGAGCCCTGAGCCTCCACTTCACCAGGCTAAAGAAGCCCAGGCCTCTCATCTTTTCCACAGAGGCCCCAAAACCCATCCTGGCAGATCTCCTCTAGAACCTCTCCAATTCCTCCTCATTCCTCCAGACTCGGGAGCCCCACACCTACACACACTAGTCCAGATGTGGCTACACCAGTGCTGAGGTGAGGGGGATGATGATAACTCTCTTGCCTGGGTGGCCACGCTCCTCCTAATGCAGCCCTATCTGCAGGTGGCCTCATTAACTTTGAGCATGGGCCACTGGCTCCTATGGCATCCCTTGGAAGGCCAGGCCCTTCTCCTCAGGGTCACTGCTGAGCTGTTCAGGTCCCAGCCTGCCCTCATGTTTGGGATTATTCTGCCCCCAAGAAAGGACTCACACATTCTCCTTGTAAAACTTCATGAGGCTTCTATTGCCAAATGTGAGAGTTTCTCAAGGCCCCCCTGGAGTGAAGCTCTGTTTGGACAGCTTTTAATGTGTTCGTACAGATGGCCCACCAGATTTGTGGTGCCTCTGGTGCCTTCAGATTTGTGGAAGCCTTCTCTTCTCCTAGCATTGCACCTTTGCACAAAAGGCGGACAACGGCATCCTGGGCTGCATTAGGAAGAGCACTGCCAAAGGGTTGATAGAGGTGATCCTTCCTCTCTACTCAGCCCTGCTACAATTTGTCTTGCTCACTTCCCTCAGGGTTTTCTACTACACCACCTCACTCACACTGCAGCCAGAGCTACCCTCCACATCTTCCACCACTGCTGCCTTGTCTTCTGGTGAAAAACATATCCAGGAGAGCACTGTCACCATGCCGGGTCAGGGATCACCTGCCACCTTCCCTGTAAACTGAGGTCTTCTAGCAGAGGTCCATGGTCTTCAAAGTCCCCAGTGATTACCAGGGCCTAAAATTGTGTCCCTTCCTCCAGCTGCCTAGAGGACAACCCATCCTCTTCCCAGCCTTCCTCGGGCAGCTCAGTGGTCCTGACCAGAAGACCATTGTACTCCAAGAAGTTAGTGATGCACATAACAGTAAACCTGAGTAGACCCAGGCCTGTGCTGTGCTGTGCCCTATGTACAGCCTGGCCTTCAGGCTGTGTTGTGCAGATGATAGTCAAGCTGGGTTGCAGAATAAATTTGATTGTAGTGAGAAGTCTGCAGGAAGCTCCCACCTGATAGCAGGGATGAGGCCAACTGCATGTCCTTACCTATCTCTAAACCTGCCACAACAAATTCACATGTGAACAGCCTCTTTTGGGGGCAGTAGAAATGGTGACTTGGATTTTTTTCCTTCTAAGGACACACTGCAAGTGATCACAGGAGCAAAAGGGGCTGACCCTTCTACAGACGGGATCTGCAAGACTTGCTGCACCAGCTGACTAGACAGAAGTCGCCTCACCATGCTCTTCCCAGCCACCTGCCTGCTGCTGGCCTTTCAGCTTCTCGGATAAACACAACCAAACCCTGTGCGTACTGCTGTCCCATCAGGTACTCAGGCAGAAGGGTCGTGACAACCATACCCAAGGCCTCTTCCTGGATGGACCTACCAGGTACTTAGGGAAAGGGATTCCCACAGTCCTGTGGCCAGCCGGGTGCCTTGAGCAGATCATCCTGAGTGCCATCACACGGCATATAGAGGATAACCAAGGGATCACGCCCAGCCAGCATGGGTTCAGGAAAGGCAGGTCCTGCTTGACCAACCTGATCTCCTTCTATGACAAGGTGACCCACCTAGTGGATGAGGGAAAGGCTGTGGCTGTTGTCTATCTAGACTTCAGTAAAGCCTTTGACAAGGTTTCCCACAGCATTCTCCTAGAGAAACTGTTTGCTCATGGCTTGGACGGGTGTACTCTTCGCTGGGTAAAGAACTGGCTGGATGGCCGGGCCCAAAGAGTGGTGGTGAATGGAGTTTACTCCAGTTGGCGGCCGGTCACAAGCGGTGTTCCCCAGGGCTCGGTGTTGGGGCCAGTTCTGTTTAACATCTTTATCAATGATGTGGAGGAAGGGATCGAGTGCACCCTCAGTAAGTTTGCAGATGACACCAAGTTGTGCGGGAGTGTTGATCTACTTGAGGGGAGGAAGGCTCTGCAGAGGGACCTGGACAGGCTGGATCGATGGGCCGAGGTCAATTGTATGAGGTTCAACAAAGCCAAGTGCAAGGTCCTGCACTTGGGTAACAGCAACCCTATGCAACTCTACAGGCTTGGGGAAGAGTGGCTGGAAAGCTGCCAGGCAGAAAAGGACCTGGGGGTGTTGGTTGACATCCGGCTGAATATGAGCCAGCAGTGTGCCCAGGTGGCCAAGAAAGCCAATGGCATCCTGACTTGTATCAAAAATAGTGTGGCCAGCAGGACTAGGGAAGTGATTGTGCCCCTGTACTCGGCATTGGTAGAGGCCGCACCTCGAATGCTGTGTTCGGTTTTAGGCCCTTCACCACAAGAGAGACATTGAGGGGCTGGAGCGAGTCCAGAGAAGGGCAATGAAGCTGGTGAAGGGTCTGGAGCACAAGGCTGATGGGGAGCGTCTGAGGGAACTGGGGTTGCTCAGACTGGACCAAAGGAGGCTGAGGGGAGACCTCATCGCTCTCTACAACTGCCTGAAAGGAGGCTGTAGAGAGGTGGGGTCGGTCTCTTCTCCCAGGTAACAAGTGATAGGACAAGAGGAAATGGCCTCAAGTTGCGCCAGGGGAGGTTTAGACTGGATATTAGGAAATTTTAGTTCACTGAAAGGGTTATCAAAGATTGGATCAGGCTGCCCAGTGAAGTGGTTGAGTCGCCATCCCTGGAAGCATTTAAGAGACGCTTGGATGAGGTGCTTAGGGACATGGTGTAGTGGTGGTCTTGGTAGTGTTACGTTTACGGCTGGACCTGATGATCAAAAAGGTCTTTTCCAACCTATACGATTCTGTGATTCTGTGATTCTGTGATTCTGCTGCTCTGTCAGAGACACTGGCAGATGTGAGCCTAAGAGCACATAGCCCAACCATGAGTCAAGGGCTGACCCATCAGCTACTGCAGAAAGAAGTGACCTCACAGCCCTTTCCCAGCCATGTTCCTGCTGCTGGCCTATCAAGTCCAGAGAAAGATGTGACCTCACCACCACCTTCACAGTCTTGTGCCTCCTGCTGGCCAATGAGATCCTGAAGCACATGTGACCTCATCATAGCATTCCCACCATCTCCTCCTTGTGGCCTACGAGCTGGTCAGGAGCATGTAACGTCACACTCCTCTTCCAACACCACGGGGCTGCTCTGGGACCTCACGATCCCTGCCCTGCCTTCAAGGGGCCAAACAGCTTAAGTTAGGGTTAGGAGAGGGGATAAAGATGAGGGGGTTAGAGCATGGGAAGAAGGGCTTTGGGGGTTAGGTGTTAGGGGATAGAGCTCGCCTTTCAGGCTTAGGGATTGGCAAAGGCTTAGAGGGAGGGTTTGGTGTTCTTCTGAGGGTGCCTGGTTCGTGTTTAGGGTATGGGCTGGCTTTGTGGGTTAGGGGGTTTTTCAGGGCTGGGCTGAGGGCTGTGGTGAAGTCTAGCATTTGAATACTAGGGATAAGGGCTAGGGATGAGGATGATCAATAGGGTAAGAGTAAGAGGGGTTCTGGGTTCTGGCTTTGGTTTAGAGGTAAGGCTGAGGTTAGGAATTAGAGTAGTTGATTCCTGTCAGGCTGAAGGGTGCAATGTAGGGGTAGGGTTAGGACTCAAGGTTATTAGTTAGAAATACAGCAAAGGCCTCACAGGAATGTTTTCACATCAGTTTCACAGTGGCACCAAAATTACCTGAACTCATCTTTCCTCTTCAAGATCTTTCATGTCTGTTGGCCAAACTCCTCTTCCCTCCACCAAACCTCCCATCTCCCTTGTCCCAGCAACCCCGTCCTCCCCAGACGCTTTGTCTTGTTTGGGGCAGGCAGGATTGTAATGGCTGTCAAGACCTCCAAGTATCTGTCTCCACACTGCTGGCCAGTCAGAAGTGACCTCACAGCCAGCATCCAAGGGGACACGATATGCTGCTGTGCTGGAGAGGTCCCTGCTCAGCCACCCCAGCAGCACTGAAGGCAGGCCATGCCCTCCACCACCCCTGACGTACCCTGCCTGCATACCAGCTCATGCTGCAGAAGGGCTCCCATAACTCCTGGGACACATTTCCCACATGGGCGCTTCGGCTACCCCAGGGCATCCTGGAGGCAGTGGCCACCTCTGTGTGGATGATTGAATCAAGCCCTCAATGCAGATTTTAGGACAAACTTGAAACCTCTGCAGAAAAGAACTCAATGTAATAGCTGAAAAAGTCCTTGTTTCCAGCATTGGTAAGTTTTTTATGAATTTCAATTTTTGAAAATTATTTCGTATTAACAGCACCAAGGGTGTGTACTAGCAAGCTGATTATGCTCTCTTCTCTAGCTAAAAAGTTTTATGCAGCCACTTATCACAGTGATTTTTTTACCAATATTTCAAACGGAGAAACATTGCTCAGAAGAACTACTGTATTTATATTGGCACACGTTACCTCTCTACTTCTGCCTCTGTCTTTTTTCATAGACTCATAGAATCATTTAGGTTGGAAAAGACCTTTAAGATCATCGAGTCCAACCGTCAACCTAACACTACCAAGACCACCACTACACCATGTCCCTAAGCACCTCATCCAAATGTATTTTAAATACTTCCAGGGATGGTGACTCAACCACTTCCCTGGGCAGCCTGTTCCAGTGCTTGATAATGCTTTCAGCGAAGAAATCTTTCCTAATATCCAATCTAAACCTCCCCTGGAACAACCTGAGGCCAGTTCCTCTCGTCCTGTCACTTGTTACTTGGGAAAAGAGATTGAGACACCCCCATCACTACAACCTCCTCTCAGGTAGTTGTAGGGAGAGGTAAGCTCTCCCCTCAGCCTCCTTTTCTCCAGACTAAACAACCCCAGTTCCCTCAGCCGCTCCTCATCAGACTTGTGCTCTTGAGCTTCGTTGCCCTTCTTTGGACATGTTCTAGCACCTCAATGTCTTTCTTGTCGTGAGGGGCCCAAACCTGAACACAGTATTCGAGGTGCAGCCTCACCAGTGCCAAGTACAGGGGGACGATCGCTGCCCTACTCCTGCTGGCCACGCTATTTCTGATACAAGCCAGGATGCTATTCACCTTCTTGGCCACCTGGGCATGCTGCCGGCACATATTCAGCTGGCTGTCGACCAACACCCCGAGGTCTTATTCTGCCAGGCAGCTTTCCAGCCACTCTCCCCCAAGCCTGGAGCGTTGCATGGGGTTGTTGTGACCCAGGTGCAGGACCCAGCACTGAGCCTTGTTGAACCTCATACAATTGGCTTTGGCCCATCAATCCAGCCTGTCCAGATCCCTCTGTAGAGCCTTCCTACCCTCAAGCAGATCAACACTCCTGCCCAACTTGGTCTCATCTGCAAACTTACTGCTGGTGCACTCAATCCCCTCATCCAGATTATTGGTAATGATATTAAACAGAACTGTCCCCAGTACTGAGCCCTGGGGAACACCGCTTGTGACAGCCCACCACCTGGGTTTAACTCCATTCACAACTCTTTGGGCCCGGCCATTCAGCCAGTTTTTTAGCCAGTGAACAGTACGCCTGTCCAAGCCATGACTAGCCACGATTTATTGGATTTTCAAGGGAACTCAGGGATGCTGGAATATCATCACCCTCATGCCATGGCTTTCTGCATATGTCACTCTCATGTGGCATCCTGTTGCAATGCACAGCTTTTGCAGGCTGTGAGGAGGGCCTGTTCTGTCCCGCTTGCAACCACTGGGATGCCACTGTGCAGAAAATAGGACTATCATCTCAAGTTGCAGGAGACCTTATAGCTTACACAGGCCTAAGGACACAGCAGGAGAGTGTGGAAGTGAGGAGAGACCAGCACGGAGAAGATCACGTCCTGATGCGGTCCATGGCCATGGCTCCAGGGAAGCAGCAGCCCTGACTCCAAGGTGGAAGTGCCCCACCAGGCAGCGGAGGCAGCTCTGAGGGCCACCGGGCTGCTCCTCCCTGCGGCATCTGGACTTCTGGCTCCTTAACCGCTTCTGCATTCTGGTGCTGTGTCCTCAGCTCCAGAAAGGTTTGAAGAGATGGAGCTCAAACATGATTTTCTGCTGGATTCTTTATTTATGCAAGGAGACTGGTTCCTTAGATATATTAGGATAGTTCCTCAAAAAAAACATATTGAATGTCAAGAAGAAGCGGGATGTATAATACTATTTCATTGCAATTAATATTATCACACCTATAAAAAAGGAATGTAAAATAAAAAAAAAGAACACAAGATAGTCCTGACTTTTCCTGAGATACCCTGGGAGTCATATAAAGAGGATGGATACCTTAATGATGTTGAAACAGTATGTGTTCAAACAGTTTCTTCAGGGCATCCTTGAGCTCCTTGTTCCTCATGCTGTAGATGAGGGGGTTCACTGCTGGAGGCACCACCGAATACAGAAATGACACCACCAGATCCAGGGACGGGGAGGAGATGGAGCGGGGCTTCAGGTAGGCAAACATTAAAGTGCTGACAAACAGGGAGAGCACGGCCAGGTGAGGGAGGCACGTGGAAAAGGCTTTGTGCCGTCCTTGCTCAGAGGGGATCCTCAGCACGGCCCTGAAGATCTGCACGTAGGACAGCACAATGAAAACAAAACATCCAAAAGCTAAACAGGCACTAACAACAAGAAGGCAAATTTCCCTGAGGTAGGCGTCTGAGCAGGAGAGCTTGAGGATCTGGGGGACTTCACAATAGAACTGGTCTACAGCATTGCCCTTGCAGAGGGGTATTGAAAATGTGTTGGCAGTGTGCAGCAGAGCATAGGGAAAAACAGTGCCCCAGGCAGCTGCTGCCATTTTGGCACAAGCTCTACTTCCCAGGAGGGTCCCGTAGTGCAGGGGTTTGCAGATGGCAATGTAGCGGTCGTAGGCCATGACTGTGAGAAGATAAAACTCTGCTGAAATGAAAAAGACAAACAGAAAGACCTGTGCAGCAAATCCTGCATAGGAAATGGCCCTGGTGTCCCACAGGCAATTGGCCATGGCTTGGGGGACAGTGGTGGAGATGGAGCCCAGGTCGAGGAGGGAGAGGTTGAGCAGAAAGAAGTACATGGGGGTGTGGAGGCGGTGGTCACAGGCTACGGCGGCAATGATGAGGCTGTTGCCCAGGAGGGCAGCCAGGTAGATGCCCAGGAAGAGCCAGAAGTGCAAGAGCTGCAGCTCCCTCGTGTCTGCAAGCACCAGCAGGAGGAACTCAGTAATGGAGTTGTTGTTGGACATTTTCTTCCTGTGGGCTTGGGGACCTGTCCAAGGAGGAAAAGACAGTGATAAGTTAGGAATGACTTCTCTGTAGAAAAGCCCATGCCGTTTCTCATAGAAATCCCCCTGCCAGAGCTGAATGAGGAATGAGCCAGGCCATTCCCCAACCCTACCAACTGAAGGACATTCTGCCTGAATGTATAAAATACCGCTTAGACATCTAGTTTCCATGAGGAATCCTCTGGAGTAGGACCCCCAGAGTCGGAGTCAGAATAGAAGTTAACCTGCACCCTCACCCCAAGAGCAAGAGTATGACGGACAGGTAGTGAAACAGGGAAGAATACAAGTATGCTCCAGAAAAATGAAGCACGGAGAGAAAGGCAGACGGGCATGCAGAGAAACCTTCTCCTTCTCCTCATCCAGCTGTGCTCTCCACCTCACAGACAGAGACAACGTAGGGCACTCATTTTTAGCCTGTTTGTTGTATAGCAATTGTAGGACACAGGCACTTCTTCTAGACTGGAGGTCCAGCTGCCAAGGAGTTTACTCACGCCCTGCACTCCGTGGCCTTGGGCATGAGGCTGTGCTGGAGAGGAGACCACAGGCTTGCTCCAGGGAAGTTGTCTGAGCTGCAGGGGATGGCAGAGAGGTGTGCTAGTCACCCTTCCCACAGCGTTTCTGGAACAAGCTCCCTGTCCCTCCCTGCCCATGTCTCTGCTGCCTGGAGCTGTCCCTGCCAGGAGCTCTTTCTCTGTCCCCATATCTCCTCCCGGTCAGTGCTCACAGACCCCATCCCACCCGCAGCATGCTCAGCTCTGGCCTGCAGACACCTCCTGCAGCCGGGCACTGCCCCGGGGCATCTCTGTGTGTGCAGGGGCTAAGGAGCAGCTCAGGCAAGTCCTAACAAGAACTGGGGTCTCCGTACCTTCTCCACAGTAGAGAACAAAGTTCCCATCTCCCCCTGCCCACCCAGCCAACCAAGAGGAGAAAAGTCAAAGCACAGACTGCTTCCCTGTCAGGCAAATGCTGCCTTGATGCCCGTCTTCAAAAGGACTCTCTGCAAATGTCCTGGGGGTGGTCTGGAGCTCTGAGCAGCCGTGACCCGCACCCTCTCGACAGTAGAGGGACCCCGCCTTGCTGGGGGTCACTCCTTGTGCACTCAGCTTCTCCCCATAGCGACGTGGGAAGCTCCCCAGGCAGGCTGAGCGCTGACCCTGGCAGGTGGCAGAGTCCCTGCCCTGGCACACAGCCCCTTGGGGTGCAGGGACTCTGCTCTGAAGGACAGCTCTGGACACTCCTGGCTGCACACCCAGCTTCACACTCTGCAGCCATCCCAGGGAGAAACAAGCTGTCATACCCTGGCCCTCTGACCATGTGGCAGGGAATCCCTGCGCTGGAACTCATCCTTCTCCTCCAAACCAACCATGGGATGTGTCAGCTTTAGGAGATCCCTCCAGGACCTCATGTGCCCTGCCCTGTGGCCAGCGACTTACAGTGTGAAGGGCTGTGAAGATCTCTTCCACTCCAGACTGCCTTTAACCTCTCTCTGCCTCTCTCGTCTCCCCTCAGTGCCTGCAGGCAGTGCCCTCAGCCCTGCTGCGCTTTGCGGAGGAGCTGCTCCTGGGCAGAGCGCTCTCTCTGCTTTCTGCGCTCCCATGGTGCCATAAGCTCCCTGCATCCCAGGAGCCCGGCCCAGCTTATCAGCAGAAGACCAGCCCAAGGCTGAAGTAATCACTGATGCTCCCTCCCTCAGCTGGGCAGAGACACTTGATTCCAGCAGTGGAATTTCTTCTATTAGAAAAACAGATGGGCACGAGAATCACCTTTTCTTCTCCCATCATGAGACAGGACACCAGGAACGTGATAGGGAAGGATCTGCTTTCTCCAAGCTAGGGGAATGTTTTCAGTTTAGTGAATTTAGGCATTTCATTCTGCTTTGTAGTCCAAGGGCTAGAAAGACATTCAAAAGTCCTTTGTCCGTGCCATGTCTCTGCTTTGAAGCAAAGCCTTTGCACACACAAGACCTTGGACACGCGGTACCAGGATTCCTTATGGCAAGAAGGAGCTTGCCTGGTGCCACACCTGGGGTGCTTTAGCCCACATGTGCAGCAATGATCTCAGCAAGGGGCACAGACAGGATAAGCGGGACCTGTTGGTGTTGGAGGCAGTGGTGTGACAGTGACGGAATCAATTGGCAAGGCGTGGTGGCAGAGCTCAGTACAGCTGGTCTTCAAGGACAGCATCCTCCAAGCACAGCAATAATCCAGATTGAAACTCAGCCTGAACTGGAAAGGCAATTCAAGGGCACCATAATGAGTCTTTACCACTTCAGGAACAGTTAAAGAAGCAACAAAGATACTGTGTGGCCAGTGCTGAATTTAATAAGAACGGTTGTAGATAGCTCTGAGATACTCCATGTCCTCTTTGCCTCAGTCTTCAGCAGGAAGGGCTCCAGGGCCTTTGTGCCTTGAGGCAGGACTCTGGAGGAGAACAACTAGCAGTAGATGAGAACCAAGTCAGGGGCCACATGAGTGATCCACAGTCCTTACCAGGAGGGGTGGCATCCCAGGGAGCTGAGAGAGCAGGATGATGTCACAGGGAGGCCACTCGACATCATCTTTGAAAGGCCATGGAGACTGGAGGAACAGGCTGATGACTGGGAGCAGCCAGCTATTGCATGCACCTTTCAAAAATGCCCAGGTGATGAGCAGGGGAACTAAAGGTTCTGCCCCCGAGCGTGTGCCCTTGGAGCCCGTTTCTGGGTGTCTGAAAGAGAAGGTGACTGGATTTACCCAGGGTAGATTGTGTATGGCCGTCATCTTTGCTTTCCATGAGGAAAGGACAGGATGGCTAGACGTGGAGAAGCAGTGGTTGTCTTTTACCTGAAAGTCAACAAAGCTTTCCGCATCATCCCCCAACAATATTTTTGTGTTTGAGATAGGATATTATGATCTCCATCGGTGCATAAATAGCTGGTTAAAAAACCAGCTGGATGGTGAGGCTCAGAAGACCATGGTTAATGTGTGGTACTCGGTCTGGAGGTCTCGAGCTAGCAGGGTCCTGCAGGGGTCTGTCCTGCAACCTGCCCTGTTTAACGTGTTCTTAATGACCCAGAGGAGATGAGAGGGTGATTTTTCATAACATTTGTAGAAGACAGCCTATTGAGGAGAGCAGACGTTACAATGGAGGGCAGGGCTGCCATTGCAAGGGACGTAAAGAGGCTGGAGCGATGGACCAACAGGAACCTCGTGATATGCAGCAAGTCCTGACCTTAAGGTGGATGAAGCCCCTGCAGTGATAGATGCCAGGGACTGCCTAGGTGGGTAGCAGCTCTATGGGAAAGGCTGTGGCCGTCCTTGGGTTTCATTAGGCAAAACATGAGCCATCAGCAAAGGAAGTGGCCTGGTTTGGGGTGGGATAGAGTTAATTTTCTTCCTAGTAGCTCCTCTAGTGCTGTATTTTGGATGTTAGTATGACAATAATATTGATAACACGCTGATGTTTTAGTTGGTGCTAGGTAATGTTTACACTGGTCAAGGACTTTTCAGCTTCCCATGCTCTGCCAGGAGCCAAGATTCACATTGATTCACATTGATTCACATTGGCCAAAGGGCTATTCCATACCATATGACATCATGCTCAGGATATGAACTGGGGGGGAGTTGGCTGGGGGGTAGCGATCGCTGCTCGGGGGCTGGCTGGGCATTGGTCGGAGGGTGGTGAGCAGTTGCATCACTTGGGGTTTTTTTCCTGGCTTTTGTTCCTCTTTTGCTCGCTTGTTTTCCTTCTCATTACAATTTATTATTATTATTATTATTTTTAGTGTTCCAATTATTAAACTGTTCTTATCTCAACCCACGAGTTTTCTTACTTTTGCTCTTCGGACTCTCTCCCCATCCCACTGCGGGGGGCGGAGGGTGAGCAAGCGGCTGTGTGGTGCTTAATTGCCGACTGGGGCTAAACCACAACAGAGCCTGTTGTGCGGATTGCTCTGTACAGGGAAAATGCCCCAAAGAAAAGGGGTGGAGAATCACACCGTGGGATCGGGATTCATTCTTCTGGGATTTGCTGACCACTCCAGCCTGCAGGGCCTGTGCTTCCCAGTATTCCTGCTCCTCTGCCTCGTGGTGCTCACAGGGAACAGCCTGATTGCACTCACCACAGCGGTGGACTCAAGCCTCCACAGCCCCATGTGTTTCTTCCTGAGGAATTTGTCCTTCCTGGAGATCTGCTACCCGTCAGTCACTGCCAAAAAAGCTGGTGGGTTTCCTGATGGAAGATGGCAGGATCTCCTTCCTTGGCTGTGCTGCCCAGCTGTATGTCCTGGTTTTGTTGGGCAGGATCAAATGCTTCTCCTGGCTGCCCTGGCCTACGACTGCTACATAGCTAAATGTGACTGTTGCGTTAAAAGAGTTACTGTCAGGTAGGAGTCTGAGGAGTGGCTGGACGGGGAACACTCCCGTTGAGTCAGGAGGTTCAGACAGGACCCCCTTGCTTTCTAAACTCCTTCTCAGAGAGGAGGCTAGGTGCGGCTAAGTCCAGTCTTAGTCTCAGACTTGGTCAACGGTTTGTTTTCGAAGGACTGTATATGCAGCCACTCATCAGTTTTAAGGCGACAGCATGAATTTACAACGTGATAAGTCCGGTCGTGTTTAGGGAACTGAACTTCACGATTACGCATTCACTAATAACGCGCTGCACTCCCAGTCTAGTCGTGTTGCATGAAGTATCACGGCCACACTGAGAGTCTGGTCATGTTCAATAACTACCACGGCTAGTTTAATGAAGAGTGCAGTTTATGAGAGCAACAGACACGCAGCTTCTTTGGGTTACCGGTGATAAATTCACTGTCTGCAAAGCACGTGCAGATACCAAGAGTATGAGTGACACTGCTGGCTATAAATGCGTTAACAGATAATAAAGCAACTCTAGAGAGATTTGTAAGTTTTCTGGGCAGGCACTTGGAATAACCAAGTGTTCGACTCTTACCCAAAGGCGTCCCGATGTGGGGGAAGAGAGGCTCAGGCCGTCGCCTGATCCCAGAGGTTGGAGTGGTACACGATGGTGTCTTCCCTAACATTGTCTTTCTCTTAAGCCATTTTATACTATCTTTCACCTTTTGGGTGGAGCTTGAGTGACTCTAGTCATACATACCTTTGTTTAGGATTGGTGTACAGTTTTCTGGCTTTGCTTTTCAAGGTATAAGCTGGGAAAATTCAGAGCACAAGCTCAGTGAGGGGCGGTCGCACCTTGGAGGCGGGTAGCTTTTGGGATGGAGGTGTGTTTTGGTATTGTAATGATGTTATAATGAGCAAAGTTCACCAAAGGACAGCATTTTGTCAAAAATGTGGCAGGCTGTTGGCCCAGGGTAGTAAATATGCAGCTTATCAGTTCCATGACACCTTTAAGTTCACATATTATTACAGAGCCTGGCCGCGGCGTCTCCACAGCGCTGCACACTCTGAACAGTACCTCTTAGAGTCAGCACACCAAGTTCCCCTGGCGTCACCGACGTCGAAGGTTACAGGCCTAGGGAACTTCCATGGAATGGATCCCTTGCATGTCAGCCGCATTCCACCCGGGAAGCTTCTTCAATGCTGTACCTTACGTAAAGGTGTGAATATAAGTTTAATTTCTAAGTAAGTCACCCCCAGCAATTATCCCACATAATCCACCCCGTGGCTAGAGTCACTCAAGCTTCACGATATTTGGAATGCCTCGGGTGTGTCCCATATGCTCTCGTGGTGAGGATTATCGAGTACGTAGACACCTTGTGGGGATATTTGATGAGCCAGATGCTTCACCATAGTCCAACGTCTAACATCCAGCGCAATGGTTAGAATGAAGGATAACGCAGTGAGCATTAGCAGAATAACAACTGGATGAAGCATCTTACTGAGAATTCCGGTTGCGGTTGGCGACCATCCTAGCAAAGTGTCCCACCAAGAGTGTGCTCCACCCTGCTTCACTTGTTCTAAGACGTTATGTATCTCTTCCGCGTCATGGTGGACGGTGACTGATGTCTTATGTCCGTTATTGCGGACGCGTTCCAGCAGTTGCTTCAGGTCATCGTGTTGTAGGAGTTAATAAGTCTTGATCCAGTGTATAGTCAGCTTGCAGCAGTTGGTGAGCTGTGACAGGAGCTGAACAGTTGAAGTCGCATCCCATAATTTTGGTAAAATTACAAACCCAAATATTCGAGTGATTACTTATAGCTACAGTAAGGTGATCTACAAATACAAAATCACAAAAGGTTCTCATGCAAGCGCATCCTTTCCCAATACATACAAGTCCAGTTGCATTATCCCAAATTACTTTTTGAATTTCAGTGGGCAGGGTGCCTTCCTCACCTTCCCGTCTAATTGTAGCTACTGTAGATTGCATCCACAATTGAGCTTGGACAGAACTAGGAGCTAAAGAAACATTGTTTTGGGTCACAGCAAGTGCATCCACAATCAGCTGGTGGTCTTTCTCCTTTTCCTCTCCCCACTGAGGCAATATATGCGATAAGAGCCATTGGTTAGCTCCCAGAGCTGAAAGAGAAGATTGTAAAGGGTGTTTCAGGGCACTCAAGTCATTGGTTACTGTGGCTAATTTATTAGCAAGTACTTCAGCATCTCTGCTGTTTAAGACTCCCAGTCCCGTTCCTAAGTCACCAGTCCCGTCTCTCTTTGATCGTTTTGGAGAGATGAGAGCCTGTTTATGCAACCATGCTGACCATCCTGAGTAAGATGTACTCAGGAATGGTGAACAGGTAGGTTTAATTGCAGAGATCTCAGTCTGCATGGCTAATTCCACCCGTTTGAGGGAGTATGACAGATTATGAGGGAGTAGGGGGATCTTCTTTACACACTCCAGGACACTGCTGGCCTTGTTTGCCACCAGGTTGCACTGGATCGTGTGGATCGCTGCTGGACCGTGTTTTGCCTTCTGTCCCCCAGCACCAGCAGGGCCTTTTCTGCAGAGCTGCTCTCTGGCTAGGCAGCGCCCAGACCCTGCCTCTGCAGGGTGTTAGTCTATCCCAGGCGCAGGACCTGGCCATTGTCCTTCTTCTCTCATGACGTTCCTCACAAGACAGTCCTTCTCCTGAATGCAATCTGAAGGCACAGGAATCGTCCTCCCAGTTTAATGGCATCAACAAATGTGGTCAGAGTTGCCTCCTCCAGGCCATGGACAGAGGTGTAAAACTGCCCAGGTCCCAGGAGAGTCCCCTGTGCTGTCCCACAATGCCCCACTGTGTCCCAGTGGCCTCCAGGTAGGGTATGACCCCTTCACCACTGCTCTCTCAGCCCCATCATCCAACTGGTGTTTTGCTCAACTGCTTGTCTATCCCTCCAGACTCTAATGGCCTAAGATGGGTACAAGAATATTGAGGGAGACCATGCCAGAAGTCTTGCTGAAGTGGAGGTAAATGCCATCCACTGTTCTCCTGTCGTACACAAATGGAGTTACTTCATCATGAAAGCAATGAGGTTGGCGAGGCATAGTTTACCCTTGCAGTGTCCATGCTGATGCTCTTCTCTTTCTGGTGCCCAGAAATGTCACCCAGGAGCACTCATTCAGTGGCTCACTCCTCATCATATGAACTTGTACAGCCTGTGGTTCCCGGGGTTGCACTTTGGGCCTTTTTCAAAGATGGGTGCAACATTGGTTTGTCCTCACTCACAAGACACCTCTACCAATTCCATGGCCTTTCAAAGGGATAGTCAAAGAAATACCCATCTTGCCCTGTAACTTCATTACCACTATTCTGCCTGTTATGCAGTGTCTTTAGTTTCGCTACTCTTTCATATACTATCACCTGTCCTGATACAGTGAGTATTTCTAAAATCATCTTTTCAGATGCAGACTGTCCAGACAAAGGCCCTTTCCATTTTTCTCCTCCCCTAAACCTTTGTTCCTTCAGATACCTCTCACCTATGCAGCTGCTTTAAGCTTCAGGGAGTTAACAGCTCGCCTGTCTTTCAGTAGTCTAATTGTCTCTTTAGCCAACTCTTGAATTATGTTCATATCTATGTCATCATATCGATCATATCTATCGGGGGGTGTGGCCTGCTCTTCAGGGGCGGGGCCAGCAGGGGCACGGGGTCAAGGCAGCGGAAGCGCAAGTGACGCTTGGCAGGCTGGCAGCTCCCGAGGCCTGACCCCGTCATGATCTCAGCAGTGAGGTAACGTTGCACCTCTGAATGGCAGAGGCCAGCTGGAGGAGCGGTGCTAGAGGAGGCTTGGAAGCAAAGCTGACTTTGTCCTGGAAGGCGAGGCTGCGGTGTGACAATTCAATCCAGCGCTCGGCCGGTGGCTGGTCCCAGGGAAATGGCGCTGGAGCCCCGGTGCTCCTGCCGTGGCCCGGGCAGTGCTGCGGGGTGTGCAGCTGCCCCTCCTGAGCGCCCCGTGGCTGCCCACAGCACTCAGAGCAGCAAGGCCCTGCTGGGACTGGGGAGAGTGCAAGTGTCGCAGGTCCAGGGAGCCCCTGCCACTTGGGCTGGCACCTTTTGGGCCAGGGAGCCGTCCGAGGACGCAGGCAGCACAGCCTGTAGCAAAGGGAGAGAGCCGCCTTGTCGAGGTTTAACCCCAGCCAGCAACTACGCACCACACAGTCGCTCGCTCACTCTCCCCTAGTGGGATGGGGGAGAGAATCAGAAGAGTAAAAGTGAGAAAACTCGTGGGTTGAGCTAAAGACAGCTTAATAAGTAAAGCAAAAGCCATGCACGCAAGCAAAGCAAAGCAAGGAATTCATGCACTACTTCCCATGGGCAGGCAGGTGTTCAGCCATCTCCAGGAAAACAGGCTCCATCACGCGTAATGGTTACTTGGGAAGACAAACGCCATCACTCTGAACATCCCCCCTCTTCCTTCTTCTTCCCCAGCTTTATATACTGAGCATGACGTCATATGGTCTGGAATAGCCCTTTGGTCAGTTTGGATCAGCTGTCTTGGCTGTGCCCCCCCCAACTTCTTGTGCACCTGGCAGAGCATGGGAAGCTGAAAAGTCCTTGACCAGAGCAGCAACAACTACAACATCAGTGTGTTATCAACACTGTTTTCAGCACAAATCCAAACCATAGCCCCATACCAGCCACTATCAAGAAAATTAACTCTATCCCAGCCAAAACCAGCACACGCCTGCAGTTGTCTGCCTGCAGAGTGGCCGCCTTTCACCAGGGAATGAAACCAGGGACAAGGAGCACTAGTTCGGAGTCAGCCTGTGGCTGTATCCTGGGGGGCAGATAAGATTCCTTGGAAATGAACCTGTAAGAGACCAGGTGCTTTGCTACATGAGTCTCACGGACACAGTCCTGTCCCTGGGAAGAGTAGAAAAGAAACCCTCAGCAACCCAAATGTTCATGCAATGCCTGCAGCTATTGGGTGGAGAAGGGACAGACCTTGCCTCTCTGATGGCATCTGATGGCTGATGCCTCTGACTGAAGGCATTAGTCAGTGGCACACAGGCACCAAATCTCCTTCTCTGCGATGCCATCTGGGGTGTCTGTCATGCACCCACCCTGAATGGCAACTGCTTTCCCGTATGTCCTGCGCTGTTCCCGACAGCCCTGGCACCTCATGTGGCTCTATGGCCCTGGATTTGAACATTAAATTGAACATCTGCCCTGAATTCTGTCATGCAGCCTGGGGATGAACATGAACCACCTGCCAAGGTAGTCAGTGGAGATCTAGTAAATGCAGGTGATGGAGGGAGACTGAGCTCTGCCTATGGCACATGACTCCATACTGTCAGATGAATAACGCTATAGGCCGCCCTGAACGGAATGAGTAGGGACATGTTCCGTTGCCCTTAATTTGGGCAACAGCTGTCATTGTCATTGTCATTGTCGTTGTCATTGTCATTGTCATTGTCATTGTCGTTGTCGTTGTCGTTGTCGTTGTCGTTGTCGTTGTCGTTGTCATTGTCATTCAGTTGACCAAAGGAAATGCCCAGCTGCTTCCAAGAGATGCCCCAGGGTGTTGCGCTGTCTCTATGAACTACTCCATTTGAGTTTGCAGGTACCTGCAGATACCTTCAACCACCTCACATGGTTCAGAGCTGTCCTGGTTTCAGCTGAGACAGAGTTAATTTTCTTCGTAGCGGCTGGTATGGGGCTATGTTTTGGATTTGTGCTGAAGACAGTGTTGATAATACAGAGATGTTTTAGTTGCTGCTGTACTAGTCAAGGACTTTTCAGCTTCCCGTGCTCTGCCAGGTGCAGAAGAAGATGGGAGGGGACACAGCCAGGACAGTTGATCCAAACTGACCAAAGGGCTATTCCATACCACATGACATCATGTTCAGTATATAAAGCTGGGGAAGAAGAAGGAAGGGGGGACATTTGGAGTGATGCCGTTTGTCTTCCCAAGTAACCATTACGCGTGATGGAGCCCTGCTTTCCTGGAGATGGCTGAACACCTCCCTGCCCAAGGGAAGTAGTGAATTAATTCCTTACTTTGCTTTGCTTGTGTGCGTGGCTTTTGCTTTACCTATTAAACTGTCTTTATCTCAACCCTCAAGTTTTCTTACTTTTGCTCTTCCGATTCTCTCCCCCATCCCACCGAGGGGGAGTGAGCGAGCGGCTGCGTGGTGCTTAGTTGCCGGCTGGGGCTAAACCACGACAAGAGCCCTCACATGTCACCAGGTGTTTGGCTCTGAACAGCTCACTCCTGCCTTCCATCTCAATTAAGTAGCATGGGGGCTGAGACAAGGAGCTCCCATGCAGGTGGCTATTCTGTGCACATCTGAACTGAGGCAAGAGGAATCCCACCTCCTGTGGGTTTGTGGCAGGCATGAGAGGGAGTTGAGTCACCTTCCAGCCCAAATAGAAACCCAGGGTAAGATGCCTTGACTGACCCAGCTGCATCCTTTCCTTGAGCAGTGGGGGTAAAGAATTCCTCCCTGTCAGTGTTGGGGTGTCCTCCCTAATGATGGACAAGAAAAGGTGATTATAGGAGCTACCTCTGTCCCTGAGAAGTGAAATGACCCTGCTAGAAATCAGTGTCTCTCGCCAGCTGAGGGAGGGAACATCAGTGGTTCCTTCAGCCTGTTTCACAGCAGGTTCCCCTGCAGCCCCAGGGACACCTGGAGGGAGCCCAGAGGGAGCAGAGAAAGAGATGCCTTGGGCTGGTCCTCTGCTGCTGGGCTGGGCTGGGCTCCTGGCATGGAGGGAGCTCATGGCAAGCGGGCAGCGCTGCAGAGAGCGAGCTCTGCCCAGGAGCAGCTCCTCTGCAAAGAGCAGCAGGGCTGGGGGCACTGCCTGCAGGTGCCGAGGGGAGATGAGCGAGGCAGAGGGGTTAAAGACAGTCAGGAATGGGAGGACAGAGGACATCTCACTGGTGGAGAAATCTTCACAGCCCTTGACATGGTAAGTGTCTGGGTGCAGGGCAACGGAGCTGCAGTTCCTGGAAAGATCTCCTAAAGCTGGCACATCCCACAAACTGTGAGATCTTTCAAGAGGACTCTCACCGTTTCTCCAGTGTAGAGGAGAAGGAGGTGTTGCAGAGCAGGGTTTCCCTGCTGCACTGTCAGAGGGGCAGGGCATGATGGCTGCCTTCTCCCAGGGACGGCTGCAGGGGTGTGCAGCCGTGTGTGCAGGCAGGGGTGCCCAGGGCTGTCCTTCAGAGCAGGGTCCCTGTGCCCCAGGGGGCTGTGTGCCAGGGCAGGGGCTCTGCCACCTGCCAGGGTCAGTGCTCAGCCTGCTTGGGGAGCTCCCCACAGCGCTGCGGCCAGAAGCTGGGGGTGGAAAAAAGAACCTTTGGCAGGGCAGGGTCCTTCTGCTGTCGAGAGAGTGCTGCATGGGTCAGGGCTGCTCACAGCTCCAGATCTCCACAGGATATTGGCAGAAGCAGCTTTTATAGAAGCCCATCAAGGCAGGGCCGTCTGTAGGGGAAGGAGCCTGTGCTTTCAGTCTCCTACTCTTGTTTGTCTGGGTGGGGAATTGGACATGAAAAGTCCTCTCTTGGTTGTGGAGGAGACACTTCAACTCCAAATCTTTTTTCCCTTAGAGGCGAATACATTTGAGTGTATAAAAATGAAGACCCCCATGGCTTGCAGACAGCCCCAGCATCACCTTTCCAGGCTCCTCAGGGTTGAGCTGATGATCCCATCATAGCCTGCACACCCAGAGATGCCCCTGGGCAGTGCCCTGCTGCTGGGAGGTGTCTGCAGGGCAGAGGTGATCACTCATCAGGTGGGACGGGGTCTGTGAGCAGTGGCAGGGAGGAGGCGTGGGGACGGGGAAACAGCTCCTGGCAGGGACAGCTCCAGGCAGCAGAGACATGGGCAGGGGCTGAGGTAGAACTGCGACCAGAAGTGCTGTGTGAAGGGAATTGGGGCACCTCCCTGCCATCCTTTGCAGTGCAGATGCTTCCCCAGAGCAGCCCCTGGTCTCCTCTTCCACCCAGTAGAGCTTCTGCCCTCCAGGCTGTAGGGACTTTGGTTGAGTCACATCCTTAGCAGCTAAATCCTAAGAAGGAGAAACTCACAAGTTCTGTGACTTCTCTTTGTCTGTCCCTGTCCTCCCTCAGCAGCAGCACTGGGGCATTTCTCCGTCGTTCCCTCCTGTCCATGCTGCCTTTGTTCTGCCCCTCACACTCTCTGAAGCAAGGGGGGTTCAGGTGCAGCTCACGCACCAGTGCTGCAGGTCTTGCCATGCAGTTGTGTCCACGGGAGCAAAGCCCATCAGCCTGTGTGAACCTGTGGGTCTGTGGAGAGTGCAGTGTGTGGGGCTGAGGTGGGAGCTGTCTCTGCTCAGGTCACAACAGTTTTAGCACATCCAGGAGTTTCCCTGGGGTTGCCCTGCTGGAAGATGCTGAGCAGCTCCTCTTCATTTTAGTGGCTAACATCTGAGGGAAACAGTGAATTTCAGGAGCTGTCACCCCCTTTCCCAGGTGCCTGCAGCTATACAGCAGGGATGACTGCTTGGGAGCACGTGGGCAGAGCCCTGCTCCTAATGGCACATTTGGCCAGCACAAACCAGAATGCCAGCCAGGGAGATGTATGAAGGTGCTGAAAGGAAGGGGAGGGACAATCTGTGTTTGGTGGGGGAGGGAATGGAAAGCTAGTTTGTCAGAGCAGTCCTAACTTGTGAATGTGATTTCCTCCTTTGGCAGTACCTCATGAACACAGGGATGAGATGTCCAACAGCAGCTCCATCACCAAGTTCCTCCTCCTGGTGTTTGCAGACTCGTGGGAGTTGCAGCTCTTGCACTTCTGGCTCTTCCTGGGCATCTACCTGGCTGCCCTCCTGGGCAATGGCCTCATCATTGCCGCCGTAGCCTGCGACCACCGCCTCCACACCCCCATGTACTTCTTCCTGCTCAACCTCTCCCTTCTTGATCTTGGCTGCATCTCCACCACTCTCCCCAAAGCCATGGCCAATTGCCTGTGGGACACCAGGGCCATCTCCTACCAAGGGTGTGTGGTCCAACTCTTTTTCTTTTTCTCTTTTATGTCAGCAGAGTGTTCTCTCCTCACTGTCATGGCCTATGACCGCTACGTTGCCATCTGCAAACCCCTGCACTACGGGACCCTCCTGGGCAGCAGAGCTTGTGTCCACATGGCAGCAGCTGCCTGGGGCAGTGGGTTTCTCAATTCCCTCCTGCACACTGCCAATACATTTTCACTACCACTCTGCCAGGGCAATGCTGTGGACCAGTTCTTCTGTGAAATCCCCCAGATCCTCAAGCTCTCCTGCTCAGATGCCTACCTCAGGGAAGCTGGGCTGCTTCTGGTTAGTGCCCTTTTAGCATTTGGGTGTTTTGTTTTCATTGTGGTGTCCTACGTGCAGATCTTCAGGGCCGTGCTGAGGATCCCCTCTAAGCAGGGACGGCACAAAGCCTTTTCCACGTGCCTCCCTCACCTGGCTGTGGTCTCCCTGTTTATCAGCACTGGCATCTTTGCCCACCTGAAGCCCCTCTCCATCTCCTTCGCATCCCTGGACCTGGTGGTGTCATTTCTGTACTCGGTGGTGCCTCCAGCAGTGAACCCCCTCATCTACAGCATGAGGAACCAGGAGCTCAAGGATGCCCTCTGGAAACTGGCCCAATGCATGCTGTTTCACCGACAATAACCTGCCTCCGCTAGTCACCCCATTTCCCAGAGTTTATCTCAGGCCACAAGTCCTCTTTTTTCTCATGTGATAATTATTATTAAAGAGAATTTTCTGTGTTTGTACTTCTTGTCTTGAGGTTTTATCCTGTTGTGTCTGACCCTTGCTTTTCAATAAAGAGGCATCTCCCAGGTGCTGTGCTTGAAGACTGGGCTCTTCCTCCAACGGTGTTGCCAAGGTGTCCATGGAATTGGCCTGTTAAGGAGTTTTCCTCTTGTGTTCTCCCTGTGATTGGGGTTAAGCTTTACGGTATTATTGGGTTCCACTGGACAGAATGTTCTGGAGTTAAAAGCTCTCTCCTTGGTGTCCAGTGGCAGGGGAGATGCTCCATGACCTCCCCATTATCTCCTCAGCTTTCTTCATGTACGACAGGACTGATGTCACTTACATGTCTCTCTCAAAAATTGATTTGGAGGGGTGAGGAGAAGATGGGGACTCGCCATGTGGCCAGGGCTGGGAGTGAATGAAGACTCAGAAGGTGAAAGACCCTGAAAGGTGATGTCCCCCAAAAATAAAGCACTGAATCACGGTATCAACAAAGAAGGACTCTGCAGTATCATGGGACTCAGTGGGGACCCAGCAGCCAGAGGGGAGGGAGACAGGAGAGATGCGGGAGCTGCCTGAGGAGGCCCAGGGCTCTCTTGCTGTTCTGGGGAGCGGGGCTGGTGGGGGCAGAGAAGAGGTCAAATGCAGTTGGGGTTGAGGATCACCTCCAGTAGGACTACAGTACAGCCTGGGAGTGACTGGCCTCTGTTTCCCTGTGTCGTTGCAGCAGCATCCCTGGGGCTGATGGGCAGGATGAGACCCTTCTCTGCCTCCCAGGAGCTGCTGTGCCCTTCAGAGGGGCTGGGGCTGTGGCTGAATGGCCAGAGCTCTGCAGCACCCTGTGGTAGGCAATGCCATGTGGCAAGCCTAGATTGGGCTACTCTACTGGGCTGTGCTGGGCTGGGCTGTTGTATAGGGCAGGGGAGGTGGGAAGAGCTGGGGAGAGGCTGGGCTGGTCTGGACTGGAAAGAGCCCAGGAGAGGAAAAGGCCGGTGTAGAGCTAAGGTGTGAGAGTGTGCAGGGTGGGGGCACCCAGCAGGGTGCTCACAGTGCAGAGTCAGGTGTCATGGTGAAGGAAGCAAGGTACCAAAGGTGCCAAAGAGGGGGGCCCAGTCTGTGCCATGTTCCCTGGACACCCTGTGGAAGCTGCCCTGGGAAAACTGTCCCAGATGAGTCCCACACACCGGCCATTTCCATGTCTGGTCATATACCCCAGGCCTTAGGAGGGACTTCAGCTGCATGGTCACCTCTGTCCTCCTCTGGGGCTCAGTGATACCCAACTGCACCACCAGTATTAATAAAAAGGGAACCAGTTTGCTACTGACATTTATTACACACAAGTCCCACAGCTCTTGCCACTGCTCGTCTCTCAGCCAAGCCTTTTCTCAGACAGCTCCAGCTACATCAGGTGCTTATGGCTTTTCTCAACAAATATTGAAAAAGTCCATTGATTGAGATTGCAGCAACTGGCCTGGGTCCTTGCTCCAGTTTTTATTCTGAGGAATTTCTCAAAAACGCATCCTTCTCATCATCTCCTTGTCCATAATATGCTCCAGGTCTCCACTGTCCTTCTGGCCTCTGCAGGACTTGCTCCAGTCTGTCAGGGTCTTTCTTGTGCTGGGGAGCTCCAAAGTGGATGAAGCAGTCCAGATGCCGTCCTGTGATGGATTAACCTTGGCCAGCAGCCAGCCAGACACCCGGCTGTCAGACAACCCCAACAGGACAAAGGCAGAAAATAAATCAGAAAGCACATGGATCACGATAAAGTAAAGGAGATCAGTTACCAATTACTGTCACTGGCAAAGACGTGTTGACTTGCCGAGGATGAGTTTAGTTTATTGCCAATTCAAAAAGATTTGGATTGTGAGAAACAATGACAAAAACATTAAAGACCATTCTCCTCGCACTTTCACTCAGGCTCAAATTACTCATTTGCTCCCAATTCACCTAATGACCCCAGCCCCAAGAGGAGCAGCGGGGATGGTGAAGAGGGGGTTAACAGTCACTAAAGAGCAGCTCTGCCACTCTTTCCTCCTCACACTTCTCCCCTGCTCCAGCTTGGGTACTCCCCATGGGATCCCACCATATTTGCAGTACAAGGCGATGTGTTGTTCATTTCTTTCTGTCTTACTTTTCTCCTTTACACTCAGAGAATAACAGAACGGTTGAGACTGGAGGGGGCCTCTGGAGATCATCTGCTTCAACCCCCAGCTGAGGCAGGGTCAGCTAGAGCAGCTTGCTCAGGACGTTGTCTAGGTGGGTTTGCAATGTCTCCAGGGATGGACACTCCACAACCTCTCTGGGCAACCTGTTCCAGTGCTTCACAGTCAAAAAGTCTTTTCTTGGGTTCAGATGGAATTGTATATGCATCAATAAGATGCCTCCAAGCCTTCTTTTTTTTGCAGACTGAAGAGTCCCACATCTCTCAGCCTTTCCTCCTATGAAAGATGCTGCAGTCCCTTAAGCCAGCTTTGTGGCCCTTTGCTGGACTTGCTTTAGTAGATCAACCACTTTGCTGCACTGGGAAGCCCAGCCCTGGCCACAGCACTCCAGATGTGGCCTCGCCAGTGCTGGCAGGAGGTGAAGGATTACCTCCCTCCATCCGCCAGCAATAGTTGCACATGGAGTGATGCACTTCATTCTTAAGAGAGAGCAAAAATATACTTTCTTGATATAAAACAGTGAGTTAACAAGGTTCAATGGTAAAGGCGACAGTGGTTTCACAACATTCGATGGCAAGGTACACTTGAGTATTTACTGCATAGAAGACAGGACAAAAGTGTCAGGGAGACCCTCCCGTTGAGTCATGAGGTTCAGAAATGACCCCCTTTATTTCTAAACTCCTCCTCAGAGAGGATCTAGGTACGGCTGGATCCAGTCGTAGTCCCAGACTTGGTCAATGGTTTCTGTCTAAAGGATTAGATGTGCACAGTCAGTACTTTATATCACTTAGCTAAGATTGCAAAGTTTAGCATGCTATTAGTCACTTCCCGAGGATCTGTTGCAGCAAGGAATCTCTCAGCCTCCTGAGGAGTAACCTTGAGAGGCGTCCCTGCTCAAGGGGAGATCTGGGCATGGAGCCTGCTGTTGTGCAGGAGAGCTCCAAGGGCTCTTGGGCTGCTCCATATTTATGGGGCTAAGATGATTGACTCATAGTCGTATTTGCCTACCAACCTTGGCTATAGCCCTTGGCTATTGTGTTATCTGTCTCCCGAGTCCAGTTTGAGCCAGATGCAGCCATCACGACCAGAGGCATCCGTTGCGACTGCCACTGGTGCTTATCGCTTGAGCAGGGTTACGGGAGACAACGGGCAGGTTGGGGGGCGGGGGGGTGCACACTTTCACAGGGTGACATGTTTTTGTGAATTCAGATTTGTCTCTTGAGGAAACTGCCCTGCGTTTTTCACTTGGCTAATCAAAATGCTTTTGTCACATGTTTTCTGACCTGCTGGTCTCATCAATTTGACATCAGAGTTTAAGAAGACTTCTCAAAGGGAGTTAGCGAGAGCTGGAGAGACACAGTCAGCATCCTCAGCCCTCTGCCTGGAAGAGGATAGTCCTTCCCCATGTCAAACTGAGGTTCTTAAACATCTTTCAGCTGAGTCTCTTCTTCATCAGAAGCAACCTGCTACTGCAGTGCTGCTTGCTTGTAGCTCCCATGCTTCAAGTGTGCCCAGCAAGAAGCCTTTATGCTCTGGAAGGTGGGAAATGCAAAGGGAAGGCTCCATTCCCCAGGCAGCCAGAGCATTGCTCTGCTCCTGCGAGGGCTTGCAGGGTACTGGGAAGCAGTTCAAATGTCCCATGGATGCATCAGTGTCAGTGGTTTCATCGGCAGATGTGTTACTTCTGATGGGATTCACCCTTCATCATGATGTAAAAATGAATGATTCGGATCGAAGATATTCTCCCGGATCTTTGTGTGTGGACACAGCGTCAGGGGATGAGCTCTTACATGTGAGGAGAGCTGGGATTAATCTCTCTCACTAAGGCCTCAGAATCAAGTCATGCCTTGCCTTGCTTTGTTTTGATTGCCTCTCCTTGCCTAACCTCGCCTTGCTTTGTCTTCCCCTTTTTCATCCCTTCCCTCCTTTTCATCCTATTTCTTCTTCATGGTCTTACATTAAATGCAGGTCTTACAAGATCTGGACAAAGAACATAAGCAAGGCTGTTCTTAAAGGGGCTACTATTTATCCCTTTTCTTCCTTTTTTCTCGTCTATCCCCAGGGATTCTATTCAGTCAAATCACCTCTAAAAAAGGAAGTCAAGTTTCTTTTATCTACATGACAAACCCCAGTCATTCAGGCTCAAGGATTCTGTTCTCCCCTCTCTTTACAAACCTCGCTGCAGTAAGCAACCCATGTTAGATTTCCAAAGAGTCATGCAGATGAATGGCCTGCAGGTCAAGCTCGCCTACTCCTGCAATCATGTTTATGCTGATGTTAGTAGTCTTTCTCTAGGCTTGAAGCGTGTGTGATGGTGGACGGGCCATCAGCATCCTCTAAGAGCCTGTTGTGTGGATCGTTCTGTATAGGGAAAATGCCCCAAAGAAGAGGGGTGGAGAATCACACCGTTGGATCGGGATTCATTCTTCTGGGACTTTTTCTGACCCCTCCAGCCTGCAGGGCCTGTGCTCTCCAGTATTCCTGCTCATCTACCTCGTGGTCCTCACAGGGAACAGCCTGATTGCACTCACCACAGTGGACTCAAGCCTCCACAGCCCCATGGATTTCTTCCTGCGGAGCTTGTCCTTGCTGGAGATCTGCTATGCGTCAGTCACTCTTCCAAAAAAGCTGGTGGGTTTCCTGATGCAAGATGGCAGGATCTCCTGGTTTTGTTGGGCAGCATCAAATGCCTTCTCCTGGCTCCCCTGGCCTATGACCGCTACAAACCCATATGTGCCCTCCTGCACTATACCCTCATCATGAGCAGGGGTCTCTGCATCAGCCTGGTGGTGGGGTCGTGGGGTACCACATACCCCACGTAGCAGTGCAAGTGCAAGTAGGACAGACCGACCAGGTGTTCACTTTGCCCTTCTGTGCATCCCATGACCTTCATCACTTTTTCTGTGATGTCCCCCCTCTGCTGGAACTGGCCTGTGCAGACACTTCCTGGAACCAAGTGATGCTGTACACCATCATCCTGCTATTTGCAATCCTTCCTTTCTCCTTAATAGTTCTTTCTTACATTAAAAGTATCAGGCCAGTTCTGAAAATACCTTCAGTTAAGGGCAGACACAAAGCCTTTTCCACCTGCTCTTCACACCTCGGGGTGGTGACGCTCTTCTATGGCTCAGCCACAGTCGTCTACTTAAATCGACATTCAAGGCATTCTGTAGACACCGACAAATGGATTTGATGGGTGGACTGTTTGGTGGGTGAGGAATTGGTTGGATGGTCACGTCCAGAGCATAGTGGTCAACAGCTCAATGTCCAGATGGAGAGCGATGACAAGTGGTGTCCCTCAGGGGTCTGTATTGGGACCACTACTGTTTAATATCTTCATCAATGACATAGACAGTGGGATTGAGTGCACCCTTAGCACGTTTGCACCTGATACCAAGCTGAGTGGTGTGGTTGACATGCCCGTGGGGTGGGATGCCATCCAGAGGGACGTGGACAAGCTTGAGAAATGGGCCCAGGTGAACCTCATGAGGGTCCTGCACCCAGGCCTGGGCAACCCCCACTCTCCGTACAGGATGGGGGATGAAGGGATTGAAAACTGCCCTTCAGAGAAGGACTTGGGGGTACCGGTGGATGAAAAGCTGGACATGAGCCAGCAATGTGCTCGCGCAGCCCAGAAGGCCAACCATATCCTAGGCTGCATCAAAAGAAGCGTGGCCAGCAGGTTGAGGGAGGTGATTCTGCCCCTCTACTCTGCTCCGGTGAGACCTGACCTGGAGTACTGCGTCCAGCTCTGGAGCCCTCGGCACAGGAAAGACATGGACCTGTTGGAGTGGGTCCGGAGGATGGCCACAGAAATGATCAGAGGGCTTGAACACCTCTGCTATGAGGAAAGGCTGAGAGAGTAGGGGTTGTTCAGCCTGGCGGAGAAAAGGCTGCGGCGAGACCTCCTTGCAGCATTTCAGTACTCAGATGGGGGCTTATAAGAAAGATTGGGACAGACTTTTTAGCAGGGCCTGTGGTGATAGGACAAGGCGTAATGGTTTTCAGCTAAAGAGGGCAGATTCAGACTGGATATAAGGAAGAAATTTTTTTACCATGAGGGTGGTGAAACAATGAACCAGGTTGCCCAGAGAGGTGGCAGATGCCCCATCCCTGGAAACATTCAAGGTCAGGCTGGATGGGGCTCTGAGCAACCTGATCTACCTGAAGGTGTCCCTGCTCACTGCAGGAGGGGTTGGACTAGAGGACCTTTAAAGGTCCCTTCCAACCCAAACCATTCTAGGAGTCTACGATTCCATGATTCGATGATAAGAAAGTATGGTGCTGGGATATCTTAGGTGATTAAGGAGCAGTAGCTTTGAATGGAGCTGGACGTGTTGCTCAGGGCTTCAGAGGTTCGGCAAATCCCCAGCAAACCACAGCTTTGTGTTGGAAGGAGAAGGCAGGGAGGGCAAAAAGAGATTCATAAAGCCTGGGAAATCCCAGGGTCAGAGCGAGGTGGGGAAGCAGCAGGGTGGCCAAAGTCTGCAGGAGAACTGCCGCAGGCGTGGGAGAGCATGGGCCAGCCTGTGGTGGGGATGAGGGAGGGCCTTGGTGGGGCTGGGACTTCCCCACCACAACCAAGATCTCTGTCCTCTCAGCTCTCAATGCTGTCACTGCCACCAAGAGCCATGAGGGGACACCATGGCCTTACAGCCCCATGGCCTGGTTGCCTCCTCATCCCCCACAGAGTTCAGGCAGTCCAAGGGTCGTCCTGCTCTTGTCATCGCACACCCCCACATCGCACTGCTCCATGAAGAGCCCTGAGCCACGCATGAGGAGCAGGATCTCCCTTCCACGTCCCAGGGATGGGAGCTTGCCCGTCCTTCTTGATGAGACACACCAAGGGCTCACGTATGTCCTGGTTTTGGCTGGGATAGAGTTAATCTTCTTCCTAGTAGCTCCTATAGTGCTGTATTTTGGATTTTAGTATGAGAATAATGTTGATAACACGCTGATGTTTTAGGTGTTGCTAAGCGGTGTTTACACTGGTCAAGGACTTTTCAGCTCCCCATGCTCTGCTGGGTGCACAAGAAACTGGGAGGGGGCACAGCCAGGACAGTTGATCCAAACCAACCGAAGGGCTATTCCATACCATATGACGTCATGCTCAGTATAGAAACTGGGGGGCGTTGGCCGGGGAGTGGCGATCGCTGCTCAGGACTGGCTGGGCGTCGGTCGGTGGGTGGTGAGCGGTTGCATCACTTATTATTTTTTTCCCCTGGGTTTTGTTCCTCTCTCTCTCTTTTGATGTTTGCCTTTTCATTACAATTTATTATTATTATTGATATATATATTTTTTCTTTCTCCCAATTATTGAACTGCGCTTGTCTCGACCCACGAGTTTTCCTCATTTTGCCCTTCTGATTCTCTCCCCAGTCCCACCGGGGAGGGAGGGTGAGCGAGCGGCTGGGTGGTGCTTGGCTGCCGACTGGGGCTCAACCGTGACAAAGTGGCATCAGAGCCACCTGCACGGTGCCTTTGTCACCTGTAACCAGTGCTGACCCCTTTGCAGTTCAAGGCAGCCCCCAGGGAGGGGTACCGCCGCCCGTGCTTCCCTTCATGGCTTCATCGGTGATGGCCCTCAGGGGGCCACTGACACCCTCAGAACCTTGGAGATTTTAATCAAATTTTAAACACTTCTTCAGCAGCTTGTTCAATCTTCCTTCGGTACCTGCAGTTCAGGAACTTGGCACCAGAGGGCTCAGGGAAATGCAAATGCCCGAACACGCCATGGCTCTCTGCAGCTTCCTTTAATTCCTCCATTCTTCTGCGGTTCATGAGAGAGATGTCAGGAGTAGAGTCTAAAAGACAAGATTTGAAGACGAAATAACACTTGAAAAAGGGTTATGCTTTTCCCACTTGTCTTTTATTTTCCTGCTGACAGAATAAACAATATCACCAATCTCCACTTCATATTGATCCAGAGTCTCTCATGATGAAGTATGAATACGTCGGACAAGCAAGACCCTTTCTGGCAGACGCTGCAGAGACACTCTTCATCCCACCACCCCCATCACCCCCCACTCTGCCATTTCTCTGCCCGCTCACCGCAGACTTACGTCACTCATGTTAAAATCGAAGCTTTTCCCACTCCGTTTGGAGCTGAATGTCTCAGCATCGATTCCCATCTGCTTTCTTTGGAGAAGTGGCTGCAGACAGCCACAGCATTTCTCTTCATTAACAAAAACAAAAACACAACTAAAAGGGAAAAGAGTAGTTCGGGAAAGAATAAATGACATTCCTCAGCTGTCTATCAAGTTCAAGTTGCCTCCATTCAATTCCACTTCTACTTTTGAGTGGAAAATCTTCCCTGAGGTTAGTAGGAAAGGACAGAGAGAAAGGCGAGGAAGGAGTTGGCCGAAGAGACGGTCAGGCGACAGGAGCAGCAGCTTGAAACTGCCTGAAGCTCAAAGCAGCACCCGGGTACTTGGGAGGGGTCTGAGTGAATGGAGAGTAATGGGAGGAGGAAACTGGAAGGACACTGGAAAATGCATATGTGCCGAGAGTCTGCTGAGAAGATGACGGGAGAAACGGTCAGTTTAATCAGGACATGTGGAAATACCTAAAAGATTCGTGAGATTCACTAGACTCCATAGTGGAGAGAGTAGTGGTCAAGCAAGTGCTGGGAAGATCAAGGTTTCTTCTCCTGAGAGCAGCACCCGTCCGGGAAAGTTTCATGATGGCAACACAGGAAAACATGATTTCTCTACTAAAAGTATTGCAACATTTCAGCTGATGAAAATGTTCCCGCACTATGTAAATGTGGAGAAAATTGCCTCATCTTTGCAGGCCGAGCTCAGTTCCTGACCAGAAGCCTCCAGTGCCACTTGAGGAGGTCCTGGTGTGCCTGACAGACTCACCAGGGACTGGTGGTGACCACAAGGGGCCGTGGGAGACCGGGACCCTCCCATTGAAACTGCAGAGGGAGGGGACACCAGGCATCGGTGCTCCTCTAACTCAATCCACCCTGATTGCCAAAACTGTTCTTAAAAAAAAAAAAAACAAACAGAAAAAGAAAAGAAAAAAACCCAAACGCAAACCAAACAGGCCCTCCTGCCCCACCATAGGACAAATATTTTGAAAGAAATCAAGAGGGAGTATAAGAGCATAAGGAAGTTTAAAATATGAAAAGTGCAATAATAGCTATCTTTTGCTTTATTTTTTTAATATTTCTTTTCTTTTTCTATTTGCTTAGTTTCCAGTTCACCACGTCCCTCCAGGCCCAACCAGCCCATCATTCCTATACCCATCAACTTAGTCAACCATGCAGAATGCGCTGTCCTAACTCGTGATCCCAGAGGACGTGCTAAGGGACACACTCTCAACCAAACTGGGGCTAAGCAGCCTTTAGTTTCCCAGCTCATCTTCTGGGACTTCTTGAAAGATGCTCGCAACATTTGCTTTTCGTCAGTCTTCAGAAAGTTCCCCTGATCTCCCTGACCTTTCAGAGATGATGATGAGTGACACCACTGTGACACTGGCCTGCTCTCTCATCACCCGTGGAGGCAGCCCCTCTGGTGCCCTCAACTGTTCAGGGCTGAGTTTGCTCAAGTAACCCCTGACCCGACCCCCTTCCGCTGCTGGTTGTTGTCCTTGGGTTCTGCCGCCAGGTACAAAGGCCTTGAAGACCTTGCTGGGAAAGACTGAGACCAAGAGGACACAGAGGATGTCAGACCTCTCTGCATCGACCCTCCCTGAATTCAGAAGTGGCCCCGCATTGTCCGTGTTTATTTTTTTACTCTTACTGAAGTAGCAGCACCTTAATGGTCCCCTTGGACTCCCTTGCAAGGGTCATCTCTAGGGAAGCTGTGGGGTTCCTAAAGCCATTCCTATTTCTGAATTCCTCCACCTGAAGTGAGTCTCTGCATCCACCTCCTGGATGCTTCCATTAACCATGGAGCTTCCTCATGAGTTCCCTCTTCACCCAAGCTGCTCTTGTGAGCTATGCACTCACCACTGCTCTTCGTGGGCGATTCTGTCATTAAAGACAAGCTGTACTGAGTTGTGCTGCCCTTCACTGCTGTCCACGGGATCGCCACTAAAATCCCCCTGAATAGGCCCAAGTCTTCCCCTCTGAGGTCTGACACCTGCACTCTGCTCCTCTCCTTCCTCATTCTGCTCAGGAGCTGGACCCCCCTCTTTCATGGTCACCACAGCCAAGGATGACACTGGTTTTCACATCCCTGACGAGCCCTTCATGGTTTGCAAGGACCTGATGCAGGTGAGCATTATCTATGTTGATCCAGCTGGTGACTTTCCTAAGAAATTGCTCCCAGCTCCTCCACAAACCCCTTGGTCTATTTTGATAGTGCTGGGTTCCCCCTCCAATGAACGTCAGGGCAATTAACGTCCCCAGAAAGAGCCCCAGCTCACTCATCTGGAGACTTCCTTGACTTGCTTAAATAAGATCTTGTCCACCTCCTCCCCTTGATTGCAGGTTCTTGATCTCCCACCACCAGGTCGCCCTACCTGGCCCCTCCTCTGATCCTCACCCTCAAGGGCTCACCCAACCTCCTGACTCTCCCAGCAAGGAGCTCCATACATCCAAGCAGCTCCTTCACACAGAAAGTCTTCCTCTTCTGATGCTCCCAGCCTGTGTCTCGTGAAGAACCTTTATCCATCCATTGCAGCACGCGAGCTGTGTGAGGCATCCCACTGTGCCTCAGAAGTTGTTCCATCAATGTCACAGCTTGTGACAGACCATGGAGGTTCAGCTCCTCCTGTCTGTTCCCAGGCAGAGGACAGTGTTGCACACCTGGGCTGCAGCCCCTGAGCTGTGGCTCCAGGGCCATGCTCAGACTTGTCATGGTGAACAGTGGTACCAAGCACCCAAGAGTCCTTGTACACAAAAGCTTTGCTTCATGGCAGAGACATGCTGGAGCGGAAGGCAGATGGTGTTGTAAGAAAGAAATGAGGGCCTCAAGAAGAGAGCAATCCCTGCTGTGCCCAAGGTGAGAGAGAAACAGGGCTGGGCTGTGCAGCCCTGGCAGGAGAGGGCATTGCTGTGGGGGGTCTCTGGAGCCCTGCAGGGCCTTTGGTGGAGAGAAGCACTGATCTCCTGGAAGGACAAGGTGCTGCTGAAAGTGTCCTTGGGTGTGGACATCCCCTGATCTAGTCACACTCTGAATTCCTTGGACTCTTTGAAGACCTTATCTTCAAGAGGGTAAGTCAAGGATGGGGGAGAAGAGAACCAGAAGAAGCTGAGAACGTAGGCCCACAAGTGCAGACCCCAGTGCAATGTGCTTCTTATTCATGCAGTGCCTTGCATCTCTGGATAGAGATGGGACAGACCTGGCCTCAGGGCAGGGGTGGGAATCAGTCGCTTTCACCCAAGCACCCAAGCACCCAAGCACCCAAGCACCCATCTGAGATGCCGCCTGGAGTGTCTGTCGTGCACCCGCTCTGGGTGGACATGGCTTTCCTGTAGGTCCTGTGCTGTCCCTGCCAGCCACAGGCAGTTTGGGTGGAGAGCCTTGGCCTCTCGCATGGCACTACAGGCCTGTATTTGGGCATTCAATGAGCAGCTGCCCTGCGTTAGGTTAGGCTAGGTGGGGATGTGTGAGACAGCTCTCGTTACAGACAACGGACAGCTAGTAAATGCAGCTAAAGGAGGGGAGAAAGAGAAAGACTTCACTCTCCCTCTGGCCCATAACTGCATTGGTCAGCTGAACACCTCTAGAGGCGGCCCTGAACAGCGTGGGTAGGGACAGGTGGTGATGTCCTAAATGTGGGCAATTGCCGTCATTTCAGCGGGCTTCCTCACCAGGCTGCAGGATGATGCCCCCAGAAGTTTCCCACACCAGGTGTTTGTGTGTGAACTCCTGGTCTCCATCTCCATCACTGACCATGGGACCATAGACAAGGGGTGCAGGTGCCTGTTTTTAACAGGCGCCATTACTGAAGCAGGAGGCATCTCACCTCCTGTGGGTTTGTGGCAGGCATGGGAGGGAGCTGAGGTCCCTTCCAGCCCCAGGACTGCAAATCCAGGATGAGATGCCTCCATGGACTCAGCTGATTCCCTTCCCTGCGCATGGGCAAAGGAGATCCCTGCCTGCCAGTGTCCAGGTGTCCTCTCCAATGCTGGGACAAGGAAGGGCGATTCTCAGACCTAAGTGTGTCTCTGAGAGGAGAAAGGGCACTGCTGGAAAGAAACGTCTCTGCAGAGGTGAGACAGGCACCATGGGTGATTACTTGAGTGTCTTTGCAAGTAGGTTCCTGGAGAGCCCCAGGGACACCTGGAGGGAGGGCAGGGTGGGGTGGGGGGCAGAGAAAGTGAGGTCTTGGGCAGGTCCTGTACTGCTGGGCTGAGACAGGCTCCTGGGAGGGAGGGAGCTGGTGGTAAGCAGGCAGCACTGCAGAGAGACAGCTCTGCCAAGGGGCAACTCCTCTGCAAAGCGCAGCAGGGCTCTGGGAAAAGGAGTAGGGCAGAGAGAGACTGAAGGCAGTCTGGAGTGGGAGGACAGAGGAGAGCTCAAAGGGAAGGAATCGTGACAGCCCCTGACACGGTAAGTCTCTTGGTGCAGGGCAATGCAGCTGCGGTTCCTGGAAGGCTCTCCTAAAGCTATCACAGCCTACAGCCTCCGAGATCTGTGCGGAGGAGTGCCAGTGCAGGGGCTCCTGTTAGACAAGTGTGAAGGGGTGAAGGCAGGGTGTGCAGCCAGAGCTGCCCAGGGCATTTCAGAGGGGACTTTTCCAGAGGAAGATCAAGGCAGGGGGTACCTTAAAAGGTAAAGATCATTCCTGAGTTTATGCTTTCCATTTCCTGCTGCTGCAGGGAAACAGGAAAAGGCGCTGCTGTGTTTGGAGAGGGAGACTGAGAGTCCTGAGCTGCTGCACTGGGAGATCAGTAGGTCTGGTAGGAGCCAAGGAAAGAGCTTTCACCCACTCCTCTACCTCCAGAGAGCACCAGCATCACCTCTGTTGTCCTCATCAGGGTTTGTCTGACCTGCTCCTTACTGCCTGCAAACGGGGAGTTCCTCTCGAGAGTGCCTGAAACTGGGAGGTTTCTTCAGGTCAGGGCTGAGCAGACAGTAGTTGGTGCTGGGGTCTGTGATCCCTGACAGGGAAAACTTGAGGGCAGAGAAACATTTCCCAGCAGGGATAGCTGCAGGCAGCAGGCACGTGGGCAGAGAGCTATAGGAAACTCCAAGCAGCAATGTCCAAACTAGTTGATCCAAACTGGCCAAATGGCTATTCCATACCATATGACGTCATGCTCATACTGACGTCATACATACACTGGGGGGAGTTGGCCGGGGGTAGCGATCACTGCTCGGGAACTGGCTGGGCGTTGGTCGGTGTGTGGTGAGCGGTTGTGTCACTGGTTTTTTATTTCCCTGGGCTTTTGTTCCTCTCTTGCTCGCTAGTTGTTTTCCTTCTCATTACAATTTATTATTATTAATTTTTTTTGTTGTTGTTCCAATTCTTAAACTGTTCTTATCTCAACCCACAAGTTTTCTTACTTTTCCTCTTCCGATTCTCTCCCCCATCCCACCGAGGGGGGAGGGTGAGCGAGTGGCTGTGTGGTACTTAATTGCCGACTGGGGCTAAACCACGACACTGCTCTTGGGGTCCCTGGCAATAAGAGTGGTGGTGTGGCACAAGGGGTGGGGGTGTTGGGTGCCTGCTCTGATGCTGCCCTGGAGGGTGCTGCCCTGGAGGTGTTTCCATGGGACCAAGGTGCCCAAGGCCTCTCTTCCTTTTCCAGGCTCGAGACACTGCAGTCAGTGGCTGGGCAATGAGACACTGCTTCCCTTAGCAGACATCACCTTAAGACACCAGGTTCTGCTGGACAGGGAGTGCTGGGGGGCTGTGAGCATCAGCCCAGAAGGGCATAGCTCTCCTGTAGGACCTTGGTGATGTCTGAGTGCACCTGATCTGCCCATGTGGATCAGCATCCTTGTCCTGGCCTCTTCATCCTGCGTGGCATAGCTGTGCTGGAAAGGAGAGGTGTTTTGAAATCTGCACCTTGAACTGGTCCCCTCTGCTCCCAGTCCAGTCCAGTTGCTTTTTGAGAACAACCTCTGTGTGTAGTCCTCCTCCAGCAGAGAGCGGTGCAAGCACAGAGCAGCTGGGCACCAGGCTGATGGACAGAGCAGCCGCCTGGATGGGAGCACTGACGCAGCTTTACACTGAGAGCAACGGGGCAACGGGGGAATTTGAGCCTTTCCAAGAACATTTCCGAGGTGGGATGGGGGTCTCTGAATACTAACACACACTGTAACAAGACATATTTGCTGCACCTCGTCTCCCACCTTCCTTTGTGGAAGAAAGCGTCCTTCTGAGCTTTTTACCCCCCGCTATAGTGCAGCCCAGGGATCCCCTCCCCAGGACCCCTCCCTCCAAACACACTGGGTGTTGCTGCCTCCATGTGTCATTGCTGTAAAGCAGGGCTGACCCTTAAGGAGCCCATGGGTAGAGGGCACTGCTCTGCACAGCACACTCAGCCACCACAAACCAGAGCTGAAGCCTCGGAGATGCATAACAGTCCCCCAGGAAAGAGAAGCACCCTTAGGTATTTCACAGTGAAGGAATGGAATTTTGCTCAGAGAAGCTTGTCTGAATTTTTCTGTTTTGTCTCTTTTGACAGTTTCCATGCCCAGAACAGGCAGATGTCCAACTGCAGCTCCATCACTGAGTTCCTCCTCCTGGCATTCACAGACACACGGGAGCTGCAGCTCTTGCACTTCTGGCTCTTCCTGGGCATCTACCTAGCTGCCCTCCTGGGCAACGGCCTCATCATCACCGCCATAGCCTGTGACCACCGCCTCCACACCCCCATGTACTTCTTCCTGCTCAACCTCTCCCTCCTCGACCTGGGCTCCATCTCCACCACTCTCCCCAAAGCCATGGCCAATTCTCTGTGGGGCAACAGGGCCATCTCCTACTTGGGATGTGCTGCACAAGTCTTTTGCTTTGTCTTCTTGATTGGAGGAGAGTATTGTCTTCTCACTGTCATGGCCTACGACCGCTACGTTGCCATCTGCAAACCCCTGCACTACGGGACCCTCCTGGGCAGCAGAGCTTGTGTCCACATGGCAGCAGCTGCCTGGGGCAGTGGTGTCCTCTATGCTGTCCTGCACACTGCCAATACATTTTTCATACCATGCTGCAAGGGCAATGCCCTGGACCAGTTCTTCTGTGAAATCCCCCAGATACTCATGCTCTCCTGCTCAGATGCCTACCTCAGGGAAGTTGGGCTTATTGTCGTTAGTGCCTGTTTAGTCTTTGGATGTTTTGTTTTCATTGTGCTGTCCTATGTGCAGATCATCAGGACCGTGCTGAGGATCCCCTCTGAGCAGGGACGGCACAAAGCCTTTTCCACGTGCCTCCCTCACATGGCCGTGGTCTCCCTGTTTGTCAGCACTGGCATATTTGCGTCCTTGAAGCCCCGCTCCATCTCCTCCCCATCCCTGGACATAGTTGTGTCATTTCTGTACTCGGTGGTGCCTCCAGCAGTGAACCCCCTCATCTACAGCATGAGGAACCAGGAGCTCAAGGATGCCCTATGGAATCTGGCCCAAGGGACGCTGTTTCACCGACAATAACCTGCCTTCATTTCTCTGCACATTTCCCAGAACTTCTCTTAGGCCAGGAGTCTGCTTTTCCCTCTTGTGATAATCCTGCTTATAGATAATTTTCTGTGTTTATACTCCATGCCCTGAGGTTTGATCCTGTTGTGTCTGACCCTTGCACAACACTGTGTGAAATGTGGGATGCCCAATAGCAGCTCTTGAATAAAAAGGCATCTCCCAGGTGCAGTGCCTGAAGGCTGGGCTTGGCCTCCAAAGTTGCTGCCAGGAAAATGGCTGAGGAATTGGTCTTTAAAAGTGTCTGTTCTCCATGTGTTCTCAATGTTTGGGACTTAACCTCATGATACCATTGAGTTCCACCAGACCAAATGTTCTGGATTTAAAAGCACTCTTCTTGGTGTCCAGTGGCCGGGGACACACTCCATGAGCTCCCCATTATCTCCTTAGGTTTCTTCATGTATGACAGGACTGATAGCATATACAAGTCTCTCTTAAAAATGAATTTGGAGGGGTGAGGAGCAGAGAGGCTGGGGACTCATCACGTGCCCTGGGTTTGGAATGAATGGAGAGTTAGAAGGTGGAACACCTTCAGTTAAGTCCACCAAAGTAAAGCACTAAATCAATTTACCCATGAACAAGGACTCTGCAGTGCCATGGGAGTCAGTGGGGACTCAGCAGGCAGAGGGATGGGGAGACTGGAGAGATGCAGGAGCTGCCTGAGGAACCCCAGCACGAGGACTATTGTGCTGTCCTGGGGAGTGGGGCTGGTGGGAGCAGCAGAGTGGGCAAATTCAGTCAGGACTGGGGATCACGTACAATATGAATTCAGGAGAGCCAGAGAGTGCCTAGCCTTCATTTCCTCATGCTCTCAGGGCCAGCACTATCCTTGGGGCTGATGGGAAGACTGAACCCCCCTCTCTGCCCTCCAGAGCTGCTGTGCCCTTCAGAAGGGTGGGGCCACGGGGTTAGTGCCCAGAGCTCTGTAGCACCTTGCAGAGTGCGCTGCTGTGGGACCAGCCCAGGTTGGGCTGCTCTGCTGGGCTTGGCTGGTGTGAGGGCAGGGATGGTGGTGAGAGCTGGGAAGAGGCTGGCTGGGATGGAAAGAGTCCAGGAGAGGAAAGCACCAGTGTAGAGCTAAGCTGTGAGAGTGTGCAGGGTGGGCGCACACAGCAGGGTGCTCACAGTAGACAATCAGGTGTCATGGTGAAGGAAGCAAGGCGGCAAATCTGCAAAAAAGAGGGGTCCAGTCTGTGCCATGTTCCCAGGACAGCCTGGGAAAGTTGTCCAGGGAAAACTATCCCAGATGAGTCCCACACTTTAGCCATTTCCGTGTCTGGTCATACACCCCAGCCCTGAGGAGAGAGGTTTGCTGCATGGTCACCTCTGTCCTCCTCTGGGGCTCAGTGCCATGCAACTCCACTGCCATTATTAATAAAAACGGAACCAGTTTGCTAATGACACTTGTTACACACAAGTCCCATAGCTCTTGCCACAGCTGGTCTCTCAGCCAAGCCCATTTTTAGACAGCTCCAGCTAGATCAGGTGCTCATGGCCTTGTCTCAACAAATATTGAAAATGTCCATTGATCAAGATCCTACCAACTGGCTTGTTTCCTTGCTCCAGTGTTTTATTCTGAAAGTTTCTCAAAAACCCAGCTCTCTCAGCCTCTCCTTGTCCATAATGTGCTCCAGCACTCAACCATCCTTCTGGCCTCTGCAGGACTCGCTCCAGTCTGTGTAGTGTCTTCCTTGTGCTGTGGAGCCCCACAGTGGACACAGCCGTCCTGATGTGGTCCTGTGCTGGGTTAAACTTGGCCAGCAGCCAGGCACCCACCCAGCTGCTCACTCACTCCTGCTGACTCAACAGGACAAAGGGAGAAAATAAATCAGAAAGCACATGGATCACGATAAAGTAAAGGAGATCAGTTACCAATTACTGTCACGGGCAAATGCGTGTTGACTTGCCGAGGATCAATTTAATTTGTTACCAATTAAAAAATATTTGGATTGTGAGAAACAATGACAAAAATATTAAAGACCCTTCTCCTCATACTATCTCCCAGGCTCAAATTCCTCCATTGCTCCCAAGTCATCTAATGACTCCAGTCCCAAGAGGAGCAGAGGGGATGGTGAAGAGGGGGTTAACAGTCAGTACAGAACATCTCTGCCACTTCTTCCTCCTCACACTTCTCCCCTGCTCCAGTGTTGGTCCTCTCCATGGGATCCCACCATATTTGTGGTCAAGGCGATGTGTTGTTCAATTCTTTCTGTCTTACTTTTCTCCTTTATACTCACAGAATCACGGAAATGTTGAGATTGGAAGGGACCTGTAGAAACCATCTTGTTCAGCACCCCAGCTGAGGCAGGTTCAGCTAGAGCAGGTTGCTCAGCACGTTGTCTAGGTCGCTTTGAATATGTGCATTTATGGAGACTCCACAAACTCTGTAGGCAACCTTTTCCGGTGTTTGACCACCTTCACAGCCAAAAAGTGTTTTCCTGGTTTCAGATGGGATTTTATATACATTAATAAGATCCTTCCAAACCTTTTCTTCTCCAGATTGAACAGTTCTATATCTGAGCTTTCCTCCTATGAAAGGTGCTGCAGTCCCTTAAGCCAGCTTTGTGGCCCTTTCCTAGACTTGCCTTAGCAGGTCAACAACTTTCGTGCACTGGGAAGCCCAGCACTGGACGCAGAGCTCCAGATGTGGCCTCAGCAGCGCTGAGAAGAGGGGAAGGATCACCTCCCTCCACCCGTCAGCAATGCTTTATTTAATGTAACATAGGAGGCTGTTGGCCTTTTCTGCAAGAGTGCACTGTTTGCTCATGCTCAGCTTGTTGTCCTCTTGCATCCAAGGGTTTCTCTGCAGAGCTGCTGTCTAGCCAGTTGTCACGTTTTAACGCCAGCTGGCAAGTAAGCACCACACAGCCGCTCACTCACTCCCCCCTGGTTGGATGGGGGAGAGAATCAGAAGAATAAAAGTGAGAAAACCCATGGGTTGAGATGAAGACCGTATAATAGGTAAAGCAAAACCTGTGCACTCAACTAAAGCAGAACAAGGAATTCATTCACTCCTTCCCGTCGGCAGGCAGCTGTTCAGCCATCTCCAGGAAAGCAGGGCTCCATCACACGTAATGGTTACTTGGGAAGACAAATGCCATCACTCCGAAAGTTCCCCCCTTCCTTCTTCTTCCCCCAGCTTTTAATTGCTGAGCATGATGTTACGTGGTCTGGAGTATCCCTTTGGTCAGTTGGGGTCAGCTGTCCCGGCTGTGTCCCCTGGCAACTTCTTGTGATCCCACAACCTACTTATTGGAGGGGTGGGGTGAGAAGCAGAAAAGCCCTTGACTCTGTGTAAGCACTGCTCAGCAATAACAAACACATCCCTATACTATCAACACTGTTTCTAGCACAAATCCAAACCATAGCCCCATCCTAGCTACTGTGAAGAAAAGTAACTCTACCCCAGACAAATCCAGCACACTGGTCAGCCCCCAGTATGATACCCACAGTGGGGCTGGATCACAGGCTGTCCTCCCCCAGGGACTTTCTCAGCAGCACCTTGTCCTTCGTGGAGATCGGCTTCACCTGTCACAGGCCCCACAGTGCTGCAGGGTCACCTGGGACAGCAAAGCCCTCTCCTGCCAGGGCTGCACACCCAGGCCTGTTTCTCTCTGGCCTTGGGGACTGCAGCTTTTGCTCTCTTTGTGGGAAACTCATTCCTCATTATGTTGCCACCTGACCTCCACTCCAGCATGGCTCTGCTGGGAAGCAAAGCCTTTCCACACAAGGGGTCCCATCTCTGGGTACCAGGTTTCCATGTGACAAGTCTGCCCTTGGCCCTGGTGCCACGTCTGAGGTGCTGCAGCCCAAATGGGCAGCAAAGCCCACAGCCTGGGCCACAGAGAGCAGGAGCCCCATGTGCCCTCACAGAGCTGTGCCATGAGTGGAATAAGAGCTGAGGTGGGGAAGGACAGCTCCCACAGCTTTTGTGGTAAAGGGGATAGACATCTTTAGAAGAGACCGACAGGGAAGATGAGAAGTGGGGGATGCCTTGTGTGGGCAGCTCAGATGTATGGAGGGTTGCTATGGGACACGTAACAGGTTAGATGGTGGCTTCTGTGTGGTTCAGCTTCTAAATAGACCACCCATTCTTCTGCTCACCTGGATCTGGTACTCCCAAAGGAGGAAGACCTGGTCAGAGAAGGGAAGACCAGTGTCAGCCTCGGCCGTAGCGACCATGAAATGTGGTCTCCCCGATCCGCAGGGACATGGGGAAGGAGAGTAGCAGAGAGCAGACCCTGGACATCAGGGAATGAGAATTTGGCCTATTGAGGGCACTGGCAGGTGGGGTTTCATATGGCAGTGTCAGGGCCCTGAGAGCATCCATAGGCCTTCATGGCCCTGAGCAGCATCAGCTGGGGCCTCCACCTGCATCTCTGTCCATGGGCCCAGGAGACCATTGAAGCTCAGGCCTCAGTTTCAGCCCCAGCTTGATCTATACTGTATGTATACTGGTCTTCAGATACAGCCATAGACACAGCCTTGCCTGTCCATGGACCCTGTTGATTCGCACTTGCAGAGTCACTCCCCAGCTTGATTATTTATGGGGGGTACAATGGAATGACACCATGGCCCTCCAAGTGCCAGACCCCAGCTGATTCACAGAGGCCTAGGGCCTTTCTGCTGCCTTTCTTCCCATCGCTTGGTCAGGTTTAGGGAGGAGAGGAAGGAAAAGCAGGTGAGGTTTCTGGGTGCCAGTGATTGCAATGGGGGAGCAGAGCCCTCACGTGTGAAATGATCTAAAGGCTATACTAGTTCAAAACTGTTGTGTTCAGCTCCTTTCTTGGAGGCCTTAAATCTTTGGCAGGAACCCAGAAATGTTGAGATCCCTCCACCTACCTCTCTTTTAGCAATTAAGTTGATCGTACCGCAGTCAGAAGCTTCCTTTCAATTCTGTTTCCAGCCTAAAGCACCCCATGGTCTGGAGATATGCCAGGAAACTTGCATGAGGAATCCCAGTCCTATGGAGAAGGATGTGCATGTTCCCAGGAATCTCAGGAGGCATGGTGTACTGATAGCTGTGTTCAGGGAGCTGGTCAAATGCCTCATCTCCATTTCTGTTCTGGTGGCCTAGATGCCTGGTTCATGTGTAAACTCTCTCTAGAGATGCTGACATTTACTGAGCAATCTGGTCTGACCTCAGAGATTGCTCTGCTTTTTGCTGGGCGTTGGATTTCAGACGTCCTGAGCTCCCTTTCTGCCTGAATTGCCCTACGAGCATATGACGTAGAGACCCTCACCTCCAGCTGAATCTCTTCTCATTGGGCACTTGGGCAAGGCCTACGCTCCTGGAAAGACTGATGGGAAAGAGACTGCTGCGGGTCTCTCGCCCAGCCTCCGGGCTGGCTGTGACTTTGCGGAGCCAAGAGGAGCTCCAAAGCAGGAGATCACAGCAATGCTCCTGCTAGTCCATGTTATTTTTCCTAAGGCTTAGCCTGAAGCTCCCAAGAGGCACTTTGTGGCTATTGCCCCTGTCATTTCATTGGCCACTGCAGAACAGAGCTTGGCTCTGTTATTGCTGCGTGGAGGTGTAGGCTCTTAACTAGGTTGCCCCATGCCTCCTTCAGCAGGCTAGAGAGGCCCACTTCCCTCACACTCTCCTCACAACTCATGCTTTAGCTCCCTAGCTCCATCTTGGCAGACCTCCTCTGGACCCTCTCCAGTTTCTCCACATTCCTTTTGAAATGGGAGGCCCAGTGGCTCATATGGCATCATCATGGTGATCGGGCCCCTCTCCTCAGGGCACTCCTTAGCTGGCCAGGTCTCTACCCATGCTCCTGCATGGAGTTGTGGTGCACCTCGTAGGTTGAGATAAAAACAGATAGTAGGTGGAAAAAAAAAAAAAAGATAAAACCAATCATAAACCAAAACCAACAGGCTACACAAAGGAAATCACTTCCCACCTCTCAGCAGCAGACTGATGCCCAGGCAGTCTCCCAGCAACAGACACCTTGAACAACAAAAATCTCCACCTCCTTCTTCCTGTGCTCCAGCTTTTATTGCTGGGCATGGCATCATATGGGATAGAATATCCCTCTGGTCACTTGGGGCAGCTGTCCTGGCTGTGTCCTCCCTACCGAAATCTTGCCCACCTCCAGTCTACTCACTGGGAGGGAGCGGAGTGAGAACCTGAGAAGGCCTTGATGCTGTGCAAACACTGCTCAGCAATAGCCAAAACACGGCTGTGTTACCAACACTGTTGTAGGCACAAATGCCAAACATGGCACCATGGGGGCTGCTACGACGGAAGTTAACCCTTCCCAGCCAGACCCAGTACACTTGAACTGGGAGTGCAGAAATGGACACAGTAGTGTACTGGTGGTCTAAGAAGTGATGAGCAGAGGGAGACAATCACTTCCCTCACTCCTTTGGCCAGGGTCCTCTTTATACACTCCAGGACACTGCTGGCCTTCTTTGCCACCAGGTGGCACTGGATCGTGTGGATCACTGCTGGAACGTGTTCTGCCTTCCCCAACACCACCAGTGCCTTTTCTGCAGAGCTGCTCCACAGCAAGGCAGTGCCGAGACTCTGCCACTGCAGAGTCTTAGTCTATCCCAGGCGCAGGATCTGGCCTTTGTGCTTCTTCTATTTCATGACAGTCCTGACAGGACAGTGCTTCTGCCTGTCAGGTTTCTCCTGAAGGCAATCCCAAGGCACAGGAATCGTCCTCCCAATTTAGTGCCCTCGACAAACTTGCTGAACCCTGCCTCCTCCGGGTCATGGATACAGGTGTTAAACTGCAAAGGGCCCAGGAGAGTCCTCTGTGCTGCCCCACAATGCCCCACTATGTCCCAGTCGCCTCCAGCTAGGGTATGACCCCTTCACCACTGCTCTCTCAGCCCCATCATACAACTGGTGCTTTACCCATGTGTTTGTCTATCCCTCCAGACTGTAATGGCCTAAGATGGGTACAAGAATATTGAGGGAGACCATGCCAGAAGTCTTGCTGCAGCAGAGGTAAATGACATCCACTCTTCTCCTGTCGTACACAAATGGAGTTACTTCATCATGAAACCAATCAGGTTGGCGAGGCATGATTTACCCTTGCAAAGTCCATGCTCATGCTCTTCTCTTTCACGTGCCCAGGAATGTCACCCACGAGGAGTCATTGAATGGATCACCCAAGCGAGGCTGTACAGCCTGTGGTTCCCTGGGTTGCACTGTTGGCCGTATTCAAAGATGAGTGCAACAGTGGTTTCTCCTCACTCACAAGACACCTCGACCAATTCCATGTCCTTTGAAAAGGAATACTCAAAGAAATACCAGTCTTGTCCTGTAACTTCATTACCACTCCTCTGCCTGTTATACTGGGTAGTTTCTGTACTCGTTCATATATTTTCACCTGTGCTGATCCAATGACCATTTGTAATGTCATCTTTGCAGATGCAGACTGTCCATTCAAAGGCCCTTTCCATTGTTCTCCATTTTTCTCCTCCCCTTAATCTTTGTTCATTCAGATACCTCTCACTTATGCAACTGCTTTAAGCTTCAGGGAGTTAAGAGCTTGCCTGTCTTTCACTAGTCTAATGGTCTCATTAGCCAACACTTTAGTTATGCTCATATCTATCTTTTTCTATCTCTCTGTCTCTAAGATATTTCTGATAAGATTATCCCTTGTGGAGAGGCGACCTCATTAGAGGCAGCTTATACTTAGCATGTGGTTACGGAGTGTATTTTATTGTTTAGGAAAACTGATCATGCTTTCATTTTCTTTCCTTACAAATAGGAAAAAATATTCTGTGCCTGTGTGCAGCCAGTTCTCGAAGGAGAGAATGTGGGAAATGGTGCAATGGAACTGTGACATCCAGCTGCAGAGATCAGTGGAGAAGTTTGATGCAAAGAAGAGTGATGTGAGTCCCAGCTGGCCAATGTCAGAAATGGTGAACTTTGGGAGGTGAGGAGCAAAGTTCTCCATGCAGTGTGAGACCTCAAGGGACTGCTTTTCCTACCTGTCCAGACCTCCTGAGGAGACACCCTGCATCCATATCACTTGGAGAATGCTTCTATCACCTCTTCTCTAAACTGAAACTGATAAAAAATATCCTTTAAAAGAAAAAAAAACATTTTTATTAGATGCACTTTGAAATCTTCCTCTTTAACTACTCTATGAAACCTCTGTAATTAGCTGTACAAGTCGTGGAGACTTGAAGAGAATTACAGGAAGAGACATGGCTCGTTAGGGCTTTCTGTATTTTAATGAGCCCCATGGTGCATTTGGTGCTGAGTCCATGGACCTCCGATCCTGAGGGACGATTGAACAAACTGCTCAAGAAGTCAGAAGCAAAACTCAAAGTACCTTGAAGCATTAATGGGCCCCACTGAGGGCCATTACTGACAAAGCCTCCCCATGGCCTTGTTAGAGCAGAGAACTGGAGGCCATGATTGCAGGTAGGCACAGGCACTGTGCAGGCAGCTGTAATGCTGAGGAAAGCCTTGGTTTCTTTTAGGAAGCAGAAAGGCCAAGCCCTGACCCCCAGGCCCTGGGAAGGCAGACCCTGTCCCTCACGCGTGCCTCAGGGCTCTTCCTGGGGGCAGTGGGATGTGAGAGTGAGCAACGCCAAGTGTAGGAGAATTCTATGGCACCTCCCGGCCTCCCAAAGAAGGGGCAAGGACAAAACAAGGTCCAGAGCCTCAAAAGAAAGTTTATCCTGGTAGGTCTCAGTGGTAGAGGCAACTTGTGGCGGTGTGCTCCCCGCCCTCCCTGCTCCCTGCACAAGCAGTAACCATCAGTGGGAGTCATCCCGATAGCTGCATCCAGCTTATGCTGGACCTTGAGGACGAATAGCAACAAAGTAGCCAAGGGCTGCCTGAAGCAGGGATCTAAACCTCTTGCTGATATGCAAATATGACCATAAGTCAATCATCTTACTCCTTCAATAGTGGACAGCCCAGGGCCCTTTGAGCTCTCCTGCACGGCAGCGGGCTGCACGCCAGGATCTCCCCTTGAGCAGGGACGCCTCTCAAGGTTACTCCTCGAGGTTGAGAGATTCCTTGCCGCAACAGATCCTCGGTAAGTGACTAATAGCATGCTAAACTTTGAAATCTTAGCTAAGTGATGTAAAGGATTGATTGCGCACATATATAATCCTTTAGACATAAACCGTTGACCAAGTCTGGGACTAGGACTGGATCTAGCCGCACCTAGACTCCTCTCTGAGAAGGAGTTTAGAAAGCAAGGGGATCCTTTCCGAACCTCATGACTCAACGGGAGGGTCTCCCTGACAGTTTTGTCTGACCCTGTCCTCTATGCAGTAAATAATCAAGTGCACCTCGCCATTGAATCTTGTTAAAACACTGTCGCATTGAACTTTGTTAACTCCCTATTCTGTATCAATAAACTATATTTTTACTTCTCTCTAACGAGTGAAGTGCTCGCTCACTTCATCCGTGACAAATTGGCGTAGTCGGCAGGATGGCAAGTAGTATCACTGATTATTTACGGAGGCATGGAGTGAATCCGAGTCCCAAATTCTCAGCAGAATGGACTCGTGACAATTGGCATAATTGGGAAGCCATTGAAGAACACCTAAAAGTAACTAGAGGCCACACAAAAGATGGAAAAGGGAAAGGAATTATCTGCAAGATGCTAGGTGCCTGTTTAGAAGCTGCACATCAGGAAAGAGACAACAGAAATAAAAAGGAGCAGGACCTAGAGAAAGAAATAGAAGGCAGAAAGGCAACTGAGTTGTTACTATCTATAAAAATTGAACAACTGCAGAAACAGTTACAGGAGGAAAAGTAAAAAAGACAAAAGTTGGGAGAAAAGGTCGAGATGATGCTTATACAGGCTCCCCGCCCCCCTGACATCGTACAAATTAGGAAACTAATAGTATCCCCTGAAGATTGGGATGGAGACATCTGGGGTGATCCGGATGATAGTGAGCCAGAAGATGACGACCCTTTGTTCCCCGCAAATCCTCCTGAGTATGAAGCCAGACCCATTGTTAAAACAGAAAGAACTGTGGGTCCTCGGGGTGGTCATCCGCGACATACTACGCGAACCATCCCCTGGGATCCGTTGCAACTGACAAATTTGCAAGAGAGATACAGCAGAAAACCAGGTGAAACTGAAACAGAATACTTGTGGCGAGTATGCCTCAGTGGCGGTGACCGAATAATGTTGAGTGAGGACGAAGCAAGCGGCTATTGGGGTCCGGGAGTTTTCTTAAATTTAGGACCCGACCCGACAAATACACCTCATTCTATCACCAGCCGAGTAGCTTATTGGGCTGGAGGAATAGACAGCATGGAGCGAGGTGAACCCTCCATAATTCCCATTAAATCTTTAAGTGAGCTCTCTACAGCCGTCACAAAAGCCGCTTGTATACAAGCCATGTACAAACGAGGGTCCCATGATGTCCCACTGTCTGCTACAGTAGATTTTGCAATGTTAAAACCACTGATTAGAGGAGCCCCGGCAATTCTTAAATCCCATTTAGTTACAAAACGAGATGAGATCAAGAAAGACACAGAACATAATGAAGGACTAGGTGACAACACTCAAACTGCCCGCAAGCAGCTCCCTACCTGGGCAGATTTGATGCACGGCATTGTTAACTACAGCCGTGAGATGGGCTGGGACGATGCACCAGCTGAAAAACAAAACCTGAAGCCCCGGGGAGGAGATCACAAAGTAAGACCCATAAAACGGGAAACAGAAACTAGATCGAAGGGAAACAAATTTAAAACCCCCCAAACAGAATCTCGAGAACAAAGGAATGAATTGTGGAGGAATGCATTAGCTTTAGGCATTCCCAGAGTTGCGATTCAAGGTCAACCTACTGGCATTATTTTAAGTCTAATTGAAGCATTCCAGAAACGAGATAACGGTGAAAGGAAGGACCGTATTTCAACTCCTCCTGCACCAGACCCCAGAAGGGGAGATAACCCCTTCCTCCCTCTTAGGGAGGAACTGCAGGGCATGAAGTCAAAAAACGAGTAGTGTCCGGAAGGCAATTGGGCCTGCCTGTCCGGAAAGTGGAGGCTTATCAGTGGATAAATGATAACGGCCCATACATTTTAATTCCAGTCGGTCCTCAAAGACAATTGGTAAAGTTTTTAATAGATACGGGAGCACAAATTTCACTATCAACACAACAAGATGCCGAGAAGCTGGGTGTACGACCCAGACGGCAAAGAGTTAAAATTACCGGCGTGAACGGAGTGAGTGTTCAGTGCCAAACTGCCAAGGTCAATTTATGGCTCCCGGGCGAGAAGCGCATGTCGAGTACTCGCTTTGCAATTAAAGATCACCATGAAAATATTTTAGGTTTCGATGTTTTAAACGGACGAACCTGGCGCCTGCCGAATGGCAGCGTGTGGTCCTTCGGCTCGAACATCGATCCCAACCCCAGCAGAAACCGGGAGGCTGCAGTGCGGGCACTGCGCACAGCCCCTGCGCTCCCCGAGTCAAAGATCACTAACGTACCGCAATATCCCCTTTCTGCTGCGGCACGAAATGGAATTTCTGAAGTCATAGCTGATTTGGAGAAGCGACAAATTATCTCCAGAACACACTCCCCATATAACTCACCTGTCTGGCCCGTCCGGAAACCAGACGGGAGGTGGCGTTTAACAGTCGATTATCGGTGCCTGAACGCCAATACAGCCCCGCTCACAGCTGCTGTACCAAACATTGCCAACTTAACAGCTACTTTGCAAGCAGCTGCACACCCATGGATGGCAGCGCCAGATGTAAAAGATATGTTCTTTATGGTTCCCTTAAAGGAGGAAGATAAAGAGAAGTTTGCTTTCACTTGGGAGGGAATACAATACACCTTTAACAGACTCCCACAGGGGTACAAACATTCACCCACGATTGCTCATGCTGCGCTTGCTGAACTTTTACAGACAGTCTCACTCCCCCAAGAAGTGAAACTGTACCAATATATAGATGATATTCTGATTGGAGGAACTTCCCCTGAAAAGGTTGGGGAAGCAGCAGCAGCAGTATGGCAAGCACTAAATAAAGCAGAAATTGAGATTCCACCTGGAAAATGTCAGGGACCAAGTAAAGAAGTAAAATTTTTAGGTACTTGGTGGATAGCAGGCAGTGCAGTGATTCCTCCAGATACCTTAAGAAAACTTGAAGAGCTGCAAATGCCCCAATCAAGGAAGGAGTTACAACAATTAATGGGAACTTTAGGATATTGGAGGAAGCATGTGCCTGGATTCTCTATAATTTCCCGTCCCTTATACTCACTCTTACAGAAAGGCAAACCCTGGGAGTGGAAATTAGAACATAAAGAGGCAGTCAAAACTCTAACTGAAGAGTTAAAAACATATCAGTCACTGGGACCAGTACACCCCCGCGACCCTATTATAGCCGAATGGGGTTTCGCCGAACATGCTACTTACTGTAACCTGTTCCAAACTGGCCCCGATGGGCCAAAAAGACCTTTATTATTTAGCTCAACCGCATTTAAAGAAACAGAACAACGATACTCTGAATGGGAAAAGGGACTTTTATCTTTAGTCCGAGCAGTTAAACAAGTTGAGAAAATACATCAGGGACAACCTGTGCAAACTAGAGGACCATTTAATTTACTAGAAGCAATCCTAAAGGGGACTGCTCCCCCAGAAGGAGTTGCACAAAAACCCACTGTCCGAAAATGGTATGCCTACCTAACAGGAGTTGCAGAAAATATGCAACTAACTGAAGGACACACTAAGGTTTCCAAATTGCAGGTGCCCATAAACACAGACCCTTTAGCATTACAACAACCCTTTAAACCTTCACCCATTCTGGATGCACCACCCCTCACTGAGGGTACACCAACAGAAAACATTTGGTTTACAGATGCTTCAGCAAAAAGGGTAAATGGTAAATGGCAATATAAGGCTGTTGCATTACATATCACCACCGGCAAACAAGTAGTAGAAGAAGGTGAAGGCAGTGCACAAGTAGGAGAAATAAGAGCAGTTGTTTTGGCAGCACAGAATGGAGCAAAAATCATATATGTAGACTCTTATGCTGTGTGGGCCGGTGCCACACAGTGGCTCTGTCAATGGGAAACCTTGAATTGGGAAGTAAATAGATCCCCAGTTTGGAGAAACAAAGATTGGCAATTATTACTAGATATAGCCAGGAAAACACCTTTCAAGATGGGATGGGTAAAAGCTCATGCTAAAGATAACCAACCAGCCACAAAGTGGAATCAAAAGGTAGATGAGCTAACTAAAATTAGGAAAATCACCTTAAATCCTGAGTGGTATCGATTGGGAGAATGGTTACATCAAAGTCTAGGCCACACAGGTAAAGAAGCACTTTACTTTGCTGCACAGAGTAAAGGCTGGCCTATAAATAGGAAAACTTGTGAAACTATTCTTACAGAATGTCCTCAGTGTAGACTGAAATTACAAGCAGATCATCCTGCTAAAGCACTACCTTTACATATCAATGAAGGGAAAACTTTATGGTCTACATGGCAAATT